>NC_084572.2:16475000-16797500 GCF_033978685.3 Nerophis lumbriciformis | reverse complement strand
GTCCGGGGTCTCCGTTGTGGTATTTTAGGCATCATATTGCGCTACACTTTTTCAATGGGAGACACTAGTTTTGGGTTTTGTACATCATTACATTTGTACTTAATCCATTGATGCATATATTAGCAAGCACAGTCCATTTAATACTATTAAGAGTGTTCTTCTTTTTTTTTATGTATATATATATATATATATATATATATATATATTTATGATAGTAGCTGAGATAGGCTCCAGTGCCCCCTGCAACCCCGAAGGGAATAAGCGGTAGAAAATGGATGGATGGATGGATGGATTTATGATACATATTTCAATACCATTTATTTGTATTATACAGGTGACCATGGACGATTCGGAAAATTATATCGAGGAGGATGAAAGGTACAGTGACATTTCATATATACAGTACATTTTCATATACTGTATAGAGAATGTAAGTAAGTAATCAGTACAAATAAATGCTTGAAACTAGTGCTGTGCGATATGGACAAAAATACATATCCCGATATATGGTAATTTTATATTCAGATAATGAATATGTCATATGTTTAAACAAACAAACAAACAAAAACAAAATATATATATATATATATATATATATACATATGCATATGTATATATATATATATTGTGATGAGGTGGCGACTTGTCCAGGGTGTACCTGAATGCAGCTGAGATAGTCTCCAGCACCCCTCGCGACCCCAAAAGGGACAAGCAGTAGAACATGGATGGATGGATGGATGGAATTTAGATACTGGAATTTGCAATTTCACAATATTTGTGGGACTGCTTGTCATAGACTGTGCCTTTGGACAACTCTGTTATGCACGTTGTTCATTACTTGGTGGTTTTGAGGTAACGTTAGTATTTTGTCACATATTAACACTAGCTGTCTCTGTACTGTTCTTCAGGTCTTCGAGTGATAGAAAAGAATATACCTTTAAGTTGCTAACAACGACTCATTGATGACATGTTTTTCAGGTTATGGTCGTTTGGTCTGTGTCTGACTTCTTTAATCGAAACAGAGGAGTTTCTCATTCCTCATTTTGGCACCAATTACTTTTTGGGTTTTGTTGGTTGAGCTTCCATTGCAGTCTCTGTTTCTGCTCAGTTGACATCCGTGCTCCCGCCAGCTCTCACACACATGGATGTATTCTTTCAGGTGACGTAAAGCTGAAGTGTTGCAGCAGTTTCCTTATCTACAGCCCAGATGATGTTAAAGTTCAAATATAAACAAAGGAGAATCATATCGTATGATAGACATTTTTATGTTGCTTATATTGTAATATCACACAGCACTACATGACATTTTCAGTATATAAGGTTAACCCTCATTTGTATTGCGTAGATAAGTCATTTGGAATAGTGACAATTTTAGTAGTAGTGTACATATTGTGTTTGCAGGCTGCATGACGAAGTATCACTCAATCAGCTTCAGTTGCCCCCTCTGTTTTCGGGAGAGGAGTGCAGCCTAGTAGAGGAGGAAGTCATCATCAAATACGAGACGCAAGCTCAGCTGCTTAAACAGGTCTGCACATCTTAATATGGAATTTCCTTTCTGCTAATAACTGCTGCATTGTAGTATATAGAATATTCAATTATTTACTTCATGGCGTGACATCACAAAGCAGTATGCACAACATACTTGCCAACCTTGAGACCTCCGATTTCGGGAGGTGGGGGGTGGTGGTGGAGGGGCGTGGTTGGGGGTGTCGCTAAGAGGGGAGGAGTATATTTACAGCTAGAATTCACCAAGTCAAGTATTTCATATATATATATATATATATATATATATATATATATATATATATATAGTCAAGTATTTCATATATATATATATATATAAGAAATACTTGACTTTCAGTGAATTCTAGCTATAAATATATATTTATTTTATTGTATATATATATATATATATATATATATATATAAGAAATACTTGAATTTCAGTGTTCATTTATTTACACATATACTTGTTGAGTTAAAGGTTGAATTGTCCATCCTTGTTCTATTCTCTGTCACTATTTTTCGAACCATGCTGAACACCCTCTCTGATGATGCATTGCTGTGTGGCACGCACAAAAGTGCTTTCATCAAATGCACTAGATGGCAGTACTGTCCTGTTTAAGAGTGTCACAACATTGCTGTTTACGGCAGACAAACTGCTTTACGGTAGACCAAAACGTGACTGCTGTTGTTGTGTGTTGTTGCCGCGCTGGGAGGACGTTAATGAAACTGACTAACAATAAACCCACATAAGGAACCAAGAACTCGCCCTCGATCATTCTACAGTTATAACGTCATTGGGCAGGCACACCGTTTATATTGTGGGAAAGCATACTCGGGAGATTTTCGGGAGATAATTTGTCCCGGGAGGTTTTCGGGAGAGGCGCTGAATTTCGGGAGTCTCCCGGAAAATCCGGGAGGGTTGGCAAGAATGATGCACAGCCATATTGGTATCGGGGAAACCAAGATGTTTCTTTTGCACAGTTGCTTGTGGGCGACCCCAATTTTCTAGGGATATAAAGTTATGAAAAATGCATATTTCAAATCACTGTTATCTTTATTATCCCGGTATTCTTGAATGTGCTCAAAAAGTACTTACATACATAATTGACTCTTTTAGCGAAGTTTATTTTATTTAGTGAATTGTAAGTAATATAGTAGTACTGATATTATAAAAGTAACACAGTGTAAGCAATAGTGATAATGTACAAGTAATATTAATTAGGGTTGTCCCAATACCAATAATTTGGTACCGGTCCCGGTCCCAAAATGTATATCGATACTTTTCGATATTTTTCCAAATAAAGGGAACAAGGAAAAAATGTCAATTTTGGCTTTATTTTAACAGAAAATTTTTGAATACAATAAACATATGTTCCCTTTTGCATTTAAAGAACAATTTTAGAAGGTTAGAATATAAATTGAAGGGCATGAATGTGTGTGTGAATGGGTGAATGTATAACCCATTTATCATTTATTATTAAACACATTGTGTTTTTCTTGTTGCACTCAAAGAACAATTTTAAATTTCTCATATTACATATAATCTGCCATAATCAAGTATTAGATTATAATATAATACACAGCTTTATTGACATTATATTAAATGCTTCATTGTTTATGGTTGCCAATCCTGGTCTGTGCTTTAAAAAAATACAATTATTAGTAAGTAGTAAAAACAAAACTATAGGTAAATGTACCCAGGTAAGCCATGTAGAAGGCATAACATACATATATTAAAGATAAAACACAAATTGTAGCAATTTATTACCAAATTCAGTCATTTTACTTGCACTAGTTGACGTTAGATGGGCGCAGGGGCGCCGAAAAGGGGGGGTTAAGGAGACGGATTCTAGGGGCCCATGATGGAGGGGGGCCCAGAGAGGCCCCTAATGATGATGAAATTGTAATACAGAAAAAAATAATGACACTGTGTTGGGGGCCCTGTAAAGATTATTTTCATGGGGCCCAAAATCCCTAGTGGCGCCCCTGGATGGGCGGTCCGAGCTCTGCTAATATTTGGCATCAAGCCAAGCACCTGTGTGCGTGTCTATGTATTTACATGTTAAGTATCTACATGTTATGTATCTACATGTGCACAACAGAGGAGCTGGTTAACTTATGAGAGTAGCGTATGTGTGTGTGGAGGTATCGCTCCTCCGGGTTTCTTGGACCACCAATGACGGACATGACAGCCTCGGTCATCTTTGCGAACAATGATTTATTTTTCAATAAATGTTCTTTTTGTTCTTTTTCAGTCCTTTCTGTCCTCTCGCTCTCACTCTCGTTCGTGCTCGTTCTCGCCTTTCACCATCAACAACTCCCCCTCTCCTTCCCCGACTGCTGCCTTTAACAGAGCGACAGGTGATCAGACAAACACTCTCAGCTGTGTCATCTACGCACCTGTCGCTGATCTCGAAGCCGGTCCTGGCACACCCCGCTTTGCTGCAGGTCCGCAGGCGACGCCCTCCCACAGTGTGTTTTCGAGAATGTCAACATGTTGGCTGAGTGACGTCAGTGAGTGAGTGGGCGAGCAAAGAGAGAGCGCAAGCGCTTGCACTGCGCAGTCGAGTGATGAACGGGTCCGGTCGTGTCCTGCAAAATTAATAATAGAGCAACCAGATTGTCACAAATCGGCGGCCTCAAACTTTGACCAGAAAGAGGAGTTCAGCAGACCCATTGCCAGGTAAAGTGAAGTGTGTTACCCCCAACAAAAACATTGCCCTCGAAGGAACATCTGGCCTGTGCTCCTTGACTAGCCGAACAGCAGGACAGGTGTAACAACTACCTTATCACCTGTCACTCTTCCTTACTCCTTGTCTGAATGCTTATCATTTAGATGTTCTCCGACGTTTGAAGCAAACATTTGGTGAGGCATGTTTTAAAGCAACACTTGAAGGACAGCGCTTCCTTGTTTAAAGCGTCACCTTTATCGTTGGTTTTGAAACTCAAATACCTCCATATTGTGCTTCACGCACCCTTTTTAATAACTAGTAAAATTGTCGTTTTTTGCCATTCTTCCTCTCCAAGATGTCATTGCTTGCATGCCATTTGTGTGTGCGTATTGACACACTCAACATTATGTGCCTTGGCTCTGTAGTCACCGCCGCACAGCAGCATTCAGATGAAAGAATAGTACCGGTACTTTTCAAAAGCAGTATCGTACCAATTTCAATCAATTAGTAACGCGGTAGTTAGGGATGATGTTTGATAAGAAATTATCGAGTTCGAGCCTATTATCGAATCCTCTTATCGAACCGATTCCTTATCGATTCTCTTATCGAGTCCAGATAGGTTGTTGTATATGGAAAAAAAACACACAATATTTGGTTTAACAAATCACTTCACATTCTCTACTGCTCGCTACTATAGTATTACCATATCTGAGTTATTGTGCAGAAATGTGGGGAAACAACTACAAATGTGCGCTACATTCGTTAACCGTTTTACAAAAAAAAATAATTAGACTGATACATAATGTTGGATATAGAGAACATACAAACACTTTATTTATTGAGTCAAAAATGTTAAAATTCGATGATTTGGTAAAATTGCAAACAGCTAAAATGATGTGGAATTAAATGATGGAATGGATTAAGTAAAGAAGTTAAACATTGTACTGATATGAGAGGTTGTTCAAATGAATAGTGCTTACAAAGTACAAAGAAGAATAATTATGAGAAATACTTTCAACCTTATTGAAAATAAGATATTCTTCATCTCAGTATATTAATAATGACTGAATTAATTAATTACATATTACAAAACTGTTGTATATACTAATTCACATTTTGTTATAAAAAGGTCAGTAAATTATGTATATATTTGTAAACGCTATGAAGTGGGAAAGGGGTAGGATTAAATAAGCTTTACTTCTTCCTACTCCTGTAAAGTGAAATGGTATGAAACTGTGATGTATTATACTCTAAGTGTGTTCATGTTCCAAATAAACTAAAGAAATAAAGAAAGCACTAGTTTATTAGACAGATTTGCAAACTTTGTCGTGGTGTAGGCTACAAGATAACGTTAACGTTATCAGACACATACAAAAAGGCTCACGTTAACGTTACCGTTAGCCGCTGACTATGCTTAGGTAACGTTAGTCTAGCAGTCCTGGTTGACATAAGAGGTAAAGTTACTACAAGTGAGCAGATATGGAAATTACCCGGCAACAGTTAACGTTAGTTACTCACCGGCGTCACCGCCACTGTAGCTGGGACAGGGGCAGCTGGCAGAAGAAGAGGGGCGTTCTTCGTTGTCTCTGTCGCTGCTTCGAAGACACGACACGCTTGTTGTACTTCCCCCGCTTACACAAGAGCGAAGCCTGGCAATAATTGCATATTGCCGCTTCCTCGTATTTTTTGGTGAAATGAAGCCATGCCTTGGAGCGCTTTTTCCGGTCCATTTTTTTCCTGCTTACACCACCTACGCCTAATGACTGAGCTACGTGACGCCATTTCTTGTGATGTCCCACGGGGCATTTATTGCCGGGACGGGATTCGTTCCCAGGGATTCGAATAAAGAACCAACTCTTTTTATTTACTATAGTGTTCTCGATTACGGGTACCGGTTCTCAAAAAGGGATTCAAGTCCGAGGACTCAGTTCTTTTCTTATCGAACAACCGGGAAAACCGATTTCGGGTATCATCCCTAGTGGTAGTCAATTAGTACCGGTATACCGTACAACCCTATAAGTAATTTATTGTAAGTAATGTAGAAGTGATATTGTAAAAAGTAATTTACTGTAATTAATGTAGTAGTTGTGTCAAAGTTATAGAAAGTTTTTGTAAAACATGAAACACACCAACAGCAGCCCTGAGATACACTGTTAGCTAGCAGCGTTAGGCTAACCACAATAACAACACAGCATTTCCCCATTATGCACCAATGATGTTTAGGGCAAGTGAAGTGAATTAATTAACTCATATTATGTTCTACATATGGTGAATGTTTATATTCAACTTGGAGAAAGCACACCACCAGGTTTAAGTAAATAATGAATGAATTAAGGAGCCTTAGTTGGACATTTGTATGTGGACTGGCTTAACTCTCTTGAGAAGAGGCAGTAAATTCAGACGTCGGAATGCAAAAGTGATAGCTCTATCCTGGAGGAGAGACTCCATGTTTATTTTAAACATCAACCTACAAGTTATGTTATACATCTCTTGTCTTCCCAGTCACTTACACACGAACATGTACTCTCCTGAATTAACACACAGAGAAAGAAGGAACATAAGGCTGTGGTTCAGCTCCTCCAAGTTAGGAGTGCATAATTTTTTGACTTGACTTCCTCCAGGTACTGCAGTCCTGTATAATAACGCGCGCTTGTAATAAAGCAACTTTGTGTTCAGTAAAGCATCCCCGACGTCTCTGTTGATCCAGTCGCACTGCCGTGTCGCCCTTCTGCCCGGGAGAAGGTGACAAGACCAGAAATGCACACCACAAGTGAGGTTGCATTCACAAACATACGGAATTATGAGTATCAAACTTTCAACTCAAAAAAGCAATTTTTTTGCATGTTCACTATGAACTGAATTGCTGCAAAAATGGTGACAATTTGTTGTGGATGTTAGTTCTTAGTTTTGAATGTATTACTTAGTTATCATTCAATTTATATCATTGAAGTATTCAATTACTAGTCGGTTTTACAAAATTCCATACAAATTAACAAGGCATTGTGCATGTTTTCCATTTTTTAAGTACCGGTTCAGGCACAGTTTAAGCACCGGCACAATTTCTAAAGTACCGTTTTGGTACTGGTGTTGGTTCAAATGTAAACGATAGCTTACGCATCCATGGTCTGAAGAGAGCACAGCCTATAGGTTCAATGTGCACTATTGTGCAACGTATGGTTTACGCAAGGTTTTGAATGATTTAGTCATGCACAGGCGTTGCTACGCTGTGACGCTGTAGCATATTGAAGACTGTACATTGGCGTAACTTAGGACAGTGAACTTAAATGGACGGGTCACCACAAATAAATGTGGCGATACGTGTTTGCTCCTGTTCATTAACACATTTTTTGTAATGTATTATAACGCACCTGGTGTGCCACAGATGGAGCAAACTTTGTGAATTTGTGTCTGTGGAGGGGGGGGGTGGCCTGCGGGCCTGCCGCGGAACGGGGTGTGTCAGGACCGGCCTTGAAGACAGCGACAGGTGCGTAGACGGCCCAGGTGGACCTTGTTATCTAATCACCTGTCACCTTATTAGCATCAGCCGTGAGGACACGGGGGAGGTAGTTGGAGGTGCTGCTGAGAGACACTGTGCTGAAAAGCAAAATACTTTGCACCATTGAATTAGAGAAGACACTGTGCTGAAAAGCAAAAGACTTTGGACCATTGGAAAAGATAAAACAGTGTTATAACCTAAATTACTGGCAGTCTGTGGTGGTCTGAATATCCCACTAGAGGGCAACGTCTACAGTGTCCATATTTGGGAAGTGTTCAGTCCTCTGTAGATACTGGGGTCTTTTTCAAAAAAAATTACGAACGACAAATCTAGTGAAAATCTTCTGGTGACTATGACAACTCTTTTTAATAGGGATGTCCGATAATGGCTTTTTGACGATATTCCGATATTGTCCAACACTTTAATTACCGATACTGATATCAACCGATACCGATATCAACCGATTTATGCAGTCGTGGAATTAACACATTATTATGACTAATTTGGACAACCAGGTATGGTGAAGATAAGGTACTTTTTTTTTTAATTAATAAAATAAGATAAATAAATTAAAAACATTTTCTTGAATAAAAAAGAAAGTAAAACAATATAAAAACAGTTACATAGAAACTAGTAATTAATGAAAATTAGTAAAATTAGCTGTTAAAGGTTCGTACTATTAGTGGACCAGCAGCACGCAAAATCAAGTGTGCTTACGGACTGTATCCCTTGCAGACTGTATTGATATATATTGATATATAATGTAGGAACCAGAATATTAATAACAGAAAGAAACAACCCTTTTGTGTGAATGAGCGTAAATGGGGGAGGGAGGTTTTTTGGGTTGGTGCACTAATTGTAAGTGTATCTTGTGTTTTTTATGTTGATTAAATAAATAAAAAATAAATAAAATTTAAAAAAAAACGATACCGATAATAAAAAAAACGATACCGATAATTTCCGATATTACATTTTAACACATTTTAATAATTAGCAAGTGCTGCTGCGGGCCCCTTCCCTGTCTTAAATCACTCATAGTTTGCTGTCCTTGGACAGGTTGTACAGAAAACAAATGTACTTTTTAACCGCAATGACAATAAAGTTATATTCTATTCTGAGTTTTGTTTGTGACATTACTGTAAAAAAAACAACAAAAAGAGGCAAGGGAAGAAAGTTATTTCTAGTTCCAAACATATTGTTTAGCTTTTCATGATTTTAACCACTGCTTGTACATGTGTCACGGCCAATGCAAATTTGACAATGTCGATGCGACACAACACACACGCTCCCTTTCCTTTTACAGCTCCTCTTTCCTTTAAAGTCCTTTCTTGTTTCACATGAACTATTAGGAATGTTTTTGAATGCTCATCAGTGTATTCTGTGTATTGGAACAGGAACGGATACAGGCCATGGGGTTGTGGCAGACGGCAGCTCTGGAGCTTGACCATCTCCAGAAGTGCTACCAGAACGAGCTCATGGTTCAGTATTATCATCTCACCATGCACAGCTTTGATTAAGGACACAAACCCTTGCACATTTAAAAATGGGTTGAACATCTCCCCAGGTAACACGTGAACGTTATGTGAACGTTAGGAGAACGTAGTGGCATTGTTATGGGAACGTTAGTTTGTAACGTTCAAAGAACGTGAGGTTGTGGAGTTCTTGCTTGGTTAGCAGAACGTTAGCCATGAACGTTTGGCAAGAACGTTTAGGTAACTGTTTAGGAACATGCTATTTTCGTCTGTTTTTGTGCTATATTGTCAGGACTAACACTCAAACAGAAAATTCAACAATAATTCTTTATTAGTGATAATTATAATACAATAGAAATGGAATGCTGTGGTATTTACGTCTGTTTTTGTGCTATATTGTCAGGACTATAACACTCAAACAGAAAATTCAACAATAATTATTTATTAGTGATAATTATAATACAATAGAAATGGAATGCAGTGGTATTTACGTCTGTTTTTGTGCTATATTGTCAGGACTGACACTCAAAACAGAAAATTAAACAATAATTCTTTATTAGTGATAATTATAATACAATAGAAATGGAAGTTCTGCCATCCGGGAGGAGCTCAAAGTAAAGCCGCTGCTCCTCCACATGGAGAGGAGCCAGGTGAGGTGGTTCGGGCATCTGGTCAGGATGCCACCCGAACGCCTCCCTAGGGAGGTGTTTAGGGCACGTCCGACCGGTAGGAGGCCGCGGGGAAGACCCAGGACACGTTGGGAAGACTATGTCTCCCGGCTGGCCTGGGAACGCCTCGGGGTCCCACAGGAAGAGCTGGACGAAGTGGCTGGGGAGAGGGAAGTCTGGGCTTCCCTGCTTAGGCTGCTGCCCCCGCGACCCGACCTCGGATAAGCGGAAGAAGATGGATGGAATAGAAATGGAATGCTGTGGTCTTGGTCGTGCGCGTCAGTGTACTCCTGCCCCTTCTTGTTGGTTCTCTTCCTGGAAGTAAATAATTATAGATATTCACAAATACAACAAAGACAGTACTGGAATGTAGATGAATTGAATTCAATTAAAACATGGCATAATTTGCTCCTTGTTTACCTGCTCAATGCTCACTGGTCTCACTAGCGTTTGCTTGGTTCTTTTCCCTTTCCCTGTTTTCTTCTTCTTCACTTCCTGCAAGTATTTATAATTGCAAATTCAACACAGAACTGGGATCTTTATGAATTGAATTAAAACATTGGCATAATTACTTTATCATTTACCTGGTCACTCATCTCACTGTCCCTTTTCTTTGTACACTTCCCTTTGCCCTTCTTCGCCGTCGCTTCCTGCAAGTGTTTATAATTGCAAATTCAACACAGAACTGGGATCTTTATGAATTGAAATAAAACATTGGCATAATTACTTTATCATTTACCTGGTCACTCATCTCACTGTCCATTTCCTTTTTACACTTCCCTTTGCCCTTCTTCGCCGTCGCTTCCTCTTAATTCCTCCTCTTCTCCTGCAAGTAGTTATAATTGCAAATTCAAAAGACATGCAGTGGAACTTCAATAAAATGGAATTCAAAATTGGGATATCTTATCATAATTCTCCGTACCTCAAACTTTGAACCTCCCTTTCGAAAAGTGGCCAGTTTCAGGACCTCTCCAAGCTCACAATCTACTTCAGCTGTGGTCGTCTGTTTGTAAACACCCCTGCATGCCTCTGGAATCACCAGCACAATTTAGAATTCCCTTTAGAATAAATACCGTAATAATAACAGCTAGATCGACCTTGTGAGCATACATGCAACATGTTCAAAGATGCAAACCTATTATTAACACTTACTTATTATTATTCTGTAAAAGGGCAAGTCCTCAAATGCCACTTTGTCTGTCTTTCCACGGAGACCAAGCTGCTCCAGGACTTTGTTTGTGGCAATTTTCCTCAGCATTGTCCTCACCGTGTCTGCCAAATTCTGCCCACCAAGAGCAGTAAGAGCTTTCACCTATACAAATAAATAAACATCAATATTGTACTTGATTAGAACATGTTTTTTGATAACTGAGCAAGATAATTTTGCAGTGGGGAATTAAAACTAATTACCAGCTGCTTTCTGAGCAGAAGATCAGTGTCGAGCTGTTCACAGAAGGTCTTAAGCTGCTCAAGAGTCTCGAAAGGCTTCTCAATGAGATCTTGAACATCCACAGCTTCTGGCCCCACAGACTGTGCTGCCAGCCCTCTCAGCATGCGCATAATTTCTCCCTGGTTCTCAACTATTTTTTTAACTTTCATGTTTAACTGGAAAACTGCAAAGACAACAAAAGTCAAAGAGGTAATTCGTATTACTGCCCGTTGTAACAGCCTGTTTAACACCACCTATCAACAGTTAAATAGCCAACTAATGTTCACTTTCAAGGGCATTCCTGCTGCTTCTTGGAGTGGTCTGGTACTGACTCGTACTGGTTGGAGTGGTTTGGTACTGGCTTGAGCTGGATGCATGATTCCTGTCTGGACTGAGCCTGTAAGTGCTGCTTCTCGCTGGGCTGTGAGGTCGGCCTGGATGCCTTGGAGTGGTGTAGTATTGGCTGGTACTGGCTGAAGTGGTCTGGTACTCGCTGGAGTTTGGAAAGTTCAATGGTGGGAGCACTGGCAGTGGGGGTGCCTGGATGAGGATCTGTAATTTCTCTTTTCTGCACTTCTTTTTTGGCCGAATTTCCTCTTCGCCTAAACCAACGAAGACAATAACATTTATGCACCACTAAGTAGTGTTTGAGTATTGTAAGTAAACAGTCTTTGAAAAGTGACTAACCGTCAGCATCAAACACATCTTCCTCATCGTTTCTATAACGTTCAGGGGTGATGTGGCTCCATTTGGTTGACATTTCTTCTTCCTCTGGGCTCGAAAACATTTCAGCTTGTTTTTCATATTGAAGGGCCTTGTCAAAGTCTTCTGCAAAATTTCAAAGTATGCTGATGACTCAAGATGAATTATGTTGTTTAAGATATACATGATATGACTTTGACAATATTCCCTTACCAGTCAATGTTTTCCTGAAAACCCGAATTGGCAGCCTATCCCAGACTTCTTTGTCAGGAATCTCAGCTCTCCGGATTCTGGAGTGGGTAGGATTTGGCTTTGGCCAATAGCAGAAGCTATTCTGAAGATAAAATAATCCAGACCTCAAAATATCTTCAAAGCAGTCACTATCACTCTCATTTTCTGAATCAGATGACAAGGTGACATGATGGTCGATTAGTCTCCAATCAGAATCATTTTCATCAGGCTCATCACTATCAGGGCCACTGTAGGTGGCATTGTCAGCACCCGCGGCAGTGCAGGAAGCAGTCTCCGCAGCATCCATGTACTGAAGGGTTGTCACTGTTTCTGGAGTTGTAAAGATTGTCGTGTCATTCTCTTGCTCGCTATCATCACTCTCTAATTCTAAAGTTGACTGTCGGCATTGCTTCTTCAAATGCCTAGTTGTGGCAGCCCATCTACGCTTATAAGCCCTCTGTTGAAACTTCTTCATTGTGTTGTTTATTCTATAAAAAAAAAAAACAAGGAAAATGGGTTGCCCTATTATCGCCCACATTTTTACTATATTTTGCTAAAAACATCAAAATTAATTGTATTTTTATTTGTATTTTTTTGTGACTCATTACATCCAGCCATAGAATTATACATTAAAATAAACATATTTGAAATAATTGATTTTAAATTATCATAATAATTCATTTAAAATGACCATATTTAATTATTAAAATAATAGCTTGTTTATCAACAACTTTAGCATTTTATTCATTACATTTTGAAACTCTCAGAAGCCAAGTTATGTTATATTCCTTAATATTTATTTATGCAAGTTTGAAGTGTCAATTATCTAAACACAGTTTTGTTTGCATATTTTCAGGATGTAGATATATATATATATATATATATATATATATATATATATATATATAATATGTATGAAATACTTGACTTGGTGAATTCTAGCTGTCAATATACTCCTCCCCTCTTAACCACGCCCCGCCCCACCCGCCCCCACCCCCCACCTCCCGAAATCGGAGGTCTCAAGGTTGGCAATGCTCAATAGCTTCAGTTTCTTCTTCAATTTCGTTTTCGCTACCTGCCTCCACACTACAACCATCAGTTTCAATACATGCGTAATCTGTTGAATCGCGTAAGCTCCTGAAATCCGAGTCTGAATCCGAGCTAATGTCGCTATATCTTGCTGTTCTATCCGCCATGTTTGTTTGTATTGTGACGTCACAGGAAAATGGACGTGTGTATATAACATTTTTTTTAGGGATATTGCGTAATGGGTACAATTTTGAAAAAAACTTTGAAAAATAAAATAAGCCACTGGGAACTGATTTTTTATGGTTTTAACCCTTCTGAAATTGTGATAATGTTTAACAGAACGTTCAGGCAACATTCGTGCCATATGGACCTCAAAATATGACACTGACGGGGCAAATTATTGTTTAACTAAGCTACAGATAGATCCACCCTTCTTCAGAAGTCATTCGTTGGTATTTGGAAACTATATAACAGCCAATATGCACGAGAAATGCATGCTAGTTTATATGGTGCCGGCAGTTGAGCATGGCGCGCATTTGACACAACGCTAAAACCGTAAAATGGTCTGAAATTAATCATGTAGGGTAGAAATTGTTACACAAAAACGTGCTTCATATTTCACTCTTTCTATCTACTTACATGTGATCAATGGATGGCGCACCGTATTGCCTGATTATCGGGGTTCTGGAATTTGCAGCGTTGTCGAGCTTCGTCTTTGTCTCACGGAAGCTTCTACGCGCATGCGTGTAGCCTTGACTCAGCTCGGCTGACATCAGATTGTTCGAAGAACACAACACGTTCGCGGAACATTAGGGAAACGTTACTACATAATGTATATAAAGTAAATTTGCGAAAAAAAACATTTCGAAAAGCCTAACGGTCGCTGTTTCCATTGCAGGCAAATATTTTGTGTGTCAGATAGGTTTTGATATGTTCTGAGAATGTTCTTAGAATGTTCTCATCTTGCATAACCAAACAAGAACCATACAGTAACGTTACGCTAACGTTAGGTGTTACCTGGGTCCCAGAGCAAAATGCAAAGTGCCAATCAAAGTACAGAAATGCTATTCAACTTGGGTCAGATATGGTTACAAATAATTCTTGTTTGGCATAGAGTACAGTAATAGAAGAATAGTCTCAAGTCTGAAAAAGGCCAATGGGGCTTTTCAGAATAAATGAATAAAAACAGTTATTCACATTTGATATCGTACTTTGTCAACAGCTGTCACACAAACACCAACTGGCCAATCAGGAACTACATTCGGTAGGTAATTTTTAAAAAAAACTAACTTTTCTTACTTATTAATACCTGCTGTTGTGTTTTTGGGATCTGCATAAGACCCGGACATTTTTTATCAAGCCGTGGAGGCATTGCAGAAATATTTATTAAACAGTCTTGCCTTCCTTCATACTTCCACTAAACAATGCGTTCAGAATTTTCACCTTTATTGAAGTTTTTCCAATTGGTGACGTCCGCGGATTATCCATATATGGTATACATTTACCCAGAGTGCTTTGCTGCAGTCCGCCATTGTAATTGGACGCTGTAGTCAATACGGTCTTTTTTCTTCTATCCTCTTGGTGTGAGACAGACCGGCTCGTAAATGCCCATGCAAACTTTGCTGCTGCCATTTCTAATACAAAGTATCTTATAGTTCTCACCTATATCTGTCAGTAGACTCAATAAGAAAGCGCAAAAACGTACAACATGGATTGCAGGGACTGAAGAGACAACCACCATTACATGTTACGTAGACCACAAAGAAGTGTTTTAAATGTAGAAAAAAAAAATGTTTTGACCCCTTTAAGAGACTGTGAAACATTTGATGGCTGCCTGCAAAGGTTGAACAAAGGAAACTTGTTGAAGACATTTTACCTTTCATTCACCCCTGAAGGTTTCTTCACTTCAAAAGTTTTAAGTGTTGAGTCTCCCTATAGTCTCCCTGCAGAGCACTCCCCCTAATTTGTTTTGTGGGTCCCTTTTCCATAAAACTAAGCACCAGGGAAACGGACTTCACAATTAGTCTTAATATGTATATTCCTGAGAACTTGCGTCCTCTACAGTAAATCAGGTAGGTCATTTGATTTTGTCAGCGTTACAGGAGCGCTCTGCTGTTTTGAAGGACCTTCTGCCAAAAGCTAGTCAAAGATCTAGGACAGCACTTTTTAAGAATCTGCTGCAAAAATGTGAGTCTCTGAGAAGAACTGAACTAGCGGGCCACCAGTTGAATATGATGAAAAAGAGAGGACCTAATTTGGAACCTTGAGGAACACCACTAGTACAACTAAAGACATTGAACAAATGGTGACTGACTGCATCTGAATTAAACAAGCTACAGCAACACATTAGTTACATAAATCACATTTTAAAAAATGACAATGACTACGTTTCCATGCACTAAATAAGTATTAATTTCTCAAATAATGCGGCTCAAAATAAGCAGTCAAAAACCCATGGAAACACCTTAATCTGATTGTTTGGTTTTTGGAAAATTAGTAGTAATGTGGCCAGAAATGGTACTGCAATCACGGTCAAAATTCTGTAGTCCTCTCCCGCTCTCCGTGACTGAGGTTGCCAGATACGCATCCGAATCCGAATCCCACTCCAAGGAACTTCAAATGATAATCGACGAGTCCTACGCTGTAGGTTTCTCTTGTTTATGCTTCTTGCAAGATGGTTTACTAAGTAATTATGCCACATTTGACAAATGTCGATTAGCCAAATGTATTTGTAAAGTTACGCAGCAATATTTTAATCGGGAGTCGGGACAGATTGTTGGCATTACCCTGCTAAAATGTCTCGTTTGACCACACGGACCACCATCCAAATATAATATGTACAATAACATACAATATATTATATATGGCATATTCTTACTTTGATCGCAAGCCAAGGCAAATTACAGCCACATTTGTTCAGCATAACTCCATGTTGCATCCAACCTGACGCACTGTATTGTCTTCCATTTACGCACATCAAAAGAGCATCATACACAAATACAAATAGACGGAGTAAACATTGAAAGGGTAACAGAAAGTAGATTTTTGGGAGTAATAATAGATGATAAAATGAACTGGAAATCTCATTTAAAAAATATGCAACATAAAGTGGCAAGACATATTTAAATAATGAACAAAGCAAAATATGTTTGACCATAAATCACTCCATATTCTCTACTGCTCGTTAGTGTTACCATATCTGAGTTATTGTGCAGAAATTTGGGGAAATAACTACAAATGTGCACTTCATTCACTAACCGTGTTACAAAAAAGATCAGTTAGACTGATACATAATGTTGGATATAGAGAACATACAAACACATTTATTGAATCAAAAATATTGAAATTCAACGATTTGGTAAAATTGCAAACAGCTAAAATGATGTACAAAGATATAACCTGCTACCTAAGAATGTACAACAATTCTTCTCAAAGAGGAGAAATATAACCTTAGAAGAAAAACTAACTCAAAACATTTGTATGCACATACAACATTTAAGACCTTTAGCATATCAGTATGTGGAATTAAACTATGGAATGGATTAAGCAAAAAAGTTAAACAATGTAGTGATATGATCCAGTTTAAGAGGTTGTTCAAATTAATAGTGCTTACTAAGTACAAGGAAGGAGAATTATGAGAAATACCTTCAACCTTATTGAAAACAGTATATTCCTAATCTGAGTATGTTTATCATGACTGACTTAATTATATATAGCAAGAACTGCTGTATTAATCATTCACTGAAAAAGAAGACAGTAAATGAACATATTTATTTGTAAACGCTCTGAAGTGGGAAAGGGGTAGTATTAAATAAGCTTTGCTTCTTCCGGCTCCTTTTTGGGCATGACGTAAAGAGAAATCATATGAAATGATGTCTGATGTATTATACTGTAAGTGTGTTCATGTTCGGAATAAACTAAACTCAATCAATCAAACACCATCTTTCAATGCAGAGTGCGATTCTATGAGCCAAAAACCACTATACGCATAAATCATATAGCCTACTACCATGTCAATGCACGAAGTAGAAAATCATTACATGTAATGCATTATATTGTGCCAAGCAAATACAACTCCATATGTGCCTGAAGCACATACAGTACCAGAAACCGCAATTAGCCGTGCTAATGTCGGAAGACATTTCCTCAGCGTATCAGCATTTTGAGAAGGAAATAGGCACTGACACTACCCATTTGCAAGTAGGTTTTATTTGTCGAAAATATACTTTTCCCTGTCAGTTTGATGACACATCGACATACAGGCTAACGGGCATTAATTTCCCCCGTTAGCCTATATGTCGATGTGTCATTGACCGGGCTAGCATGCTAAGTATTCGTTGCACGAACATACTATCTTTGAGCAAGATCATAGACTGTATTGGACAATATAGTTTACATCCAAAATGTCCATTTCCATTTATTACAAGTAATAAGAAAACGTAAATGCCTGACTTACCTATCAATGAGGAAATTAGCAAGTTTGGCGTCAAATGAAAAAAATCTTCTGCGCATTCAATCGATATCTGTCTTCAGTCGAAT
This sequence comes from Nerophis lumbriciformis, assembly GCF_033978685.3. NCBI lineage: Eukaryota > Metazoa > Chordata > Actinopteri > Syngnathiformes > Syngnathidae > Nerophis > Nerophis lumbriciformis. Next base: position 16,779,756 of record NC_084572.2, on the reverse strand, counting down.
CCCCGATACAAATCCTTGTTTTTTTCCTGGCTTTGTCATGAATAGGTTGAGAATCGTAACAACGCTTTTTAGATTTACTAAGTTCCGACATGTTTAGTAACTTTACCAGTGGCAGTAGCGAGACGAAGATGATGGTGCGTAACTGGCAACCTGGATGTGACACACTCATGGACTTTCTAATTGGTCAAACAGTGGAGGGTGGGGCATCGAAAAGAAAACAATAATTAGTTGTAATAACAGTTATAACTAACTGTTATTAGTTATAAAGGTATTCATATCTTGACATATCATGGCCATTTAATGATGACTTGACATGAAATTATTACATATGGCACCTTAACGCGTGGGCTGTAACCAAGAAGCGGATTCTATTCAATCAAAAGATAGGCACCAACTGGAATGAAGAGGAGACTGTATATTTACTTCACAAATTAAAAGAACAGAACCTTTTCAAGTGCATCGATGGGAGAAAATTAAAAAGATGTATCCTTAGAAGGTAGCTATCAGAAAATGGAGAATGCAGGCTTTGTTCAGACTCCAGAACAAATATGAGTGAGATGGAAGAGAAAGGAGCAGGTATTTTACAAGGCAAGGAAGAACGTGTACACAAACCTCTTCACGTTGCATTTGTGCGCTCCAAACTGATTATCAATAACTTTATTCCGCAAAACTGATAAGCTTATACAGATCAATAGCAACCCTCATCTAATGAGATATCGGAGAATGAACGGCCACCAGAGACATAAATAGGGAACTCTACACCTGGAGTTTTACAACTGAAGAAGTCTTTTGGAAAAATGAAAAGTTTCCACAAACAAGAAGAGTCCAGTTGTATCCATCTAATGTCTTTGTTGATTACCATGACCTGTATGACTGAGAATCTACAACGACATTTTGATATTTCATTGTATCGTAAAGTCTGCATGAGATAGTAAATATTGTCCATATGTGTATCTGAGTTACATGAAGATGGGCCTGGCTGAATACTGTGACAGGTGACCAGTGCAGGATGTAGTCCATGTTCTGTCACCAGTGAGTTTTCAATCAAGCACAAGTGTCTCAAAGGGCTTCACAAACTTGACATCCCCTGATCAGAAAGGTTTTAAAAGGCTCCAGCCCCTTGCAACTCTGAATTGAATGTAGAAATGTGATTTATGGTATTACAATATATGTTTGGAACCCTGCCACACTAATAACTATAGTGTTTCATGTCACACACAGACCAATTGTAATTTATTGAAGACCGTGAGTCAGCAAAGTACAGAAATGGAGGAGCTACATGATCAACTCAGGTAAATAACTTATGATTTAGTGGTACTGTTGCAACAATCAAGCAATCAGCCCTTTGAGTAGGCTTCTTTTCAGGATGAGTGGCTCTCAGTACGTCTCCATGCACTAAGCTGGTCCGATTTCTCAAATAGTTTGTCTCTAAATACGCATCCTACAATCCATGGAATCACCTTAATCCTATCGTGTTCAGTTTTTGAATAGTCGGACCAACACACCTGGATTATGCCATCCCTCAAAGGGTTGTGTGCTGCCGAAGGGAACCTTTGGTATCGCGGAATACAACCCGGATGCAGATACCATTCTATAAAAAGATAAGCATCAATTCGAATGAAGAGAAGACTGTTTATTTGCTTCACAAGTTAAAATAACTGAACAATTTGGGCATCGATGGTCGAAAAAAAGAAAGGGAGATTTATTTAAGAAGGAAATGTAAAATGCCGGCTTAATTCGGACTCCCGAACAAAACTTCTTCCTAAGTCGTAATACAGAGCAACAATTTAGATGGACAGATAGATAGTACTTTATTGATTCCTTAGGCGCAGTGAACAAATCGCATAGGTCAGGGATCTGCAAACCGCGCCTCTGGAGCCTCCTTGTTGTTGTTCCCTCAGATTTTTTTTTACCCTAAAGAGAGAAAAGCTTGCATTTTTGAAAAGAGTCTGTGAGGTCGTGAATGCGCAACGGCTTGAGTCCTGAGGCGCAAGAAGGCAAGTAAAAGAGACTGGAAGCCTGTGTGTTTGGTTCAGCTTCTCAAGTGTGCAACCTCTTGGGTAAGCTAACCATGAATACTTGCCTAAAAAGAAAAAGAAAAAGTTTAATTTCACATGAACAAATTGCTTTTTCTGCAAAATACAGATATAAAATATATATATAAACATATAAACAAAACATTTACAAGTTTTCAAGAGTTGCGTTTTGCAGCTCTATTTTTCAATAGTGAAAGAGGCGGAAAAATATGTGTTTTAATAGTAAAGGTTGCAGACCCCTGGCACAGGTGAACCCTTGAGTGATGGCTGTAACAGGGAGTCAGACACACACTAAAAGAAACTACTCTACTTTCCCATGACTTTCAAGTCGTCGGGGGGATAACTGCGATGAAGAAGCAGCCAGTCTGCGCCAGTTCCCACGGTTCTTAGTGGCCGTCAATAGCTCCGGGGTCGACAGGTCCGTCCATGACTTGATGTTGTCTGTTCAGGATTTATGTGGTCTTCCTCGCTTCCTTCCACCCTCTAGTGTGCCCTGCATGATAGTCTTGCACAGGGTGTTGTGGTGGCATGTGTGTCCGAACCAAGCAAATGTCCTTCTTTTCACTGTTGCAAGCAGGGGTTCTTGGTGACCGAGTCTTTCGACTTCACCTCGCACATACTAATTGGTTTTGTGTTTGTGGTATGTTATCTTGAGTATTCTTCTAAGGCATTTGTTTTCAAAGGCGTGTATTTTTCGTTCTGATTAGAAAACAAGAAAGAAACAGTAATCACCAAAAGTATTACATTACATGTGAGCAGTATGATATTGTTGTGTTGTCAATGTGTTTGTTTGTAGAACAACCAAGGATGATCTGAGAACTGCCAAAGCCAAAGTGGATGAAATGACACAACAGCTTCTGTTTGTTCAACAGCAGATAAAGAAACAGGTAAACAAACACTTAAAATACAACACAATGAGAGATTGACACACAATTTTACACCACTTATGTTTTTAATTGACTCTTCATCCACTATTGGTAAGTTATTTGAACAAAATAAAAACTATTGGAACACCTGTTCATTCCAATAACAGAGATTAAAAATTGCAGAAAATATGACGTTCTTCCGTACTTTCCATCGACAGTGTGTACAATTTTGACTTAAAGGACACAGATCGGTTCATTTTGGGTATAGTAAGGCAACGTAATACAACACATAAAACTGATTAGCTTCTGTGTAAACAGCTTAAATGATTTAAAAAAAACTTAAAAACTTCAAACTGCTTTGGTAATTCTCCACTAAATGCTATTCCAAAATAAAAGATGAAAAAATAAACATGACATTTTATATACAGTCTTCCCTCGCCACTTTGCAGCTCACTTACTGCAGTCTCAGTGCATTGTGGATTTTAAAGTACCATTGAGTACACTGATTTTTGAGTGCCCATTAAGTTTCATATTAAATTACCATATGTTTTTGAGTGCATAACGTGTTTTAATAGCATAGGAAGTGTTTTAAGTGTGTGTGAAAGCAGTGTGGAATGGCTTATAAAAACTTGGGGTCAGTCATGTTATGATTGTTTCCCCTACATTTAAAAAAAAACACTTCCTTGTGGTCTACGTCTACATAACATAATGGTGGTGCTTAGGTCAAAACTTTGCATAGATTATGTTTTACAGACCATCTTCAAGCCACTTCAAGGTCCGAGGTGAGGGACTAAACAAAGAGAAGCTCAAAGACTTCTATGAATACACAATATTGAGGACCAAGGTTTCCTTTGCGCGAATGCGGGTCACCAGGGCCCCCCTCTGAAGTGGCATGGGTTCCCCATAGAAATTGGGTACTCTGTGAGCTGGGCAACAGTTGAAGGCTGGGTCCTTGGCAGTCCGATCCTGGACTCTCTTCCACTCTGGCGTTGCCTGCAGTGAGAGGCGATGGTTGGGAGTGGCAGTACTTGTTGCCTCGCGGCTCAAAGCCTGCACACTGGAGTTTAACCCGGTAGACGAGAGGGTAACTTCCCTCCACCTCCGGGTGGGGGGACGGGTCCTGACTGTTGTTTGTGCTCACTCACCAAACAGCAGTTCAGAGTACCCATCCTTTTTGGAGTCCCTAGATGGAGTCCTGGACAGTGCTCCCTCTGGTGATTCCCTCTACTGGGGGACGTCAATGCTCACATTGGCAACGACAGGGAAATCCGGAGAGGTGTGATTGGGAGAAACGGTTTCCCAGATCTAAACCCAAGTGGGGTTTTGTTATTGGACTTTTGTGCTTGTCACAGATTATCCATAATGAACACCATGTTCAAACAGAAGGGTGTCCATATGTGCACTTGGCAACAGGACACCCTAGGCCGCAGTTCAATGATCGACTTTGTGGTTGTATCATCTGATTTGCAGTCTAATGTTTTAGACACTCAGGTGGAGGGAGGGAAGGAGCTTTCAAACTGATCATCACCTGGTGGTGAGTTGACTCCGATGGTGGGGGAGGATACCGGACAGACCTGGCAGACCAAAACGCATAGTGAGGGTCATTTGGGAACATCTGGCAGAGTCTCCCGTCAGAGAGAGTTTAAACTCCCTCCTCCCGAAGAACTTTGAACATGTTACTAGGAAGGCGCTGGAGTGGACTATTATTGAGGCAGTCGATGGGAGCTATGGCCACAAGGTGGTTTGTGCGTACCGTTGCGGTAATCCCAGAACCTACTGGTGGAGACCAGCATTGAGGGATACCGTCAAGCTGAAGAAGGAGTCCTATCAGATCCTTTTGGCTCATGGGCATACTTGCCAACCTTGAGACCTCCGATTTCGGGTGGTTGGGGGCGTGGTTGAGAGGGGAGGAGTATATTTACAGCTAGAATTCACCAAGTCAAGTATTTCATATATATATATATATATATATATATATATATATATATATATAAGAAATACTTGACTTTCAGTGAATTCTAGCTATATATATATATATATTTATTTATTTAATTATATATATATATATATATATATATATATATTTATTTATTTAATTATATATATATATATATATATATATATACATATATATATATATATATATATATATATATAAGAGAAATACTTGAATTTCAGTGTTCATTTATTTACACATATACACACACATAACACTCATCTACTCATTGTTGAGTTAAGGGTTGAATTGTCCATCCTTGTTCTATTCTCTGTCACTACTTTTCTAACCATGCTGAACACCCTCTCTGATGATGCATTCTGCTTCGTCTCCTTGTTGTGTGCACAGTTGTGCACTGCACTCTCTAAAAGCCGTAGATGTTATTGTCACATATGCATGTACAGTAGATGGCAGTATTGTTCTGTTTAAGAGTGTCACAACATTGCTGTTTATGGCAGACGAACTGCTTTACGGTAGACGAAAACGTGACTGCTCTTGTGTGTTGTTACCGCGCTGGGAGGACGTTAATGGAACTGCCTAACAATAAACCCACATAACAAACCAAGAACTCGCCCTCCATCATTCTATAGTTATAACGTGATTGGGCAGGCACGCTGTTTATATTGTGAGAAAGCGGACGTGAAAACAGGCTGTCGACACGTCACTCAGGTCCGCATGGAGCTGGAGGGGGCGTGGCGTCCAGCTCCGCCTGAATTTCGGGAGATTTTCGGGAGAGGCGCTGAATTTCGGGAGTCTCCCGGAAAATCCGGGAGGGTTGGCAAGTATGCTCATGGGACTCCGGAGGCAGCGGGACAAGTACCAACAGGCTACTTTGTATTAGAAATGGCAACAGCGAAGGATTTATCATGTGCATGTACGAGCCAGTCCATCTCACAACAAGAGGATAGAGACAAATAAAATGCTTATTGATTACAATGTCGTACTGCAATGATGGACTTCTGCAAAGCTCTTTGGCTATATGTACTGTATGTATGGCGATCTCCGCTGAAGTGGCATATTGGAAAAACGTCACAAGACGTTGGTTTTACATAATAGGACCCCTGTAAATGGGATCTATTGTGCAAAACCAACTTTTCTTACATATTGGCACCTGTTTTTGTGTATTTAGGATCCCCGTAATTCCCAACAATTTAAAATCAAACCATGGATATATTTATCAAACAATCTTGCTTTTCTTCATACTTGCTCCAAATGAGCTGTTTGGAATTTGTCACTGGTTACGTCAGTAGATATCTCCATTTATAGTCGAGGTTTACCCAAAGGGCTTTGCACGAGTCCGCCATTGTAGTCCAATGTTGTAATCACAAACTTCCTTTTTTTTTTCATCATCTTGCTGTTAGGCAGGCTGGGTCGAACATGTACATGCATCCTCCGCTGTTGCCATTTCTAATACAAAGTAGTGTATAGTTCTGACTTACATCTGTCGTACACTCGATACGGAAGCGCTAAAAACTGAAACAGGGATAAGAATGGGGAGAAGACGCTGTCGAAGTGGAGCCACATAAATAAGACCGCCTACAAAATGGTGCATGCTGAGGAGATTTGTCAGAAAGTGGCTTGAAAACGGTCGGTAAAACATATTCTATGCTACATTTTTACCGAAGAACCACCATTACAGGTTATGTAGACCACAAGGAAGTGTTTTAAATGTGATCAAAAAAATCATAATATGACCACTTTATATACTTATTATATTCATAGAAATCATGGAACGTAACCACCGCGATAATTGAGGGAACACTGTACAAGGGTACCTCACAATACGAGTGCCACAGCTCACAAGTTTTTCGAAATATGAGCCGTCTTTCAGCTAACTGTTAAGCTTCAAGTTGCGAGTAAAAATTTGGGTTACGAGCTTTCCCACTGCTAGCTGGCGTAGCAAATGTCAGTTAATTAAATAATGAAAAATTGCTTGGGGGCATCAATTGGGCCTGCAGCTTCTCTCATGCTTCATCAGCTTGAATGGAAAGCATCAGTGTACATTTTCACATCTCTCCACACATGTATGTTCAATGGGATTCAAGTCTGGGTTCTGGAGGTCCACTCAAGGACATTCACAGATGTGTCCTGAAGATACTACTTTGAGATCTCGACTTTATGCTTAGAATGGTTTATTGCAAAATTTGTGTGTATATTGCGGATATTCGTCTTTCCATTTATCCTGACGAGCCTCCCAGGTGATTCTTCCACCACCATGCTTTACTGTAGGGATGCTATCATCCAGGTGATAGGTGCGGCCTGGTTTCCTGAAAAAACCTTAAGGGCCTACCTTGTGTCAAAAATGATTTACGACCTAGCTGTCAAATGATTTATGACCTAGCTGTCAAAAGATCAAAGGATTTATGACCTTAGGGTCAAAAGGTCAGATGATTTATGACCTAGCTGTCAAAAATGACCTGTCAAAAATGATTTACGACCTTATGGCAAAAGATGATTTATGACCTAGCTGTCAAAAATGACCTGTCAAAAATGATTTATGACCTTATGGCAAAAGATGATTTATGACCTTATGGCAAAGATGATTTATGACCTAGCTGTCAAAAGAAATGATTAATGACTGTGATACACCTTGTGTCAAAAATGATTGATGACCTTAGAAGAGGGGTGGGGTTACGGAAAGGTCAGAGGGAGGGGGGTATGAGGAGTCCTACGAGTCCCGCAGTCGTGGTGGATGAAAGTAGGAAAAGTCCTCAAAAATCAACCAACACATACACACACACACACACACACACACACACATACACACACATATATATGTGAATGGGTTTGATTATAACAAAGTGTTTGTTAGTATGAGCCCCAAGAGGAAATGGAAAAGATGGAGAAACCCTTTTTTTTCAGCAGCTACGATTAGTGAAACGACAGTTTCCATTTATAAAAATAATAATAACAAACAGTCTCAGTGTTCCAATCCCACAAGTCCCGCTGCGTTACACACGAGTCCAGGGGTGCCCCCGACAGGTCCAAAACGCACCCATCGAAGTCGCACTGTGAGTGAGGAAGAAAAATTGGCAAAAGTCCCGAAAATGTTCGAAAATCACACACACACACACGCACACACGCACACACGCACACACGCTTTTTTTTAAAGATTTTTTTTTTTTTTTTTTTTTTTTGGGCTTTGTACATTATTTCAGCTGTTTGCAATTTTACCAAATTATAGAACTTTAATATATCTGACGAGTCAAATGATTTTCATTTTAGAAAAAAAAACAGACAATATACAATATATATATATATATTTACTTACAAACGTTCCCTTTTTGCTCCGGTTGGAGCGGATGATTTTGTCCGGAGGAGACCGTCGTCGTCGTAGGCTTGCTCGAGGACAACAGCTTCGAAAAGATGATGTTGTACATGCTGTAAGTTCTTTTTGCATTCTGGACGTTCATCCTTTAAGCTCAGAGTTTTGACGACCTCCTAGCACTAGCTCGTCTTCCGCACAACTGAACTTCCCGCTCAGAGAAGTAGGCGGGGTTTGATTCCGGAGGTGGGGGTTTGTTTCCGAGTGCGATTGTGAAAGTGTCGAGAGAAAACGACAGCGCCGCTTGGTGTTAAAATCGTGCATGTTTTTTCATACTTTGTTACAAACCTAATGTCAAGGAACAATAAAGACGGTAACTTTGTTTAGAAATATGTATTCATACCGTAAATGTGCTGTTTATTACGTTGTTACATGAACACTGATAACTCTTAAAGTTTTGTCCATTTTTATAACAATGAAAAAGCGTTTTGCCTCTAACAATAAACGCTCTAAAACATTTACGAATTAAAACATATAAAAAAAAAAAACATATTTTAAAACTCATATAATAGTAGAACAATATTTATAACGTTTGTTTTGTTAAAGAAAGTGTATTATATAGGTATGTTGCTAACGTTTTACGAATTAAAACATATAAAAAAACATATTTTAAAACTCATATAATAGTAGAACAATATTTATAATGTTTGTTTTGCTAAAGAAAGTATATTATATAGGTATGTTGCTAATGTTTTATACATGTGTTTATTTTAAATAACACTTTGTTAAAATATTTTAAGGTATTAGTTATTTTTGAGCACATTTGACAATTGTTGATAACTGTGATATGATTTTATTTTTTTTAACATTTCTAATTTACATAAACTTGTAAAGACACCGCGTTTGTTTCGTGTTTTAACATTAAGGAAAGTTTGTATTGTTTATTATTGTTGTTTGGCACAGTTTATTTTTAATAAGCTAAGGGGTTTATCAAAGTACATCACAGATTAACATACGCACATGTCCAAAAAAATTGCAACGTTGTACAAGTTGGAATAATAGTTGCGACGTACAAACTGTCTGTTGTGTAGAAACGTTTTTGAAACGTTGAAATGGAAACGCTGTACACATTGTGTTTGGTGAATAAAAAAAAACATTTTATTGAAACAAAAGTTTTGTCACATCATTCGAGGTTTAGCCAAGGCGTTAACAATGTCACCTTTTTACTTCTTCGTTTCCTCTCAGGGGCTAGAAATGTTTCATTTTTTCTAGTTCTACATAGATGGGTTGAAAAGAAGTATAAATCCACACAATATTATGGGTACAGAGTTCGTAACGTGTTCACAATTTTCCAATATACATTTTACAAAAAAAATTAAATAAAATAAAAAATAAAAAAATAAAAAAGTCTTTCCACAACCGCTAGGCCCTACAACCAAGCATGAAAAAGGTGTATACAATCTAGGGTCAAACTCTACTTGTTCCATTTTGTCCATTTTTTTCCCTCTCTAATACCCAAATGGTAAAGTTTTCCCGTCGGGAAAGAGCCGTCTTTTGTCATACACGACTCTGAACTTCTTTTCGAACGAAGTGTTTTTTAAAAGGAAGCCCCTTTTATCACGAGCAATTTGATGATGAGGCGTGTATATCTCACCCGTTTTGTCTCCCTGTAGATAACCCTCTACCAAATCTTTGACGCTGTCAAAGTTGACCCTCTCGCAACACTCTCTGTTTTGAGTAATTCCCTTGGTTACGCAGCACAGTTTTTTTACCCCGTAGGGTTTGGTAGGCATAACTCTTTGGACCGGCAGAGGCAAATTCTTGAATGCTGTCGCCCCCCAACTCATCCGTCAATTCCCCGAGATAGGAGCCCGTCTCCAGAGAAGCTTCCCCCTCGTTTACCGTGTAGATTAAACTATCGGTGTCTGTGTAAAGAACTCTCTCTTGCAGCTTCTCTAGGTAACCATACATTTTCAACCGTGCGTAAGCGGTGGTAAAAGCGGCAATAAATACATTGTTTGTGTTACCGGGAAGCACCACGCTGTTTTTGCCGTATCTCCACTGTACCATGGCAATCTTATCGCTGAGAAAGGAGAAATATTCAACCATATATTTTCCTGAAAATACAAAGTTGTAAAATTCTTCACTTTTTTTCACCAAGGTGGTCTGAGTTCTATTGTGCCTCTCCGCAAACTTTCCCCAAAGACTGTTTAAAAAGAGTTTTGACATTTGTCTCTTGGCGGGGTTGACCTCGATTTTTGCAGCATCCAACAGTATTCTCTGATTTTCACGATATTCGCGAATGTACTTTTCCCTGCTTTCTACATCGACGGCTTCTTTAGGATACCCCGAAGCTTCTTGCTTCCCCTTTAGAAAAGTTTGAACGTAACCCGTAAAGACGCTAGCGCTCTGCTTTTCAAAATGCCATACCTCCGTAATCTTATCGACTCTGTACCCCAACTGCAGAGCTTTGTTGAATTCAACCGTGACCCAGACACCCGTCAGCGCCCTACCTTCCTCATCATGCTCACAGGGTCCCTGTTGGTTATTGGTTTCGGCGCATGTGCGACAAAGTGTAAACACTAGTTTGCCTTTGGCCGTTCTGTAGGGTAGCACTGGAAAATAGAGACCTCGAGGGGGGTGAACGATAGCTCTGACCAGACCAAAATAGTTTTGAACGTCCTCAAAATCCTTGTGGATGATGACGGGATGACCCAATGGGTAAGGAAATGCGCTGTTGACGTACGGGTAGAGAGAGGTGACATCCTCATACAATACACGCTGCTTCTCACCTGCCGTGTGCCTCAAGTTGAAGGCACTCGTCCTACCCCCAAAAAGAGCATCTCGTGGGATGAGAGGCTCGGGGAAATTGTGAGTTTTGAGAAAGTTTATCACCCTGGGTTGTGATTTTTTCATCTCATTCCACTCGTGCTCTCTGATGATAATGATGTTGGCCTTGTGGTCGCGCTTTAACGCCTCCATTTTTTCCTCGGCAACCCTGTGCAACTCTTCAAAACGAGTGTTTGTCAAAGGACATAAGGCACTGGGTTCAAAACATGTCGGGCATCCGTGATAAAAACATCCCTGAAATTCCCAGACAAACGGCTAGTCGCCGATTACAGCAAATCCGTCTACAAAGTACGACCCCATCTGTTTTTCTCCTTTGTTTAAAGCATGCTGTATAAAAATTCCACGACGATGCGCCTCCCATTATAACCATTGGATACCGGCGTGCGAGTATTTTTTACACGTCCCACGATAGTTATCCGGGGAAGGTATGGCTAGAGAGTCTGGTTCGAGGAAATTAGTCACAAACACCTTCATGCAGGCTGACGCTATGGTGATACGGCTAAAAGGATCAACATGCGTCTCATGCATAAACTCAGCTCTAAATTTGAGGCATCCTGCACGAAGAACGTCGACATCGTTTTTGCAGTAATGTACCGCTTGTTTTCGAAAATCAAAGACCTCTCCGCTCTTTTCGCGATACCACGTCTCAAACTTGTCCCGATCGTCGGCCGTCATGCATTCTACTCCGTAATTGCTGATTGGGGGGTATTTTCCTACGTAGTTTAAATGTTCCTCCGAACTAAATTTGTGAGGAAAATACCCCTTGGACCAGCAATCATTGAGTCCCAACGCTTTAGGCATGGCACTGAGTGGCATGGTAAGAAAGGAAACCGAGTCAATGTATTTTAGCCTAAAATCACGGTCTTCAAAACAGAGAACTTTACTCCCCTGCATAATGATAGAGGGAGCTATGCCCAACTGTACCATACCACTCAGTATCAAGTATCCGTCAAATCCTCTCGAATTGTGGGCGATGAATGTAGATTGACGATAACAAGCTTTCCTAAAATGTGTGAGGAAAACTGTAACGCAGTCCGTACCAAAAGCACGCCATTCTTCTCCTTGCAACGTCTTTGTACAGACTAGAAAGGGAATGTGCGTATTGTCGGCATCAACAAACGTCTCAAAATCGTAAAATATGATTTTATCATTGTGCTTTACATCGCTTGGTAGTTTTTGTATATAGCAAAGATGTCCTGTTCCTGCTGCCTCTGTGTCACAGCGGGGTAACTCTACTTTACATATTCGACATTTTGACTTGGGACACTTGTGATTGTCGATACCTGTAGAAACGGGTACATCGTAATATAACCCGCATTCAAGGCATTTTTTCCGACGATCGCAAATGCTGCGGAGTTTACCCATTACCGGCTGTTTTTCCCTATGTTTGAGTAGACATGTAGGTGTACGTGCCCACATGTTGCAATCCTGGCAAAAGACTGATTTTTTCATTATTTTCACACAGTCGGAAATTGTACAAACCACGCAATGACCGTCGCATTTGTGTCTGTTGGCTTTGGTGTACCCTCTGTAGCAGTAGTGGCAAACGTGCGCTTTTGACAAAAATCCTTTAATGTTGGTGATACCGTTGTAATGATTTTGAGATAAATACAGATACAACGGATTATCTGATTTAGGGGAATCTGTCTCAAACAGCGAGAAGGGGCGCTGATCCTCTTCTCTGTACAGTATGACAATTTTACGTCGCACGACTTTTTCAAACGCTTGAATATGACTGAAAGTGACGGGTGTTTGATCGTCTAAGCCCGCTTTTCTCTGTATTTGTCTAGCCTCAAGCACAGCCTGACTATCCGTAAATTCGGGATGAATCAGATGGGCTAGGCTGATGGCAAAACAGAGATGATTGTTCACGTTGTTTGGTTTATACAGATAGCGAGCTTTCTTTTTGTAGAGTTCATGTTCCAAAAGGGTTTCGGCTTTTCTTCTAACACCGCCTCTAGGGTTATGTATCACTTGAACCACTACCTGTATTTCGTCGTCGTTCATAATTTCAGCGTTTGATTGTACCAACAGGTCTAGCACGTTTTGAAAAGCATTCATTACGTCTCCGCCATCGTTTTGAAACGTAAATGAAGCGTGTTTTCGCGCCCTGTCACCGATAAACTCTAATTGGACGATGTCATTGGGTCTAGCCTCCTCTACGACCCTATTTGTCAAGTTTTCAAGGTTGCCCATGACTCGACGGTAAAATGTGACCTAATCTGTTACACCGTTGTTTTGAGGAAAAGATAAAACACTTTTTAACTCGACATTGTTAAACACATCGCGTCTCAAGACATTTAAACCCTCACCTCTCTGGGTCTCATTTAGATTTGGATGGTCATGAGCTGTCCTCTGCTGCTGCACCCCCACCATACCACCCTGTGGTTGTACCCCTTCACCCACCAAATTACCCTGTTGCTGCGGTTGCATGTGTGCGTCTGTGTTTGTGTTTAAATTTAAGCCATTATGAGTATCTTGCAAAGACGGGTTATAGTTTGATTTCCAGTTTGAATGATAAATTGCAATGTGTAAAGAATGAAAAAAGTCTGAATCACATTCTGCTTGGTTATTTGATTCTACATGACGTAGCGCTTGTTGTAAAGGATTGAAAAACTGTGAATCACGTTCTACCCCATTATTTGATTCTAAATGATGATTAGGAACGTTTTCGTTTTCTATTTCTCCGTCATCCTCCTCTAATTCGGGCGAAACTACAATTTTTTCGTCGGCCATTCTATTTCTCTAAAAAATAAAAAAAAATTTAAAAAAATTATAAACCGGTTATATCATTCAAGCAAGGTCAGACAACATGTCAAAGGTACGAGCCAGTATCTTGTAGTGTTGTTTGATCCGTTGTCTTTTTTGCTCCAGTCTGCTCGGCTTTCGACTCTTCCTCTTGCGCCTCTTTTCACCACCTGTAAAAATAAAAAAAAATAAAAAAACATGATCGACTTTAACCACATGTCACGCTGTCGTTTTCACTCAATGAAGAAATATATATATATGACTTTAATTCGATCTGTTTTTGATTACGGATGCATTATTTATCAATCTGCTTCAAAACATTACTTGGGAAAATAGACAGGATCCAATCACAGGTTATGTTGTGGAGCTACAAAATCAACCCCAATTGCAGCATTACAAGTAGAGAAGAATGAAAAACGTTTAGAAATGAGAAGAGATCAATTGTCAGCAGTTTATAGGGCAAACTTAAAAGGGTCCAAGCAAGGACATCCACAAAAGGCGTACATTTTACAAAGAGGAAAGTACAAAACAAGCTCAAAATTAAACTCTAAGGAGAAAATGTAGAAGCGGTACAAGTTTTTAAATATTTGGGTATACGGTTTGATAAAAATATTAACTGGTCAACCCACATCAGCAAAATAGTGGAGAAAAGTAAAAAGGTGTTAAATATAATGAGGGCTTTGAGAGGTAAAGATTGGGGGACTGATAGACAGACATTGAAAGCAATATATATATATGACTTTAATTCGATCTGTTATTGATTACGGATGCATTATTTAGCAATCTGCTTCAAAAACATTACTTGGGAAAATAGACAGGATCCAATCACAGGCTTTAAGGTTATGTTGTGGAGCTACAAAATCAACCCCAATTGCAGCATTACAAGTAGAGAAGAATGAAAAACGTTTAGAAATGAGAAGAGATCAATTGTCAGCAGTTTATAGGGCAAACTTAAAAGGGTCCAAGCAAGGACATCCACAAAAGGCGTAAATTTTACAAAGAGGAAAGTACAAAACAAGCTCAAAATTAAACTCTAAGGAGAAAATGTAGAAGCGGTACAAGTTTTTTAATATTTGGGTATACGGTTTGATAAAAATATTAACTGGTCAACCCACATCAGCAAAATAGTGGAGAAAAGTAAAAAGGTGTTAAATATAATGAGGGCTTTGAGAGGTAAAGATTGGGGGACTGATAGGCAGACATTGAAAGCAATATATATATATGACTTTAATTCGATCTGTTATTGATTACGGATGCATTATTTATCAATCTGCTTCAAAAACATTACTTGGGAAAATAGACAGGATCCAATCACAGGCTTTAAGGTTATGTTGTGGAGCTACAAAATCAACCCCAATTGCAGCATTACAAGTAGAGAAGAATGAAAAATGTTTAGATATGAGAAGAGATCAATTGTCAGCAGTTTATCGGGCAAACTTAAAAGGGTTCAAGCAAGGACATCCAAACCATCAAGTGTTACTAAACTGCCAAGAAAAAGAGAAGAAAAACGAATAGTTTCGGGTGTATAATAGGAGACATATGTAATAAAGCTCAAATTGATAATATTAAAGTTAGCCCTACAGTACCAATCCCTGCAATACCACCGGGGATGTATGAAAACCCAAATGTAAACATGCAATTACTAAAGAATATAAATTGAAATAGTTACCAGATAGAACATTGGATTGAAGAAACGTTTTTAGACAACATCATGGTGTACACAGATGCATCAAAAACTATAAATAATAAGGTAGGAGTTGAGGGGAACGACTTATCTGATAAGTACGCAAAACAAGCAACCACTAAAACAGAAGTAAACACGGAGATTAAGCACAGTAAAGAGGAAGTGAAGAACATAATTAAGATGGAACACAATAAAAAGTCGCAGGATAATTGGAATAAGGAAACATCATGTAGAGAGTATTACAAAGTCGAGTAGATGTAATGAGAGGAGGCAATAGAAATAGGAAGGAATAAGACATTATTACTAGAATGAGATTAGGACATACAAATCTAAATAGTTCATTAAAATTAATAGGGAAACATACTACAGGACTTTGTGATTCTCGCCAACAGTTAGAAAGTGTAGGACATGTTTTAATATATTGTAGGAAATATAATAGAGAAAGGGTAATACTGTATCGTAAGTTAGCAAAAGAGAATATTAGGTTAACGCCGGAAGATATATTAGGACTGCACTCAGAACACATAGGTTATCATAGGTTATAAAGCAATATACACATATTTAAAAAATACTGGTTTAAATAAAAGAATATAGAGTATGGATCCGGGCAACACGGTGGCAGAGGGGTTAGTGCATCTGTCTCACAATACGAAGGTCCTGAGTAGTCTTGGGTTCAATCCCGGGCTCGGGATCTTTCTGTGTGGAGTTTGCATGTTCTCCCCGTGACTGCGTGGGTTCCCTCCGGGTACTCCGGCTTCCTCCCACCTCCAAAGACATGCACCTGGGGATAGGTTGATTGGCAACACTAAATTGGCCCTAGTGTGTGAATGTTGTCCGTCTATCTGTGTTGGCCCTGCGATGAGGTGGCGACTTGTCCAGGGTGTACCCCGCCTTCCGCCCGATTGTAGCTGAGATAGGCTCCAGCGCCCCCCGCGACCCCGAAGGGAATAAGCGGTAGAAAATGGATGGATGGATGGATGGAGTAGGGATCCACCTTGGTCAACACACCGATACAGTAGGTGGCAGTAATGCACACCACAAGGTTGGTTGCCAACAGCCATAAAAACATGAACGATTTTAACCGCTTGTGGCGCTATCGCATTCGCTCGACACTTTCACAATCGCACCCGGAAACAAACCCCCACTTCCGGAATCAAACCCCGCCTACTTCTCAGAGCGGGAAGTTCAGTTGTGTGGAAGACGAGCTAGTGCGAGGACCTCTCAGAACCCCGATGCATTTAGGAAAAACATATATAATGTAAAAAGAACTTACAGTTTGTAGGACTTTCGTCGTCGTCTTTTCCGACGATGTTGTCCGTGAGCAAGCCTTCGTTATCCGGAATCTTTGATGGAAGAAAAGCCTTTACATCCGCAGCAAGCGATCCTTCAGCGACATCATTGGCCTCGATCCCCTCGGTACTCTTCAACGGGAGAAAAGCGTCAGCAGCCTCCGCAAGCAAGTCTTCAACGGAGGGCCATTCCACCTCTTTTTCGACAATTTTGTCCAGGAACAATTCTTCAACGGCAGGAGTCTTTTGCGGGTTTAAAACTTCCTCCACCGC
This sequence comes from Nerophis lumbriciformis, assembly GCF_033978685.3. Lineage (NCBI taxonomy): Eukaryota > Metazoa > Chordata > Actinopteri > Syngnathiformes > Syngnathidae > Nerophis > Nerophis lumbriciformis. The sequence goes on along the minus strand of NC_084572.2, from coordinate 16,762,749 downwards.
AAGCTGGTCTTCGATATAGACTTCTTCGGCACGTTTTGGCGGGAGGTGCGGTGTCCTTGAACACGCGGTTAAGGCCGTCCACCGGGCCAGAGGGGTAAAAGAAACGTCTGTAAGTAAATATATATATTGTATAATGCATGTTTTTTTTTCTTGTAAATTGAAAATCATTTGACTCACCAAACTGTGATTGTGTAAAAGAGTTCTCTTTAGAATCTTCCCGCACCTCCTCTATAAAACAAAATAATGATTACAAATAATATCAAACAAATCGAAGGTTTAAACTCACCGCTAGAGTCGTTTTCCAACTTTGTAAGATCGATCAAACAAAGCTCGTCGTCTATTACTTCGGCGTCGACTAGCTCATTGTCTAATAAAATATACCAATAATGTTGTAAAAACATACGTAATAAAACAATGTAAAAAATAACCAGTATACTTACGCAAAATGGACGAAGGATCCCTTAGAACGTTCCTCGGACGAGCGTGAATTTCGACGCGATGTTTAACTGCTTTTATTTAGAATAAATACTTGTTATTATATAAACTCTAGACAGAAATATTACAATCAGTAAAAAAAAATAATTACCCCTCATTCTCAAAACCCTCTGAAAAGTGTGCTCTACCCGAGTTTTTCCAGCTTTTAAATACGTTTTTCAACATGTATCTGGTTATCGAATTATATATGTGTGTGTGCGTATGTGCGCGTATGCGCGTGTGTGTGTACTCGAAAGGTTATCAGCTTTCCGGCTTGGGGGTGTCGTCTGCCCGCCATTAAATCTGTCTCTTTTTAACGGTTATAAATGTATAAAATTCCAACTGTGCACATTCCAACCATTTGTTGTGGGTGCTTGCCAGAATGGATTAAGATAAAAATTGACAATGTTAACGTCTTGGCTAAACCTTGAATGATGAGAAATACTTTCAACCTTATTAAAAATAAGATATTCTTCATCTCAATATGTTAATAATGACTAAATTCCATTCACTAACCGTGTTACAAAAAAAAAAAGACCGATTAAAATAATACATCATGTTGGATATAAAAAACATACAAACCCTTTATTTATTAAGTCAAAAATATGAGAAATACTTTCAACCTTATTAAAAATAAGATATTCTTCATCTCAGTATGTTAATAATGACTAAATTACATTCACTAACCGTGTTACAAAAAAAAAAAGACCGATTGAAATAATACATCATGTTGGATATAAAAAACATACAAATCCTTTATTTATTAAGTCAAAAATATTAAAGTTCTATAATTTGTTAAAATTGCAAACAGCTAAAATGATGTACAAAGCAAACTATAACCTACTACCCAAGAACGTACAACAATTCTTCTCAACAAAAAAAAAAAAAAAAAGGAAAAATATAACCTAAAAAAATAATTTTAAACATTTATATGCACATACAACACTTAAAACATTGTGTACAGCATTTTCATTTCAACGTTTCAAAAACGTTTCTAAACAAACAGTTTGTGTGTTGTAATGTTTTTCCATCTTTTAAATACGTTTTTTCAACATGTATTTGGTTAATGTATTATATATGTGGGTGTGCGTGTGCGTGTGCGTGTGTGTGTGCGTGTGCGTGTGCGTGTGCGTGTGCGTGTGTGTGTTGCGCGGTCACGCGTAGAGAACGAGCATCTGGTTTCTGCCCGTGGTGACCCCAGACGTTAAATCTGTCTCTTTATAACGGTTATAAATGTATAAAATTCCATCTGTGCACATTCCAACCATTTGTTGTGTGTGCTTGCCAGTATGTATTAAGTTAAAAAGGTGACATTGTTAACGCCTTGGCTAAACTTCGAATGATGTGACAAAACTTTTGTTTCAATAAAATGTTTTTTTTATTCACCAAACACAATGTGTACAGCGTTTTCATTTGAACGTTTCAAAAACGTTTCTACACAACAGACAGTTTGTACGTCGCAACTATTATTCCAACTTGTACAACGTTGCAATTTTTTGGACATGTGCGTATGTTAATCTGTGATGTACTTTGATAAACCCCTTAGCTTATTAAAAATAAACTGTGCCAAACAACAATAATAAACAATACAAACTTTCCTTAATGTTAAAACACGAAACAAACGCGGTGTCTTTACAACAAGTTTATGTAAATTAGAAATGTTAAAAAAAATAAAATCATATCAGTTATCAACAATTGTCAAATGTGCTCAAAAATAACTAATGCCTTAAAATATTTTAACAAAGTGTTATTTAAAATAAACACATGTATAAAACATTAGCAACATACCTATATAATATACTTTCTTTAGCAAAACAAACATTATAAATATTGTTCTACTATTATATGAGTTTTAAAATATGTTTTTTTATATGTTTTAATTCGTAAAACGTTAGCAACATACCTATATAATATACTTTCTTTAGCAAAACAAACGTTATAAATATTGTTCTACTATTATATGAGTTTTAAAATGTTTTTTTTTATATGTTTTAATTCGTAAATGTTTTAGAGCGTTTATTGTTAGAGGCAAAACGCCCTGCAAAAAATGTTCTATAGAATTTCTAAAGAATATCTCTATAGAATTTCTAATGAACTTTAGGACCGAAGTTCTATAGAATTTCTAAAGAATATCTCTATAGAATTTCTAATGAACTTTAGGACCGAAGTTCTATAGAACAGGATTCTAAAGAATGGTTCTATAGAACAGGGTTCTAAAGAATGGTTCTATAGAACAGGGTTCTAAAGAATGGTTCTATAGAACAGGGTTCTAAAGAATGGTTCTATAGAACAGGGTTCTAAAGAATGGTTCTATAGAACATGGTTCTAAAGAATGGTTCTATAGATCTCCTCTAAAGAATAGTGCTATAGAAGAAAGTTCTAAAGAGTAGTTCTATAGAACAGGCTCCTATGGAATGGCTTTCTGTGGAATACGGTTCAGAATGATGTAGAAATGATTGGGCAGGCATTCTACAAAATCTGTGGTCTAACACTGGCAATGGAGAAAGACAAATATTGCAGTTGAATGAATGTTGACTTGTATTTATTATATACATGTAACTCAAATCTTGACATAATAAATAAATGTCAGCAGCATAAATCAACATGATCACCGCGCTTCCCCGACTGTTAGAGACGGCTAGACGTCCAGCAGAATTTGTTTCTGAGGCCTTCTTTTTTTCCATTTTCTGCGCAATGTTCAGTTTCACTCCAATGATTTTCTTTATCACATTTGCTTCACTTGAGGGATGGAGCTTCTTCACAAAATCTGAAAGATCAATAAAATATACCAGAATTAGTGTCTGCAGACACCAAGACACTAGCTGTCATGCAATGAGTTACACTATGGCATTTTTCAGCTCGATAAAGAGAGTGATGTCTATCATTTAATCAATGCAATGGATAGTCAACACACTGCATACATTGCATATCACGCGTTTCTATGCTGTAAGGCACTTGCACTGCTTGACGCACACAAAATCATATGTGGTGCAATCATGCCAGGCTTTACGAACTGCAACAAATCTGTATCAAATTCTGACAGTGCATGTACACTATTCATTAGCTATATAGAAAATCCATTCAGTGTGTGAAATATTTTTCAAATTATTTTCAGGATTTCACTTTCTTGTGAATCTTGTTGTGTACTTGATGGGTGTCCCCAATGGCGTTCGAACAATCACGAAAGTGCATTAATAGAATTCTAATAAAAATATTTAACTTCAATCTGATTGAAACCATATCCACATCGGGAAGGGGATCTGACACATTCCCTATCTAAAAGTCGTTCACTTCTCAACTTGCAGCAGAACTCACGGAAATTCCCGACGCTAGTTGTTAAATAGTAAGGCGGAGAATGCCGATATAAGATATCAAACGAGAAAAAGGTGTAGATATCCGTGCGCTGCGGTTTTTGCTTTGTCACTTGATGTTGGTTTCCGACGAGATCAAAGCTAATGTGACCACCCATGCCTATAAATCTGTCAAAACGAACATCTCGCAGTCAATTCATGGACCAAGCAGACTGGAAGCTATGGATATCTATACTTCATGCCAAACGATCACGGAACGACTTGGAGATAGGAAAAGGGTCAGATCCACTTCCCTGATGTGGATATGGTTTTAATCAGATTGATTTAACTTATACTCACCAATAATAGCAGACACTTTCTTGTCATCCAGTTTTGGTTTCTCATGCTTATCCTTAAAAGCATTGGATTTTTTTCCTGTCAAGCTGCTGTTGGCCAGCTCCTCTCTGGCAGAGCGACAGCAGGACGTCGAGCTGATAGTATTGTTGCCTGACGTGATAAGTCGTCCATCTTCATTAGCAGGCCAGGAAGTCCTTTAATAGAAAAAAGTACATTGTGATGCAGACACAATAAAAAAAAAATACATTAATAACATGAAGCTGGCGATATCCAAACCGCTCGGCTCTAACCCCAGCTATCATAATGTAAGGGTATTTTGATAGGAATCTTGTTCAAGTCAAGGGAAACATGGTAAGGAAGCAATCAAAGATGAAAAATATATATAACCATATATATTAATTCATCCTGACCACGCGAAGATTTAATATTTGTCGGTCAAGTATTAATCAGATATCCAGCTGAGACAAAATATCAAGAAGGAAGGGACATAACTCTTGCTAATATAAGAGAAACACACAAAAACGGACGGACAGACAGACAAACAAACACCATATGTCCTCCCCTTATTTAGAGGGGAGGACATCACAACTTAGGATGTTGTATATGCAACAGTTCTGAAATTATCCCAAATCATAAATGGATTTTTATTGGAAAAAAGGGGCATAACTCTGGAAAATATTGTCCGAGACGACTCATTTTCGATAGGCTTCTTGTTACACTAAGATAAATAGATGTAACAAGTTTGGTTTCCGTACATGAAACGATTCTGTAAATATTGCGGTGACGGATGGACAGCCGTACATGACGACAATACCCGTAGGCCAAAGTTAGATGAAAATACAGTAATAAGAAAGTTATTTCATACATCGACATGTAAGCATATTTTCCATCAACCTATGATAATTACAATAACATACTTCTAGAATAAGAAAACCTACCTTCAACAACCCTCAATGCATCTCGAAGGGATTTGTTTTCCTCTCTCAACTGGAGGACTTCCTTCTTCAGGGATTCCATTTCTGTACATGTATCTTTCGGTGAAGTTCTTCCCAGCTGAAAATGTCAAAATAGTAAATCAAATGAAATAATTTGTATTATGATTAATTTGGGCGCTCATATGTTTTCCGGAAGCAATTTGTCCTGGATACGGCCCTGACAGCACCATATAAGTTTTACATGTATAAGCAACCTTGTAGGCACATTAATTTGAATATGCTACATGTACATGTAGCAGTAAGCCATTCACACAGTAGGCACTGTTCATCAGGTATTTGTAGTGTTATTTTCATATAAGTAAAAGTATAAACTTGTGTTTTAAACCAGTTGCCAGGGATGCAATTTTTACGTCCTCGATTTCAAATGAATGCTAGGCACTTGTGATTGTTTGCCTCGAGAGGGTGCTTTGATTAACCAATAAAATCCTATTCTATTCTATTCATGTACTCACAGCAGCAAGTTGGGCCTTCAATTGTGCCCGAGCATCATATCCCACAGCTGTACGGCTTACTTTCCTCTTTTTCTTCTGAAAAATCAAGATTAACAAGAAAACGTGTTCAGTTCTTTTATATGCCATTGAAGTGAAGAAATATGTTTGCAGAAATGATAGATTTTCGAGTACATGCAGAAAGTCTGTCAACACCTCAATTTGTCTTGAATATTATTCTGTCTGAGTTGGTCGAATTGAATCAAAATATTCAATAACTTTAAAGCCTACAATGAAACATGATTTGATTAACTTTTATGATAAAGAAAAACTGACAAGGTACTTCAAAAGTATGGGATTGAATCCTACAAAACCTCACACAGTTGAAACACCACTGAAATAGTGAGTGAGTGAATTAACGTTTAACGTCGCTTTCAACACTATTTCGGTCATATCGCGACAACACCACTGAAATAAAAGTACCTGCTGTCTGTCAGATAGTCTCCTCAACACTTTCATCCTTGCTCTCACTGTCTGATGACCAAGACTTTGGCTGTTTGTTTCTCTTGCCTCTGCCATATTCCAAATCACCAGTAAGGGGTACATCCTTGCCATCCTGAGCGGCTTTCAAATATGGCGTCAGTTCACGTGTGTCTTCTGTGTAAAAACAAATATGTGCCACATTAAGCTAAATTAAACTGTACAGTTAGTCATACATTTCAGCAGCAGATTGTTATCACTAAATTACTTTGGTATACCTACAGTTCTGATGATTCAGAAATTCACCTCAGCGAGAAACAAATTTCACCTTACTTTCCCTTATTTACAGGCTTACAGCCATATTAAAAAATTGTCAAGGTTAAGTCTGTACTATCATGACAATCACCTCAGCATTGCAGATTGAAACATTCAGTATACCAGGGCTGCACTGATGAGAAATTACTATCAATCATGGAAGAAAAAAAATTATATTAATTAAATTTAACTTTACATAAACAAAGTCGAAAGTTCAAGGTGTAAAATCAGAAGTACATTAAATATATCTATATTTATATGTACTTCTGGTAAAACGTATACTTTTTACTGAATTGAATTGAAAAGTTTTCAACTGTTTATTAATTACCACCAAATCTCAGAATTCTTGCCACGTATTTGGTTTGTGACTGCTTCCTTCCTCCTGCTTTGTTGAGTGGCCATGGAACTTGGACTTCTTCATCACTGTCCCAATTTTCTCCATTCATCTTCTCTCGAGAACCGCGTGGTTAATATAATATATTTCGTCTCGATGATCATCCTCCCCTTGCTTCCGTTTGGCGACCTGACTGGGGGCCAAACTCCTTCTCTGTGTGATCACACAAGCCTGACGTTACAAACAATGGAGGGATGATAATAATAATAATAATAAATGAGGCTAGTTTTGCTAGCTCACCATTTCCGCCCGTGCCTCGAAGCTGCTGTTTGGCTCAACGTTAGCCCGCTTGTGACGTCTCGCATCGCGCCTAGTAGACCCTAAACCTAAATGTGATGTTTAAGCCAACAAAGTTACCGTCAATGAACTCCGACGTGACTTGGGCAGCTTAGAAAGAGCGAGTGAAGTCAACATGGACGTTGTGGCCGCCATCACCAACTCAAACTGCCCGCGAAATCTGCTTTGCAACTACGGCAAGCGCGAAGGGGAAAAATAAATAATTTAAAAAAAAAAGTTGATTTGAAACATATTCGCACTTATTAGTGTCGGATATGAGAAACATTGATACAACGCGATTATTACCAACTATACATGAATTTGGTTGTGATTGCAGCCTTAAAACAGTTTTGTTATTTTATAACAAAACGAGAGAGCAGTTCTATCTATCGTGTTTGGGGGGTGGGGGGGGGGTTTGTAATGTTACGGCGGGAAAAGTAGTAAACTAAATATAACATTGAACCATGCTTTTGAAAATGTATAAATTTAAATCCTGGCAAATACTGACTTTTAACAATATAAATTGTTACTTACATGAGTTCGGTAAAGTGTTTTCCTATTGGGCTCCGTGAAGAAACGTGTCTGGGCTTGTTCTTCCACAGCTGCATGCAGGTACGTGGGCGGGTCCTGACGTTTTAGGTCTGATTTAAACCTTTGAACTGAGTTTTGCTAAATCAATTTATGTTGGAAGTCCAATAAAATTAATTTTATCACATAAAAAAGTAAGTTACGAAAATATTCACACTTTTTACTTATAGATAACTCAAAAACTCTAAAAATAAAAATAAATTGATTTATTGGAATAAATATACTTTTAAAAATAAAGTCTGCCGAAGTTCTGGGTGTCCGCCTTGAAATGACACCTCACAATTTTGAATGATACAAAATTAACATTTTCATAATTGAGGGAGACATCCTGCATTGTTCAAAAAACAAGCTCAAGTCTGGTGAATCAACTTAATGAGATTAATCAATGCTATGGTGATAGCGCTGCTGCCATTTTATAGAATTTTATTCCATGGAACAATCTATAGAACTTTCAGCAGATAAAGGATAATGTCTATAGAATTTCTGTTAGACATTCTATAGAATGCCCAGTTCTATAGAACAATCTATAGACCTTTCAGCAGATAAAGTAATGTCTATAGAATTTCTGTTAGACATTCTATAGAATGCCCAGTTCTATAGAACAATCTATGGACTTTTCATCAGATAATTTAATGTCTATAGAATTTCTATAGGATATTCTATAGAATTCCCAGCTCTATAGAACAGTGAAAAGACCTTCCAGCACATGAAGCTGATGTCTATAGAATTTCTATAGAATTTTGAATACATATTCTATAGAATCTTCAGTTCTAAAGAAATTCCGACGAAATTCTATAGCGTTCTATATATTTCTATAGAGATTCTATAGAACATTTTTTGCAGGGCGCTTTTTCATTGTTATAAAAATGGACAAAACTTAAGAGTTATCAGTGTTCATGTAACAACGTAATAAACAGCACATTTACGGTATGAATACATATTTCTAAACAAAGTTACCGTCTTTATTGTTCCTTGACATTAGGTTTGTAACAAAGTATGAAAAACATGCACGATTTTAACACCTTCCTTTTAACACCTTCCTTCCTTTGCTTCACGGTGGCAGAGGGGTTAGTGCATCTGCCTCACAATACGAAGGTCCTGAGTAGTCTTGGGTTCAATCCCGGGCTCGGGATCTTTCTGTGTGGAGTTTGCATGTCCTCCCCGTGACTGCGTGGGTTCCCTCCGGGTACTCCGGCTTCCTCCCACTTCCAAAGACATGCACCTGGGGATAGGTTGATTGGCAACACTAAATTGGCCGTAGTGTGTGGATGTGAGTGTGAATGTTGTCTGTCTATCTGTGTTGGCCCTGCGATGAGGTGGCGACTTGTCCAGGGTGTACCCCGCCTTCCGCCCGATTGTAGCTGAGATAGGCTCCAGCGCCCCCCGCGACCCCAAAAAAAGGGAATAAGCGGTAGAAAATGGATGGAGGGATGGATGGATTTTAACACCAAGCGGCGCTGTCGTTTTCTCTCGACACTTTCACAATCGCACTCGGAAACAAACCCCCACCTCCGGAATCAAACCCCGCCTACTTCTCTGAGCGGGAAGTTCAGTTGTGCGGAAGACGAGCTAGTGCTAGGAGGTCGTCAAAACTCTGAGCTTAAAGGATGAACGTCCAGAATGCAAAAAGAACTTACAGCATGTACAACATCATCTTTTCGAAGCTGTTGTCCTCGAGCAAGCCTACGACGACGACGGTCTCCTCCGGACAAAATCATCCGCTCCAACCGGAGCAAAAAGGGAACGTTTGTAAGTAAATATATATATATATTGTATATTGTCTGTTTTTTTTTCTAAAATGAAAATCATTTGACTCGTCAGATATATTAAAGTTCTATAATTTGGTAAAATTGCAAACAGCTGAAATAATGTACAAAGCCAAAAAAAAAAAAAAAAAAATCTTAAAAAAAAAAGCGCGTGTGTGATTTTCGAACATTTTCGGGACTTTTGCCAACTTTTCTTCCTCACTCATAGTGCGACTTTGATGGGTGCGTTTTGGACCTGTCGGGGGCACCCCTGGACTCGTGTGTAACGCAGCGGGACTTGTGGGATTGGAACACTGAGAGGTGCATAATTTCTCACGCAAAGACTCACTGGAGGAATCTACGCGCGTTTCCAAAAAACTCTACTTTTGCGAGGAACGACCGGGTAAGTTTGTTATTATAAATGGAAACTGTCGTTTCACTAATCGTAGCTGCTGAAACAAAAGGGCTTCTCCATCTTTTCCATTTCCTCTTGGGGCTCATACTAACAAACACTTTGTTATAACCAAACCCATTCACATATATATATGTGTGTGTGTGTGTGTGTGTGTGTGTGTGTGTGTGTGTGTGTGTGTGTGTGTGTGTGTGTGTGTGTGTGTGTGTGTGTGTGTGTGTGTGTGTGTGTGTGTGTGTGTGTGTGTGTGTGTGTGTGTGTGTGTGTGTGTGTGTGTGTGTGTGTGTGTATGTGTGTGTGTGTTGGTTGATTTTTGAGGACTTTTCCTACTTTCATCCACCACGACTGCGGGACTCGTAGGACTCCTCATACCCCCCTCCCCCTGACCTTTCCGTAACCCCACCCCTCTTCTAAGGTCATCAATCATTTTTGACACAAGGTGTATCACAGTCATTAATCATTTTTTTTGACAGCTAGGTCATAAATCATCTTTGCCATAAGGTCATAAATCATCTTTTGCCATAAGGTCATAAATCATTTTTGACAGGTCATTTTTGACAGCTAGGTCATAAATCATCTTTTGCCATAAGGTCGTAAATCATTTTTGCCAGGTCATTTTTGACAGCTAGGTCATAAATCATCTGACCTTTTGACCCTAAGGTCATAAATCCTTTGATCTTTTGACAGCTAGGTCATAAATCATTTGACAGCTAGGTCGTAAATCATTTTTGACACAAGGTAGGCCCTTAAGGTTTTTTTTCCTGCAATCAGAAAGTCTTGCATTCACGCCAAAAAATTTCGACCAGATAAATTAATTTGTCATGGTCTGAGAGTCTTTTAGTTGCCTTTTGGCAAACTCCAGGTGAGCTGCCATATGCTTCCTATTAAGAAGTGACTTCCGCCTGACCACTTTACCATACAGACCTGTACAGATTGATTCTCAGTCATCCAGGTCAGTCAGCAAGGGTTGAATCGAGGCAACTGTACTAATTTTTTGTTGAACGTTTTAATCTGTTGCCTTGATTCGACGTATGCTGAAGGCCTGGGGAGAAATGCTGGAGCTCTGTTAGAGTGACCATTGGGTTCTTGGTCACCTCCTTGACTAAGACCCACCTCTCTAAATTGCTCAGTTTAGACGGCCTGTCAGTTCTCAGAAGAGTCCTGGTGGTTCCAAACGGTATACATTACTCATTGGGACCTTAAAAGCAGAAGAAAAAAAATTATTTTCACTTCCTCAAATTTGTGCCTGGAGACATTCCTTTCTTGGAAGTCGACAATGTATTTGACCTGATACATAGTTTGTGCTCTAATTAGCACTATCACCTGTCGGACGTTATATAGACAGGTGTACCTGTCCAAATCATGTCCAACCAAGTAATTTTCAAACAAGCGGATCCAATGAAACTTGAGAAATCTGAAGGATTATGAATTCTTACGCACTCCTGTTTTTTTTTTATTTGCTTTTTTTTTTATTACTTCGACTTACAAGTTTATTTTGTTCTGCGACTTGGAGTTTTTAACTCAATATACTCAAACCAATATTTAATTTTAGAATTAATCAAAATGTAATTATTCTGTTTTGGGACCCCAAAATACTGTTATTATCCGTTTCCCGGTGTTATTTGGTTTTGACTCCCTCAGTTCTGTTTTCAGCACTCTTGAGTTTATGTGTTTTAGTTACCATGGGTGCTGACTAGTTTCACCTGCCTCTGATTAGTGTCCGGGACGTTCACCTGCTGCCAGGTACTAATCAGAGAGCTACTTATTCCCGTTTTTCGCCACACTCAGTCTGGCTTTCTTGTTTGCACTGCGCAACAGTGACGACGTCTACTTTATGATTCCTATTCCTGTTTGTATGCTAAGCTTTCACGCTAGCCTTTTCCTTAGCTTTGCTTCCTATGCTATCGGCACGCTTGTTTTGTTTATCTGCATGTCCTGCATGATTTATGGACAATAAATCATTTTCTTACCTGCACCTTGCCTCCAGAGTTCCGTCTGCATCTTAGGAGAACAATCCACGCAGTAAAATACGACCTCCTCGTTACAAATACTGCAGGATTTTATCTTGCAACAGGCTTTTTTTTTCAAAGGATTTTATATAATAAATATTGTATAAACAATACAATAGAATGTAGTAAAAATTACAGTAGTTTTATGAAATAATGTATTCATAAATCAGCCTTCTATTGTATCTCTTTCCAGCTGCTTCTCTGTCTAACAAATCAGCAGCAGCTTCTCCATACTTTCGTGGATAAATGTCCCCGGTTTAGATATTTTAATGTCCTTGGCTGACGTTATTATATCTGTTATGGACTCTTGCTTCAGTATAGTATATTTTGTACGGTGCTATACTTGCTTCACCAAGTTAGCTACACACACACACACCTCAATTACGTTTCTGATGATTTCCTTCTTTAATTCAATAAATATCTACTTCTCACCACTATCCTTCAAACTCATTTTCTTTTCATGCTTGGAAAAAACTAAGTTAGGTCTTTAAAGCTATAAGCCAAAGCTAGAGAGTGATATACTGGATGTTTTAGTCAGATCTTACGGGGTTCACTGTGGCATTCCCTATGCCAACTTGTGTTGGGGATGTCTTGTAACCTGAATTTGCAGTGTATATTTTAAAACATTGAAAATCATGTTTTTTTTCATTTTGGGGGTAAAAAATAGGATTCCATTATGGAATGAGATAGTAAAATGTAACAGAATGTGGTGGTACAAGTGCTGTGAATATTTTTTAAATGCACTGACTGTGCCATCACATTCTATGGACTTTGCTTTACTGTACTAGGCCATAGTGTAATAATACAGTATCATAGTTATGACAAAATTGTTTTATATTCTCAGAAATAGGAACAGAGAGGTCTTGTTCAAGCCTGTGTTATTCATTGATGAAGACATGTGTCTTAAGAACGTTGTCTGTATTGCGTTTAATTTCTTAAAGACTTGCATTACTGATCTACATAGTCGGTGTGAAGCAAGAACAGTATATGTTATGTAAAATCCAGATCTTTTAAAGGCAATGTATGTATTTAGGAGGGAGATGTAATCGAGGCTCAGAGTCGAGAGGAAGCTGCAAGAAGGCAAATCCAACAGCTTCAGGCTGCCATCAGCAAACAAGAGCCCAGGTGATGGTCAGATTTTACAATGACATGTGTGGAGAGGTCAGTCTGGGAGTTTGTCAACACCCTTTTGATGTTTACATCCACTCAGGGTAAACGCTGCATCTCAGGAGGCAGAAAATGCACAAAAAGAGCAAACCATGTGGGAGAAAACATCAGCCACCCTTCAGAAACGGTGTGCTACTTTAGAAGAAGAGAAGTATGAGGCTGTGGACAAAGTCAGAGAGTGTGTGCAGATGGCTGAGGAGGCAACACTGCAAAGAGACGAGGTACCTGGCGTTGTCTTCTTTCTTTAGTACCACCCACTGTTATTTACAGTAGTCTTCCAAATCAAACTAATAATAACTAATGCTTTTTGCAAGGCTGCGGGTTGAATTCAGCTCATGTGGACTTTTTCCACCAAATACACCTGTCTCTTTGCTTTTTGTTATGCTTTAACGTACTTAACCAGTATAATGAACAACAAGTTGACTTTACTTGCTGAATAGTGTTTCATTTTATCCGTGAAACCATATCCAATTGTACTTCCAATCCGCATAGTACTGCCACTATGATTACGTCGATATTTTTGGGCATCACAACATCTTCTTTCGTTTTAAAAAAAATTTATATTATGTTTATAAACTCAGGAAATATGTCCCTGGACACATGAGGACTTTGAACATGACCAATGTATGATCCTGTAACGACTTGGTATCAGATTGATACCCAAATTTGTGGTATCATCCAAAACTAATGTAAAGTATCAAACAACAGAAGAATAAGTGATTATTACATTTTAACAGAAGTGTAGATAGAACATGTTCAAAGAGAAAGTAAGCAGATATTAACAGTAAATGAACAAGTAGATTAATAATTAATTTTCTACCACCTGTCCTTAATAATTTTGACAAAATAATAGAATGGAGAATGACACAATATGTTACTGCATACGTCAGCAACTAAATTAGGACCCTTTGTTTGCTTACTTACTACTAAAAAAGTTGTCCTGTATGTTCACTATTTTATTTAAGGACAAACCTGCAATAAGAAACATATATTTAATGTACCCTATGATTTTTTGTTAAAACAATGCAAATATATATATATATATATATATATATATATATATGAAAATAAATTTAAAAAATAAAATATATATATATACAGTATATATATATATATATATATATATATATATATATATATATATATATATATATAAATATATGTATATAGGGACGGCGTGGCGAAGTTGGTAGAGTAGCCGTGCCAGCAATCGGAGTGTTGCTGGTTACTGGGGTTCAATCCCCACCTTCTACCATCCTAGTCACGTCCGTTGTGTCCTTGAGCAAGACACTTCACCCCTTGCTCCTGATGGCTGCTGGTTAGCGCCTTGCATGGCAGCTCCCGCCATCAGTGTGTGAATGTGTGTGTGAATGGGTGAATGTGGTAATACTGTCAAAGCGCTTTGAATACCTTGAAGGTAGAAAAGCGCTATACAAGTATAACCCATTTATTTATTTATTTATTTATTTATATGTATATACTGTATTTACAGTATGTATATATATATATATATATATGTATATATACATATACATATATATATATATATATATATATATATATATATATATATATATATATATATATATATATATATATATATAATACATATGCATATATATATATATATATATATATATATATATAAATACATATGCATATATATATGTGTATATATACATATATATATATATATATATATATATATATATATATATATATATATATATATATATATATGTTCCTCGTGCACTAATTGATTGAAAGATCATAGACTTGCGGCGCGCTCGCCCGACACACGTTATCGATGGATAATGCATTTTTAGACAATATCATTTTCCTGAGCGGCAAGGAGACACTGAGAGTAACAAGTGGTAGAAAATGGATTAGAAAGGACATATTTTAAAATCATTTTTAAACTTAGGACTTCCCATAGGCCGGATTTTGGATGGTGGTGGGCTGGATCCGGCCTGCGGGCCGTAGTTTGGGGACCCCTGGTCTAAACATTACAAAATGTCACAATTTCAGACAGACATTTTTAGTATTCCACTCTGAATGCCTCTGCATTCTGCCCATATCAGCAGATCAGTGTTACTTGAAATACGTAAAAAATGGTAAGAAATGTGCTGTTTATCATTCACAATCTCTAAACACATGTGTTTTATGCATTTTCAATTAGAAATAAATTAAAATAAGATTTCTGCTAGCAACTGAGTAAAGGGGGCGCCTCTCTCCAGCTCACAAAGCCTTCTAAATAACCATCTAAAACCCGCCAACAATACGCCGTTTACATCTGGTGACCTGAATATTAACCAAATATTAACATTGTTGTTATTATAAGCGCTAATGCAGATAAACTATTTTTAGCGACGCATTGATCACAGAGAGGTAGACAAGACCGAAGACCAGCGTCTGCTACAACTATTCTTTTTAACCCTTTGTGTAGATTTTGATTAATTATTCATCTAAATGGGATATATGAACATCATAGCCATTGTTTTCCCACTGAGAGCATACATTGTACAGTAAGTGATCGTGTTATGTTTGTATTTTGTTTATCTTGCTTAGCACTTAGCAATACTGCTGCATGATGCTTACCTTTCACTACAGCTGGATTTGTTCTCCACACAGCTTCTAAAATGTGTAGCTCATCCTCTTTATATTCAGGGTCAAAATATAAGGTTCTGGACAACGTTCCCTCTAAGGTGCGCACCTGCGCAATTGCGCACTGCTCACGCGTCCTCTGCGCACAGCAAATCTGTGAGTAACAGATGGCAAAAGGCGGCCACAAGAGATAAAACAATGTTTGTCAACACTTAAATTATTGTAACGTCTGTGGAGACACTTAAAGGAGGACAGAAATTCCATCGGTCCCTTTATTTAGCAAAATTGTTTGTCGGCCATAACCACACTAAAACAAAGTGTAAAATACTTTTAGCTAGCAAAACTGGTCGTTGTCTACCGTACAAACCAAGCCAAAAGCAACTCTTTGTCATCTGTTATATAAACAGCAGCCGCTTGCTCTCTCTCTCACCTGCACCAACACATACACTATGGCAATTAGCCACTTGTGCGTTTATGGCCACACAAAAAGTTGGACAACTCCAACACTACACCTAAAGTGTAAATTTCAGATCGTTTAACTATGACTCCTCAATCTGTGTGCTTATTCTACTTTCATTTGTTAAGAATGTTATTTTTTGGATATTAATCATGAAATGATGTTACAGGACTACATAATTGCTAACAAAAATATTTATTTTACGGACAGAAAGTTAAACACTTCATCTCATGCAACATGTGAATGTTTTAAGGGGAACTAAATGTGTTCTCTGAAAGGAGTACACAATCTTTCCAAAGCAGGACCCCCACCCAGGCATAAAATACTATAGTGCATAGCTGATTAAAAAAAAAACAATATCTAAGTGGGCCAAATCACATATATTAGAAAATAATCTCTTGAAATTGACTAGTCACTTGATTGTAATAATAAGACATTTAAATTTTTATGTCAGGTTTGAGACAAATGTGCTGCTGATATGGCCACAGTGTGCACGTCTGTATTCCACTGAATGCTCAGGGTGTTTGTGTGTTTGCTCACACACGTGAAAAATTAGAGGGAACATTGGTTCTGGATCTACAAGCCCGGGCCACAAAACTGCAAGAGTGACATCTCTCTGCTCAACAAACTGAACAGCTTCTTTGCACGCTTCGATGCACAAAACAACACCTGCCCTCAGAAAATCCCACGACCAGGCCCTGTGCCTATCTGCCGCCAGCGTGAAGAGGACACTCTCCAGCTATAGCCTAGACAACATCCCCGGTAGTGTGCTGAAGGACTGCGCAGAGGAACTGAAAGATGTCTGTGACATCGTTAACACCTCCCTGAAGCAAACTATTATTCCATGGTGCGTCACTATCATACCTGTGTCAAAGACATCATCCCTATCCTGCTATTATCTGCTTCTCCTCACTGATCCACCTCATCACGAATATCATCCATTCTTCTCGTCCTCTCAGCTTTCAAAACAGCAGCCATAACACCAATTTTGAAGAAAACAGGCTCAGATCCAAATAATTTCAAATCTGCAATTCATTTAAAAAATCCTTGAAAAAACTGTCTCCTCCCAACTTCACTCCCACCTATAGTTAAATAACCTATATGAACAATTCCAGTCTGGTTTACGCCCCCTGCACAGCACCGAAAAAGCACTTGTAAAAATCACAAACGATCTCCTCCTGGCAGCTGATTCTGGTCTTCTCACTATCCTCATCCTTTTAGATCTCACGTCAGCCCTTGATACCATTTCACACACTGTCCTCCTTCATAGATTGCACAGTATTGGCATCACAAACACACCTCTTCACTGGTTTAAATCATATTGTTCAACTGCGTTGATTCAAATCCCCTCTGTCTCCCGTTTCCTCTGGCTCTGTTCTTTGTCCCCTGCTTTTTATCATCTACATTCTTTCCCTTGGCGATATTTTCCGTAAATTTAACATACATTTCACTGTTATGCGGATGACACCCAGCTCTATGTCTCAACCAAACCTCTCTTCCTCCTCCCTCCTTCCTCCCTTACAGACTGCCTCAGTGAACTCAAACTGTGGTTTTCATCCAATTTCCTCCAACTCAATAGTAATAAAACCGAAATCTTACTTGTAGATACAAAATCCTATAGCCAAAACCAACAGCTTGTCCGCTACTCTCGGCAATACCTCCGTCTCACCTTTCTCCCAAGTTAAGAGTATGGGTGTCATCCTTGACAGCACACTCTCTTTTCAAGCTCTCATAAACATTACCCGGTCTGCTTACTTTCATCTACTCAACATTAATTGTCTTCGCCCATCCCTAACCCCACATACTGCTGCCGTACTGGTCCATAGCCTTGTCACCTCTCGCCTGGACTACTGCAACTCACTCCTGTTTGGTCTCCCTCACAAGTCACTTCACAAACTTCAGCTTCTCCAGAACTCTGCAGCCCAGATAATCACCAGAACCTCTTTAATCCAGCACATTACCTCTGTTCTGCAAGAACTCCATTGGCTACCCATCAAACACCGTATCCAATTTAAAATAATTCTCTTCACTTCTATAATACAAAGCTATCCATAACCCTTCTCCGTCATATCTCTCTGACCTGCTCCATGTCTCCACGACCTCACGTTCCCTAAGATCCTCTTCATCCATCCATCTCCCGGTCCCCTTATATAAAGTCCACCATGGGTGCCCGAGTTTTCAGCCGCTCAGCCTCTCATCTTTAGAAGTCATTACCACCAGACCTTCGTAATATAGACTCGATATCCCTCTTTAAATCAAGACTCAAAACACACCTATTCCTGACTGCTTATTCACTGTAAATCTTATCGATCTTCGTTGTTGTTGTTTTTATCCTTTGAATATCTAGTCATGTCACACATCAAATCCATTCTCCCTCACCTTGGAACCCTTCCAGTTTGCATACAGGGCCAAATGATCAACAGAGGATGCAATTTTCTCTGCCCTCCACCCAGACCTCACGCACTTGGATAAGAAAGACTCATGTGAGAATGCTGTTCATGGACTTCAGTTCAGCATTCAATACCATAATACCACAACAACTCATCTGCAAACTGGACAAGCTGGGCTTTAGCACCTCACTCTGCAACTGGCTGCTCGACTTCCTCAATCAGAGACCACAAACAGTACATGTTGGTAACAACACCCCCAGCACCATCACACTGAGTACATGGGCCCCACAAGGATGTGTGTTCAGTCCTCCGCTCTTCACCCTACTGACGCACGACTGCACACAAACGTATAGCTCCAATTACCTCAAAATTTGCGAAAGACAGGACCCTGGTGGGTCTCATCACCAAGGACAACGAGACAAACTATAGAAAAGAGGTGGACTTTCTGACCACGTGGTGCAGGAACAACAACCTCAACAAGACAAAGCAGATTGTTGTCACCTTCCAGAAAGGCCACACCCAACACCTACCACTATCCATTGATGGTGCTGCAGTGGAGAGAGTGAGCAGCATCAAATTCCTGGGGGTGCACATCGGTGAGGACTTGTCTTGGACCACCAACAACACATCACTGGCAAAGAAGGCCCAGCAGCGCCTCTACTCTCTGCGCAAACTTAAGCGGGCAATTGCTTGACCTCCCATCCTGACTACATTCTACAGAGGTACCATTGAGAGCATCCTTTTCAGTTGCATGTGAGGTGGGGGATGCACTGAAAACAACAGAAAAGCCCTGCAACGCACAATGAATGCAGCCGGGAAAATCATTGGCACTCCACTCCCATCCATCAAGGACTTGTACACCACCCGCCTCGCCCAAAAATCTGTCACAATAGTGAGTGATCCAAGCAATCCCACACACAAACTGTTCAGCTTCCTGCCCTCTGACAGGAGCCTCCGCTCCCGCACCACCAGACTCACCAACAGCTTTGTCCACCAGGCTGTGAGGCTGCTGAACTCTCTCCCCTCTCCATTCTCAGCCCGACCCACTAGGGTGACAAAAAGATAGAAAAAACAAAAAGTAAATCTGCCCACTCTTAGAGACACCCTGAACCCACCCATATGACCCACAGAAATGACTTTGCAAATTGCACACATCTGCTTATATTACCTGTCATTTACACTAAAAAAAACCCATGCATATTTTTGAGGATGTATATCTTCTTTTAACACTTGTAAATATAATAATAATAATAATGTAGTATTTCATTATTATTATTATCATTATTATTGTCTTTTTTTTTTTTTACTGCTACTATAGTAGTTAGCAGTGTTGGGACTAACGCGTTACTTTGTAACGCGTTACAAAGTAACGCGTTACTGTAACGTCGTTAGTTTCGGCGGTAACTAGTAATCTAACGCGTTATTTTTTATATTCAGTAACTCAGTTACCGTTACTACATGATGCGTTACTGCGTTATTTTACGTTACTTATTATGTAGTATCGGCTAGAAACAGAAGATCTGAGTGTTTTAATGCAGCGAAGCAGAGACGTGCTTCTGATTCTTCCTCTGCGCTCTGTGTGTGTGTGTGTGTGTGTGTGTGTGTGTGTGTGTGTGTGTGTGTGTGTGTGTGTGTGTGTGTGTGTGTGTGTGTGTGTGTGTGTGTGTGTGTGTGAAGGGGAGGGGAGGGGGGTGCGCAATACAACGTAAACCGTTGGCCAACCAAAAAGTAACCACAGAACACTATACGACTATACGGTATAGTGTTCTGTGGTTACTTTTTGGTTGGCCAAGCGGACGTGACGACAGGCTGTCCTCACTCAGATCCGCACGGACCTGGAGGGGGCGTGCCTTAAGTCCGGCTGGAAATCGAGAGAAATTTGGAGAATGGTTGTCCCGGGGAGAGGCACTGAAATTCGGGAGGGTTGGCAAGTATGAGATATTCTCACTTCTTTTCTTTTGTCGAGCACAAAGAAAATACAATTTCAGTTAAATGTAAGTTGTGTCTTGGATCAAAGATCCCGTCTACTGCCCAAAACAACAATTCAAATCTGCCTGGTTAGGCTTTGTGTATGTCACGTGTGCCTTCCTTAGGTGAAGCCAGGTTTACAGCTATGTTGTTAATAGATTGATTGATTGAGACTTTTATTAGTAGATTGCACAGTACAGTACATATTCCGTACAATTGACCACTAAATGGTAACACCCCAATAGGTTTTTCAACTTGTTTAAGTCGGGGTCCACTTAAATTGATTCATGATACAGATATATACTATCAAATATATACTATCATCATAATACAGTCATCACACAAGATAATCATCAGAGTATATACATTGAATTACTTACATTATTTACAATCCGGGGTGTGGGATATGGAGGGGGGGGGGGGGTAGGTTTGGTTGGTATCAACACTTCAGTCATCAACAATTGCATCATCAGAGAAATGGACATTGAAACAGTGTAGGACTGACTTGGTAGGATATGTACAGCAAGTAGTGGACACAGAGAGAGAGATCAGAAAGTATAAGAAAAAGTGTCTACATTTGATTATTTACAATCCCGGGAGGTGGGATGTGGAAGGGAGGGTGTTAGTTTAGGGTTGTAGTTGCCTGGAGGTGTTCTTTTAGTGCGGTTTTGAAGGAGGATAGAGATGCCCTTTATTTTACACCTGTTGGGAGTGCATTCCATATTGATGTGGCATAGAAAGAGAATGAGTTAAGACCTTTGTTAGTTCGGAATCTGGGTTTAACGTGGTTAGTGTTAGTGTTATTATGCTGTTTGTTACTTATGTATGTTATGTTGCAGCTATTTAAAATAGTTTTGTCAATTTGTTCTGGCCTGAAATAAATTGGCCCTTTGAAACATATCTTTGTCTTTGTGTGTTGTATGTAGAGCACATTGCTTAGCAGAGTTGAGTGATGCAAATGCATGTCAAGTTGATCAACAGATTGTATTATTCTCCAGTGCTATAACAGTACTGAAATGAAGGCTAAAAGAGCATTAATGGGAGCTTTTAAAAAAAAAAGAGTAGAAGAAGTAACTAGTTACTTTTCACAGTAACGCATTACTTTTTGGTGTAAGTAACTGAGTTAGTAACTGAGTTACTTTTGAAATAAAGTAACTAGTAACTGTAACTAGTTACTGGTTTTCAGTAACTAACCCAACACTGGTAGTTAGATATATTATGTTGTGCGCGTACACGTTACTATTTGTGTCTCTTCTCGTCTTTTCTTGTCTATGCATGGGACAGTGAGAAACACAATTTTGATTCTTTGTATGCCTTGCACATGTGAAGAATTGACAATACAGCTGACTTTGACTTAATTGTTTTAGTTGAGTGTTTAAATATGTTTATCTTCTACTGTTTTAATCTGTAAAAGTTTTAGGTATGTCACATCCGGTTGATGTGACATCACGCAAATTCACTTCCTGTTGTCATATTGCATCGAGTATCTGTCAATCTTTTTAAGAGTTATGTTGCTCCAAAACCTGTATGTAGCATTAATGGTGCCTTCACAGATGTGTAAGTTACCCAGGCCTTGTGCACTAATACACCCCCATACCATCACAGATGCTGGCTTTTGAACTTTGCGCCTATAACAATCCGGATGGTTCTTTTCCTCTTTGGTCCGGAGCACATGACATCCACAGTTTCCAAAAACAATTTGAAATGTGGATTTGACAGACCACAGAACACTTTTCCACTTTGCTTCAGTCCATCTGAGATGAGCTCAGGCCGAGCGAAGCGTTTCTGGGTGTTGCTGATAAATGGCTTTGGCTTTGCAAAATATAGTTTTAACTTGCACTTACAGATGTAGCGACCAACTGTAGTTACTGACAGTGGTTTTCTGAAGTGTTCCTGAGCCCATGTGGTGATATCCTTTACACGCTGATGTCGGTTTTTAATGCAGTACCGCTTGCGGGATCGAAGGTCACGGGCCTTGCCGCTTACGTGCAGTGATTTCTCCAGATTCTCTGAACTTTTTGATGATATTACAGACCGTAGATGATGAAATCCCTAAATTCCTTGCAATAGCTGGTTGAGAAGATGACATAAAGTATCTGCCTGACCTTTTATGCTTTTCCTTCAGGCTCACTTAAGAGCAAAACAGTTGGTGGAGGAGCTTGAGAAGACAAGGAGGACTTTCCAACAAGTGATCCAAGATGCTGCTCTCTGCTCTCAGAAAGAGGTTAATAATTTCTGATTGCTTCTAGTGCAAGAACTACACATCCTAATATGAGGAATGAAGCAGCTCATCATTGTCCAATTTAAAGGAGCCATATGTAATAATCTGGCCAGAAATGGTACTGCAATCCCGGTCAAGATTCTGTAGTCCCCTCCCCCTCTCCCTGACTGAGGTTGCCGGATACGCAGCCGAATCTAGCTCGATCGACTGGGCTACTCCAAGGAACTTCAAACTTCCACTGCCTCTTACTAGGGGTTGAGGTGCTGGGACCATAATAGCTGAATAGACAAGCGTTTTGTCAATAACAAATCTCTAACCAACACATTTTACACAGATAGTAGGCTATTTTCAGTAAGAAGTACGTCATGCCTGCGTACAATATTACAACAAATGGCAATAATATGGTTATTGTCAGTACTATCAGAAAACAAAGAAAAAGAAAAACTACAACCAATGCTTGCAATGTTTATACTGGTGAAAATAAGTAGAGCATGCTTAGCAGCCTAGTGTACGCCCAAAACTAAAGATGAGGCAATTTACCAAACTATGCCTATAGGCTACTGTTTCAGATTGCCATATAACTTGGTACATGTAGTCCACAATATGCAAACACGAATGAGGAATTATTTTATGATGTGATTTGGCTGTCTCTATACGTTTCACATTGCCACGACAGCCATGCTAATGTTGGAATCCATTTCCTCAGCGTATCAGCATATTGAGAACGAAATAGGAACTGACACTACCCATATCCACATAGGTTTTATTTGTCGAAAATATATTTTGCCCTGTCAGTTGGATGACTCATCGATATACAGGCAAATATTTCCCCCTATATGTCGATGTTTCATTGACCGGGCAAGCATGATAAGCATTCGTTGCATGAACATACTAGCTTTATTAGACAAGATCATAGATTGTATTGGACAATATAGTTTATGTACGAAATGTCCATTTCCATTTATTACAAGTAATAAGAAAACGTACAGGCCATAAATAAAGTTTGGCGTCAGATGAAAAAATATTCTCCACCTTCAATCGTCTCCATCTTTCAAAGTCATCCCAGATACAAATCCTCGAATAAGTTGAGAATGGTAACGAGACCTTTTAGATTTACTAAGGTCTGACATGTTTAGTAACTTTACCAGTGGCAGTAGCCAGACGGAGGTGGCGGTGCTTAACTGGCAACCTAGATGTGACACACTCACAGACTTTCTAACTGGTCAAACGGGAGAGGGCGGGACATTGAAATGAAAACAATAACAATATTTCGGGGCTGTAAATCTAGTTTTTAAATGAGCATATCCCGGCTGAACTACTGTTATCAGTTATAAAGGTATTCCAAAATAACATGATTTATTAATGCCTTTTGACATATCAGGGCCATTTAATGATGACTTGACATGAAATTATTACATGTGGCTCCTTCAAAATATACTTTGTAAGTTGTCAGGGCTTGGAAACATACAACTGGGCTATTCAGGTTGTCTTACTGCACATGCATCTCTGTTCTGTGTCCTCTACTCACAATCCCACTTTATTTATTTTTTTGTTGTTGTTTTATGGCATGGTTTTGCTGACAACTCACAAAAACAGTTGTTAGAAGACAAGTTAGTAAGTAAGGTTGCTGCACAAACAGAACTCTATCACTTATTCAACAGGTGACTCAAATACGTGAGCTGTGCAACACTGAAATGCAAAGAATGGCTGAGGAGTTGTCTATGTTGCAACTGGTAGGATTTGAACCTACTAAGCAGATACTTACTAAAAATCAAATTCACTCTTGAAATAATGTTTTTTTAGTTTTTGTCGAATGCCTACCTCGATCTAAGAGGGGTTCTTGTCTGCAGGAATCTGCCGAAAAGCAGTCTCAGATAGAAAGGTTCAAGCGAGAAAGAAGAGCTTTAGAAGAGGAACTGCAAAAGGTATTTTTGAGAATTGATTGGAATAAGCATCCAAACTCGGTTAGAAAGTATTATTTGTGTCCTAACATATGCACGGTATATCAATAATAAGTCAGAAAATAATTGAACTTTTTGTGTTTGTTTCAGGTGATCAAAGGCAGGGAAGAGCAAGAGTTAGGACAACTCAATGCTCTTCATCAGAGGTTTTTAAATGCAGAGAGGATGAAGGAAGAAATGAACATCACTTTGCAAGGCACCCAAAGCAAACTCAAAAAGATAGAAACTGAGTAGGTGGAATACTTATTACTGCTTGGTTTTGATTCTTTTTAATCCAGGGGTGTCAAACTAATTTTAGTTCAGGGGCCGCACAGACGAAAAACTATTCCCATGTGGGCCGGACGGGTAAAATCATGGCATAATAACTTAAAATACAACTACGACAACTTGAGATGGTTTTCTTTGTTTTACTTTGGCCCAAAATAGAACAAACACATTCTGGAAATGTACATATACCAAATAATCCAAAAGACAAAACACTTTAGGTTAGTTGACAATTCTGAGGTACAAAATGCAGTTTCAAAAACACTATGAAGAACACAATGAATTTAGTAATCTCAGTGTATCTACAAATCAACTAAACTTTGCCACAGCCCTTCTAGGATTGAACAAAAAACTACATAAAGCATAAATGAAAACTCTTGGATGTTTCAACTACCCCGTTTTTCATTTCCACATAGTAATCCTGTGCTAACTCAAGAAACCATACAAACTGAGGTAGAAACTATTCAAGTTCTACTATTCACTGCCTTCTAGGCATCACTGTGTATCGATAGAAAAAATAAAAGCTGTACAATGTGTGAACAATTTCAACAAAGCAAAAATAAAAACTTAAAAGACAAAAGTTCAACCAGAAGCTTGCCAGAAGCTTGTGGATGGCTACTAAAAGCGCCTTATTGCAGTGAAACTTGCCAAGGGACATGTAACCAAATATTAACATTGCTGTATGTATACTTTTGGCCCAGCAGATTTGGTCACATTTTCAGTAGACCCATAATAAATTCATAAAAGAACCAAACTTCATGAATGTTTTTTGTGACCAACAAGTATGTCCTCCAATCACTCTATCACAAAAAATAAGAATTGTAGAAATTATTGGAAACTCAAGACAGTCATGACATTATGTTCTTTACAAGTGTATGTAAACTTTTGACCACGACTGTATAAATACTGTAAATTGATTGAAACTTTTTTGATTGATTGAAACTTTTATTAGTAGATTGCACAGTGAAGTACATATTCCGTACAATTGACCACTAAATGGTAACACCCGGATACGTTTTTCAACTTGTTTAAGTCGGGGTCCACGTTAATCAATTCATGGTACAAATATATACTATCATCATAATACAGTCATCATAGAAGTTAATCATCAGAGTATAAACATTGAATTATTTACAATCCGGGGGGTGGGATGCGGAGAGATTTGGGGGGGGTTAGGTTGCTATTAGCATATTTCAGTGATCATACAAGTTTATCATCTGAGAAACAGACATTGTAACAGTGTAAGTCTCACTTCGTAGGATATGTACAGCGAGCAGTGAACGTAGTGAGCTCAGAAAGCATAAGAACAAGTATACCCGGGGAGGTGGGATGTGGTGGGGGGAGGGGGTTAGGCTAGGGTAGTAGGTGCCTGGAGGTGTTATTTTAGTACGGTTTTGAAGGAGGATAGAGATGCAATTTCTTTTACACCTGTTGGGAGTGCATTCCATATTGATGTGGCATAGAAGGAGAATGAGTTAAGACCTTTGTTAGATCGGAATCTGGGTTTGACGTGGTTTGTGGAGCTCCCCCTGGTGTTGTGGTTATGGCGGTCATTTCCAATCTGGAAGTAGTTTGACATGATGATAAATGATGAATAACATGTATAAATGAACATTTTACATCACTATTACTTTTATTGAACACATGTTGGCAAAGATGATGATAAGAAGAAAAGGGAAGAGTAACATGGACACCACCTTTGTACTTTGGTCCCATGGTGGAATATTTTGCATTCATAATCAAAGTACAGAGACTAAAAGCCACCAACGTGTGGATTCTTTGTTCAGGCACTTCATTACGAAGAACAATACGTGGGCAAAAGGACTAGTTTTTTACGCCCAATGTTAGGTTAGGCCATACGATAACTGAGACGGTTTAAAAAAATTGAAAAGTGATGCATACGAAAACCGAGGTACCACTGTATGATATTGTATCCAATAATTCACTCATGTACGGATACTTGGATTCACAGATACAATGAGGAATTGTCCCGCAGCCAGGAGGAACTGCAGCGGCTGCAAGGTTGTTTGGCTGCAGCCCAAAAGGACTGTGTCAAAATCAGCGAGGAACGCCTCCAGTTACAGCAGGAGAACTTGCAGGCCCGCAGGGAGATGGACGAGCTGCAGAAAACTCATGTGCTGATCCAAACAAAGACCAAACAACAGGTCAAGTTAAAGTTTAAAGAGAAAATAACGTATACAAACAGTAGGGGTGTCCTGATACAGCTTTTTTTTTTAAACTTCCAATACGACACTAATATCGGAGCCCTGATTATTTGCCGATACTCATATTGATCGGATACAACATCAGAAGGAACTAGAGATGTTAGGTTAAAATGCGTTAAAATGTAATATCGGAAATTATCGTTTTTTTTTATTATCGGTATTGTTTTTTGTTTTTTTATTAAATCAACATAAAAACACAAGATACACTTACAATTAGTGCACCAACCCAAAAAACCTCCCTCCCCCATTTATACTCATTCACACTACAGGGTTGTTTCTTTCTGTTATTAATATTCTGGTTCCTACATTATATATCAATATATATCAATACAGTCTGCAAGGGATACAGTCCGTAAGCACACATGATTGTGCGTGCTGCTGGTCCACTAATAGTACTAACCTTTAACAGTTCATTTTACTAATTTTCATTAATTACTAGTTTCTATGTAACTGTTTTCATATTGTTTTACTTTCTTTTTTATTCAAGAAAATGTTTTTAATTTAACTATCTTATTTTATTCTTTTTTTTTTTTAAAGTACCTTATCTTCACCATACCTGGTTGTCCAAATTAGACATAATAATGTGTTAATTCCACGACTGTATATATCGGTTATCGGTATCGGTAATTAAAGAGTTGGACAATATCGGAATATCGGATACCGGCAAAAAGCTGTTATCGGACATCCCTAGAATGAACCATACATAGGTTTTTTATTTTGCAATGTTGGATGTTTGAAAAAGGTTTCATCAATTAAAATTAGTGTTTTTCATACCTACCATGGCTAACACATTTTATTATTAACTGTCTAGAATGGGCTTATGCTGTCTTTAAGTTAAAGTGGAGTGGTCATTTGTTCTTTTTTTGGTGATACCTAGTTGTCACAATGAATCATGAAGTTAAAAATCATGACAAAGCAAGTTGAAGGACATTTGTAACTGAATATTTTCTAATACGCTCCTGCCTTGGAGACTTTGCATGTGTAAGTAGTACGCAACTATAATTATTTGGTATTTGTTCATATTGATATAGCACAAGTAACACTTATTCCAAATGTCTAGCTTGTGTGCTTAGCTGTTGTGTAGCTGCTAGCTCCGAGAAGCCTATAATATACCATGTTTACCTAAATAACTTAACTAAAATACAAGAAAAAAAACAACCTTGTGTGCTTATTGGAGGACATTTAGATGCTAACTGGCTGTCCAGCTTTGCACAAGTAAACGCGCTGCAAGACTGCTTGTATTGGAGATTATATATTTACATGCAAGCCGATATCATCCCAAACTTGTTTTTCTTACTAATATCAGACCGCTATCCGATATTGGATTGGGACACCCCTCAAAAAAAAGATTGAAATTATTTAGGAAACTTTTCCTATGAAAATAGATCATTAAACAAAAGCAGAAAGAGAAGATAAAATATATTTAGGGCCTGATTTACTAAAGGTCTGCATGTACTAAAACGTGCAAACCTGTCTGCACACGTTAAGCGGGCAAAGTGGATTGCGTCTGTTAAGTGGGCAGAATAATGTGCGCAGTCCAATTTCCGTCTCTGTCTCCTTTAATATGCAAAATATATGCTGATCATCAAAACGCCCACAAAATTTGGGAGGAGAAATGCAAGTATAATTATTTTGCACGCAATTAGTGATTTGTCAAGACTTATCGCCATTTTGCGTTTTATTTAGCACGTGTCAGAAAGACGTGCCAACTGATAGTTTCCGCACATGGCTGCAGGACCATTGCTCGAGCTGCACAGACACACGTTGGAAAGACGACAATCCTCCATCCTACGTGTGTGTGTCCACATTTTTGTGGACGGTCAGAAATAAACAATGTCTCGTCTATTCAACAATTTCCTTTTATAATTGTATAGCTGTTGAATGACTTATGGGGCTAATTAAAATGTATTGTGCTCGAGCTGCACAGACAGACGTAGGAAAGACGAGAATCCGCCATCCTACATGTGTGTCAACATTTTGGTGGACGGTCAGAAATAAAATTTTGTCTATTCAGCAATTTCCTTTTATAATTTTATAGCTGTTGGATGACTTATGGGGCTAATTAAAATTAATTCAATTGATGCGTTTTGGTGTCTGCTGCCGTTTTTTTCCTACTGTAGTTTTTTAATTTTAGGAAATGTATCACTATAACATATGTATCTCCCACATGAAAATACATCTTTCACTGTGCATTCTTTTGTGTTTGAGATACACAAATGCGGTGGTGATGTGAGCCACAGACTCGCGCATAGAATTAAGTGTCAGTGTGCATACATTTTTGTTCTAGATTGCGATTCAGAAAAGGTGTTACAGATTATAGATGTTTAGATGTGTGGTAAAGATTGCACCACTTTTCAATTGCACACGCAGTGTTAGTAGATCACACGCAACACGTCCACTCATAGTACAAGCTGTTTTATTTTTTTGCACAGGCTGTTTAGCACGTGGTATTTGGATCTTAGTCAATCAGGCCCTTAGTGTCATATTGACATGTTCAATGAGTTTTAATGGTCAAGATACTACCTTTTTTTTTTAGATGACACAGATGGATCAGGATTACAGCACTAAGGAGAAGTCTCTTGAAGCACAGATGAGCGACTTGGAAAACTGCAGTCATGAATCAATTGCTGATCTAATACACCTTCTCACAGCACAGCAGAAAAGTATTCAGTGCTGGAAAGTGGAGGCACTACACATGGTGCAGGCCTTTGAAACTAAGATTAAACATCTTATGTAAGAACCCACAATTGCAGTTTTTAAAAATACATAGTGACACATAATTTGACAAAGTTGTGTGTTCAAACATCCAGCTATATTGACAAAAGGATCACCATGAAAACAAGACAAAGTGTGACATGAAAGTTTCTCTGTATTTGTTACTTTAGGGAGCAGCTGAACCTACAGCATCAATGTTCACATGAACTGAAGATACAGCTGAAAAACAACAACATTACTATTGCTGAGGTGATCACAGAAACATGCCTGACCTTTTTGATATACTGTACATACAATATATATGTAGGGATGGGTAAAGAATTATGTACTTTTAAAAGGTACTGACCAATGTTCCCTCTAATTTTTCATGTGTGTGAGCAAACGCAAAAACTCCCTGAGCATTCAGTGGAGCCCATGTGAGCAACATCAGACGTGCACACTGTGGCTACCTGTCCCAAACCTGACTAAATAACAAGTTAAATCTCCATTCATCCATCCATTTTCTACCGCTTGTCCCTTTCGGGGTCGCGGGGGGTGCTGGAGCCTATCTCAGCTGCATTCGGGCGGAAGGCGGCGTACACCCTGGACAAGCCCCCACCTCATCGCAGGGCCAACACAGATAGACAGACAACATTCTCTTATTATTATAATCAAATGACAGCAATCATTTCCATGAGGTTATTTTCTAATATAAGTGTTTAGGCCCACTTACAATGACAATAACAAAAAATATTGTTTTTCATGAACTGTGTACTTGTATTGTTTGTCTGGGTGGAGGTCCTGCTTTGGAAATAATTTGTACCGCTTTCAGACATTGCATTTAGTTCCCATTAAAACATTCACATGTTGCACAATGAGATGTAAGCAGGGGATCATGTGTACATTCCTGCAACTTCCTATTTGTAAAAAATATATTTTTATTAGTATTTATTTAATATACTAACAGCATTTCATGATTAATATTTATAAATTAAGATTCCTAATAAATGACACTAGAATAAGCACACATTTGATTGGTAAATCTGTGGCTGTAAACGCATCACTGGCTAAGTGCCATATGTGCATGTGTTGGCGCAAGTGAGAAAGAGCGAGCGGCTGCTGTTGATATAACAAAGTTGGTTTTGGTCTGGTTTGTACTGCAGAAAATGACCAGCTTTGCTAGATATAATTTTTTTTACTAATGTTTTGGTGATGTGTTTATGGCCGGCAATAAAGAGTTTTGCTCAGTAAAGTGATCGATGGAATTCATGTCCTCAAAACGTCTCGACAGACGTTACAATATTTGAACAATGATGACGAAAACTGTTTTCTCTGTCATGTCCGTGTCGTGTCGAAAATTGTTTTGCGCTTATTTTTTTATTTGATTTTGTGCGTGGCATAGATTTGCCGTGCGCAGAGGACGCTTGAGCAGTGCACAATTGCACAGGCGCGCACCTTAGAGGGAACATTGGTACTGAGCAAATTTCGTCAGTACTACGCAATACAGATTCACGTAAAATGTAATAGTTCCATATTGTGATACTTTGTTGCCTCTGACGTCAAGTCCGGTTGTAGACTCAGCACTTTTCACTTGTCAGGGAAACAGGTGTATTTGTAGTGGACTGCATTTAAGCAATGTTGTAATTTTCCGTGCCAACAAAGCAAGCATGCCTAATAGAAAGCTCTCAAAAGTAAGGCTTGGCTTTTCAAAATGCACTAGCTCGATGTTAATTTATATTGGAGGTGCCATATACACGCTACTGATTAGCATGAATGACTTTACATGGCCATTTCATCACCTCCAAACTTGGTAATAAAAACTTCAACTAAAATGCACCTTACAATAAAACAGCTGGTGTGTAATAAGTACAATACTTACCGTAAACACACTTTGGAGGACTCAACAAAAGACAAGACTGGCACATTCAACTTAAGCAATCGAAACATATTTATATAGCCCTTAATCACAAGTGTTTTAAAGAGTTTCACAAACTCACAATGACATCCCATGATCAAACCCAAATGACCCCAGCTGTAGAAAAAGAAGAAACCTTGATTGAGAAGGTACAGAAGTGGCAAAGACTTACTTCCTGACACTCAGAAGTGTAAGACAACTATAACTGGACAGAACAGTTATCATTATCAACGCACTCTTAAATGTTGAATTAAAAAAAAAAAAGTTTCATTTTTTAAACTAACATCTTTTGACACATGGACACACCCAAAAGTACCAAAACGTGGTACCAACATGAATGTGAGGTGTAAATGGTGACCACTCCAGGTGTACCTTGTCTCTCCATTAGTCAGTTGACACCAGCTGGTGACCACAAGATAAACGGTATACAATTTGATGAGCATTTATATACAGTATTTTTAGTCTTACTCAGAATGCGTTCTATTTGATGAGCATCATTTTACAGCGTTTAGTTTACACATGCTAAAAAAAAAACAATGTTAATATAAGATCTTCATTATTGTTTCATGTGTGTTTGCAGTATGAGACACAGCTAGCAGAATTTCAAGAGAAGGCCAGTCGCCTTCAGAGGAGACTGACCAAGGTTGAGCAACGTGCTTCTATATCTTCACAGCAGGTACACATTTTCTATTGTAAATATTTATTTCGGACTTCTGAGAAAAGCAACCAAAAACAACAATGATTAATAAAGGAAAATAATAGAATAATATATAACAACCTAGTGATTTGTTGAACATGTTTACAGTTTCACATTCCAACATGTCTGGAAAGGAGTAGGAAGAAGCATAGCTTATTGAATACTACCCCTTTCCTAAGAAATTATCCAATCCAATCCACTTTATTTATATAGCACATTTAAACAACAAAAATGTTTCCAAAGTGCTGCACAACAATATTAAAAACAATATTCAAATATTATCCATAGCTCCACCAAAGACTAAATAAAAAACTAAAAATAAATAAATATAAAACCAATATAAAAACAATATATTAATAAATATGATTAAAAATGATTTTAAAGGGAAAAACCAATTGAAACAGTAAATAGAAATCAAAATTTATTAAAAAAAACACAGAGGACAACAGAGGGCAGAGGACCACATAACTCACGTAGTGTTAAAAGCCAAAGAACAAAAGTGGGTCTTAAGACGAGACTTAAAACACTCCACTGTGGGAGCAGTTTGAACATGGAGGGGCAGAGTCTTCCAGAGCTTAGGGTCGACCACAGAGAAGGCCCTGTCCCCCCTGGATTTAAGTCTGGTCTTGAGCACCATGAGCTGGAGCTGGCTCTCGGACCTCAGAGCGCGCGCAGGAGTGTAAATTTGGATGAGGTCCGAGATATACTGAGGTGCCAGTCCATGTAAAGCAAACAGCAAGGTTTTAAAATCAATTCTAAAATGAACAGGGAGCCAGTACAAACTCTGAAGAATTGGGGTTATATGCTCGCGTTTCCTGGCCCCTGTTAAAAGTCGTGCTGCGTTCTGGACTAACTGCAACCGGGAGAGAGATTTTTGGCTAATGCCAGCATAAAGTGCATTGCAGTAGTCCAGGCGACTTGAAATAAAAGCATGCACGACTTGTTCAAAAAGGTTAAAAGATAAAAACGGTTTTACCTTTACTAAAAGATAAAGATGATAAAAACACGATTTTAAAACGCCATTGACTTGTTTGTCAAGTTTAAAATCGCTGTCTATAGTGACGCCAAGGCTGGTGACTTTGAGACGCACATAATTTTGCAATGGTCCCATGTCAGTGAGGGCCGGACCAAAAACTGAAATTTCCGTTTTTCCCTCATCCATCCATCCATTTTCTACCGCTTATTCCCTTCGGGGTCGCGGGGGGCGCTGGAGCCTATCTCAGCTACAATCGGGCGGAAGGCGGGGTACACCCTGGACAAGTCGCCACCTCATCGCAGGGCATTCATTATTAAAACATTCTTGGCTAATCAAGCCTTGACGTCGCATAGACAGTTGAGAAGGGGTGTCAGGGGGCCGTGGCCTTTTGAAATTGGCATATAAATTTGTCAGTCATCTGCATAAAAGTGATCAAACACTCCATGCCTCTTAAAAATCTCTCCAAGAGGAAGAATGTAAAGCGAAAACAGGATGGGGCCTAGAATAGATCCCTGATGATAAACAAACTGTAGTCATGTTGACATAGTGTAATATTCATGCAACATACTGTAGCTGACATCAATATGCTGCAGTGGAAAAATTCCTTGCATGAACGATTGTAGCCACACAAGGTGCAATACTTGTTCAGCAGCTGATACAATTGATTGACAATTAAGTTATAGTTGTGTGTTTTTTTTATTTCAGAAGTGTAAGATGGTAAAAAAGATGGATAACCTGTAGTTGGTACAATCCAACCAACCATACTTGACTTTAGAAATAAGAATGACATATTTGTTGATTGGGTAATTCTTGATTTTTTTTCCCCCCACAGCTTTCCATTTTGGCATCTCAGAAGGAGAAAAAAAGTCTTGACAACGCTAAAAAGTAATCAATCATTCGTTCATATATTCCCTCATGTTTAAAACGTTCGCAATAAACATCATGAAAATACAAACGCCAGTTGTTTACATTGGAAATAGCTGCTCTATTTATTGGCCTTTAAAAATATCACTGTCATATTAGAAAAAATGTGCAATGTCATCAATACGTTCACATGTACAATAGTGTCTACTACTGTACATATCAGTCGAAACAAGCAGAAAAAATGTTTTTTTTATACCTCAGAGTTTCCACTTCCAAAGATCAGACTCAGGCTGGAGCCAACTTTCTCCCATAATGCTTTGCAGGCAGAAATTTCCAAAATATTTCAGCAGGTGGCTGAGAACAAGAAAAATATATATATATAAATACTGTATGTATATGAACATGGCATACCTTTCAGAATGTAAACATTTACCATTGTTTGTCTTCTTTCTTCATTCATATTATGTTTGTATGTGATTCATTTTATTTCTACAATGTTTTGCAGAAGTCACGGGCCACACTTTGGACACCTGCTTTTACAGTTCTTCATCAATGTTAAGAAGCGTATGACGTGTGTAACAATACTCGTTTTTATCGCATATGAAATTAGGCGTTTGCTAAGATATTTTGTACACGTCGTACAGAAACATGCAACCGGACTAATTACAGGCTTCACAGTCCACATAGCTGCAGCTGGAGGTCATTCAAGGGTCAAAATATGTGTCGAGTACGAAAAATGCGCACGTGTCGGCAGGTCTGTACAAAATCTGCGTACAATAAAAACACTACGTGTGTATGCGGCATTTGTTTTCAAAACATTTTTATATTTCATGAAACAAATTACAACTACAAAAACAAACTGACAAAACCACTTAAACATTTCACAAACCAAATAAAAAAAAAACACATTAACAAAAAGTTAGAAAACTTCCACTTACAGAAACCGGAAGTTGTCCCTTTTAAGAACCGCTTTGTGAATATATTTATCGATCGCCACAACATAAAGATACAAAATAAAACTGAAAAAACCTGCAATGTAGTGAAACCACAATATTTGAAATGTGGTGTGGTGAGGGACGACATAAGGACTTATCTCCTTCACAGTTCGACTGTAACATTTCTCTCGGATTGGCTCTGATCAGGAGAAAGTACCGTATTTTCCGCACTATAAGGCGCACCTAAAAACCTCAAATTTCCTCAAAAGCTGACAGTGCGCCTTATAATCCTGTGCGCCTTATATATGGACCAATATTGAGCCACAACAGGTCTCGCAACCTATGGTAACTACGCCGATTTCATTTTCCCCCTTCTACGGCTGCTTACCGTAGAAAAAGAAGCGCTTCTTCTACGGGGAAAATGAAGTCGGCGGCTGGTTACCGTAGTTGCGAGACCTAAACTTTATGTAAAGACCCAAAAATGGCTCCTATTAAGAGACACGCTTACGACGCAGAGTTTAAACTCAAGGCGATCAGTCACGCAGTAGAACACGGGAATAGAGAAGCAGCGAGAGAATTTAACATTAACGAATCAATGGTGCGGGAGTGGAGGAAGCAACATGATGACCTGCGCCAAATAAAGAAGACTAAACAGAGTTTCCGAGTGAACAAAGCGAGGTGGCTACAGTTGGAGGACAAACTCAAACAGTTGGTTGTTGAACAGAGAGCAGCAAGTAGAAGTGTCAGTACAATCACTATTTGTTTTGTTGACATTCCCTTTAGCGCAGCTCCATCTAATGGATGCATAACGTAACCCCAGCCTCTACTGTAGCGTCTATTCTATGCGCCTTATAATGCGGTGCGCGTTATATATGAACGTTTTAAAATAGACCGTTCATTGAAGGTGCGCCTTATAATCCGGTGCGCCTTATAGTGCGGAAAATACGGTAGATGTTTAAAGTGACTGATTTAGAAAGGATAATGCTCACCCCTAAGTGCCAAAAGGAAGCAACAAAGAAACACAACGAGAGCACAGAGTCTGTACACAGAGAGTGTATTTTTATGTGCATGGACTTTGGCACTGTTTTGACACCATAGATTTGGCTGTCCAGGAATATCAGTTATTTTGTTTCATTTGTGTGTCGTTATTTCTTCAAAGGAAAATGTATTGTTTTTTGTTAACGCATTGATGTATACTTACAAATTTGGCTGTTGGCCCTCAACTATCTCCTCTTTTGGGATGGGGTAGAGTGCTTCATACGTGCGCTTCTCCCCTGAGCCATGAATGGCGTAAGAATTCATCTTGTTCACATTCGGAGGAAAGTACGTCCAAGGGAGCAAAGCCTCTCCCATCCATCTGTCTGCTGTTATTGTAGCATTGAAAACCATGGGCAGTTGTTGCTGTAAGGGGAAACAAAGAGTATATTAAAACATAACACTGTACATAACAATGTCTTTCTAATAGGGTTGTCACAATACCAGAATTTGAGTAGTCGATACCGATGAATTTTCAAATTCTCAAAACGTACTTATTTTTTGCAAGCTGTTGTAGTTTACACTCCCTGGGCTTGTGGTGGCGGATCTCCGCTCTGACTCACGCAGCAAACACTTTCGTGACCACTTGTATTTGAATACCAGTTAAATACATGATGCAAGATTCATCTCCCATCCATCCATCCATCTTCTTCCGCTTATCCGAGGTCGGGTTGCGGGGGAAGCAGCCTAAGCAGGGAAGCCCAGACTTCCCTCTCCCCAGCCACTTCGTCCAGCTCTTCCCGAGGGATCCCGAGGCATTCCCAGGCCAGCCGGGAGAGATAGTCTTCCCAACGTGTCCTGGGTCTTCCCCGTGGCCTCCTACCGGTCGGACGTGCCCTAAACACCTCCCTAGGGAGGCGTTCGCGTGGCATCCTGACCAGATGCCCGAACCACCTCAACTTGCTCCTCTCAATGTGGAGGAGCAGCGGCTTTACTTTGAGCTCCCCCGGATGGCAGAGCTTCTCACCCTATCTCTAAGGGAGAGCCCCGCCACCCGGCGGAGGAAACTCATTTTGGGCGCTTGTACCCGTGATCTTGTCCTTTCGGTCATAACCCAAAGCTCATGACCATAGGTGAGGATGGGAACGTAGCTCGACCGGTAAGTTGAGAGTTTTGCCTTCCGGCTCAGCTCCTTCTTCACCACAACGGATCGATACAGCGTCCGCATTACTGAAGACGTCGCACTGATCCGCCTGTCGATCTCACGATCCACTCTTCCCTCACTCGTGAACAAGACTCTGAGGTACTTGAACTCCTCCACTTGGGGCAAGATCTCCTCCCCAACCCGGAGATGGCACTCCACCCTTCAGCTCTCCAGTGAGAGCTGAAGATCCTGGCCAGATGAAGCCATCAAGACCACATCATCTGCAAAAAGCAGAGACCTAATCCTGCAGCCACCAAACCGGATCCCCTCAACGCCTTGACTGCGCCTAGAAGTTCTGTCCATAAAAGTTATGAACAGAATCGGTGACAAAGGGCAGCCTTGGCGGAGTCCAACCCTCACTGGAAACCTGTCCGACTTACTGCCGGCAATGCGGACCAAGCTCTGACACTGTTCATACAGGGAGCGGACTGCCACAATCAGACAGTCCGATACCCCATACTCTCTGAGCACTCCCCACAGGACTTCCCGAGGGACACGGTCAAATGCCTTCTCCAAGTCCACAAAGCACATGTAGACTGGTTGGGCAAACTCCCATGCACCCTCAAGGACCCTGCCGAGAGTATAGAGCTGGTCCACAGTTCCACGACCAGGACGAAAACCACACTGTTCCTCCTGAATCCGAGGTTCGACTATCCGGCGTAGCCTCCTCTCCAGTACACCTGAATAGACCTTACCGGGAAGGCTGAGGAGTGTGATCCCACGATAGTTAGAACACACCCTCCGGTTCCCCTTTTTAAAGAGAGGAACCACCACCCCGGTCTGCCAATCCAGAGGTACCGCCCCCGATGTCCACGCGATGCTGCAGAGTCTTGTCAATCAAGGCAGCCCCACAGCATCCAGAGCCTTAAGGAACTCCGGGCGGATCTCATCTACCCACCGAGGAGCTTTTTAACTACCTCAGCAAGCTCAGCCCCATAAATAGGAGAGCCCACCACAGATTCCCCAGGTACTGCTTCCTCATAGGAAGACGTGTTGGTGGGATTGAGGAGGTCTTCAAAGTATTCCCTCCCAGATTCATCTCTTTCACTTTAAATGTGCACCTTTAGTTGCCATATACACTGTACAAAGTGGCTGAAGTGCGTCACAGATAATCTTTCCTACGACTTATTTTCTGGCAAATTAGGTGCCTATGAGGTGTGCCGTGAAGCAGAGTTACGCCATACCTTTAGTTACTTCCATTATCATTTGTTTATGAGCGACGGCTCATGTGACAGACTTCCATGAATAAGTAAATAATGTATATGGAAACACCAGATTTTTTTTTAAAGGGCAACTGCACTTTTTTTTACATTTTGCCTATCTCACAATACTTACAAAAGATAAGAACATGTATGTTTTTTTTTGTAATAATCGGCGTGTTCTGGTTGGCCAGCAATGCTGCCAATTAGAGCAATCTATACTGCCTCTAAATCTCTCTAAAAATGCATCCAAAAACCACCAACAATACTTGATTTACGTTTCATAACCTGCATAATAACCAAGCTGTGGCAACTTTTTTTTTAGCGTAACACATCGCCTTGTGACGGCAAGATTCTGCATCAGCAGCTGAATCACTTTTGAGTTTATATTGCCCAACACAATGCGATAGGACCACATCTGTTCTGAATGAAACACATGAACAATCATATTTACAATATCTGCAAAGTATCAGCCCACAATTCATGTTTTGTTTGTACACACTCGTTTAACAGTGTATGTAGTTGTACCAAAAAGCATGATGTGCTGCATGTACCATGATTGTTGGACATTTGCCCGTTTGGTCCAAGTTTCCAGTTTGTTTTGGGTATAAACTAAATTTTTTGTCGGCATAGCTTGGCTCCAAGCTCCACATTTACACCATCAAGTGACTTTTGTGGCGTCTGTCTGCTCCAACATTTCATCCTCTCTTTGTGCTTGCTGAGTTTCTATAACCAGCATCCTCCGTATATTCAGGTTAAAAAAGATAAGGTTGTGAGTCCTCATTTGTCCAAAAATAATCATCTTCGTCATCTATTGAGATCTATCATCATCTATCTGAGAAAAACTGAGTAAAAGTAAAGAAACCGAACTGAAACTAAGAAGAAAACCAAGTAAATCAAGAAAATGATTGCAAAACACAAGAAACTCGAGGAAGACGTGGAGGAGATCAGAAAGTCTCTTAACTCCCTGTCAGAGGATGTAAAGACTGTGGCCAAACAGCAAGACACACTCATGGAGTTGTTGACCGAAATCAAAATGCTGAAAAACATCATCAAGGAGAAAGACAAGAAAATTGTCGACCTAGAAACAAGAATTGACGAATTTGAACAGTACACCAGAATGGACGATTTAATTATAACATTGAACATATGCAAGAGTGGCTGGGGCTCGCGATAGGGATGCTGACAAGAACGCCGAAGCCCCGGCAGACGAACTTGAGACACTTGAACGGCAAGTAATTAACTTCTTCACAAGTAAGACCATGACTCTTCAAAGTGGCAGCATTTCGGCGTGCCATACTCTCCCCAGGAAGGACAGCAGAACCAACCCAGCCATTGTGATCCGGTTTGTGAATCGAAAACATAAAACGGAGTTACTACGGCAGGGAAGGAAGCTGATGGGAACTGGGGTTTACATCAATGAACATCTTACAAAGAAGAACGCCGACATTGCAAGACATGCATGCATCCTCAGAAAAGA
Organism: Nerophis lumbriciformis; assembly: GCF_033978685.3. Taxonomy (NCBI): domain Eukaryota; kingdom Metazoa; phylum Chordata; class Actinopteri; order Syngnathiformes; family Syngnathidae; genus Nerophis; species Nerophis lumbriciformis. The sequence continues at coordinate 16,722,790 of NC_084572.2, read as the reverse complement.
AAACAAGATACAAGCAACATGGACACGGAACTGCAAAAACATGATTCTGTCAGTATGTGGACTATGGCGGCGCAAATTACTGTGCGGATTGCTTTCCCAGGATGCAAAACAACTAGACTGGACTTGGCTTGAAGGTAAATACATCTTTTATTTTTACACTAACAAAAGAAACAAAAGGCGTGCACAAGGCGGAAGTACAAACTTGGCTAACAAAACAAAACTAGCACTTGGGCAAAAACTATGAACGTAAAGCAAATAAACACTTACTTGAAAAACATGGAACTATGGCATGGAACACGTATTCAATGGAGTAACAGGGATAACAGAGGTAATGTCTCCAGGCTGACTTCCTGAAAACTGCAAGCCTAAATACTGGTGACATGATTAGTGAAAACAGGTACGTGACTCAAAATGTGAAACGGGTGAAACTAATGGTTGCTATGGTGACAAAACAAGGGAGTGAAAAAGCAGGAATTAAAAAGAGTCCAACAACCAAACAGAACATAACTTAAACAAAACATGATCCCAGACATGACAGATTCGGCTAAATGGAACATCTGAAGAAGCCAAACTTGTCACGATTCGAGAGCTCCACGACTTGAATCAATATAGATGAGAACTGTTAGGCTTATAACTGACATGGCTCATCCTTGGCTGGAGACGGGGAAGGCTATGTGGCGAGAAGGTGAGACAACTGAGAATCAATAGTTTTCAAGAGCTGAATACATCAACTCAAATCAATGCTACTTGTGACTACTATACCGAGGAACAATTTAATGATAATGTTAGTTTAGATAATACATTTTCTTTAATACATTTCAACTCTAGAAGCTTATATGCAAATTTCTCAAAGATTGACAAATATTTGAAGACTCTAAATGGCAAATTCAAAATAATAGCACTTTATGAAACATGGATTGATAAAGACAGAGGTATCGATTTCTCCATTGACGGGTATGAGTTGTATCGCAGTAGTAGAAGAAAGAAGAAGGGAGGGGGTGTGGCCCTGTTTGTTGACTGTGACTTGAAATGCAGAATGTATGACAATGACAATCGATGATTTATTTGAATGTGTAACTGTGGAGGTAGACATAGAAAAGATAAATGTTATTGTTACGTGTTTATATAGGACACCTGGGTCTAAGGTAGAAGCATTTAATGATAGTCTGGAAGAACTATTGTGTAAGGTAAAGGAAAAGAAAACATTTGTCATGTGTGGCGACTATAACATGGACCTGCTAAGCTCACCCAGAAATAAATCAAGAGACTTCTTGGATGTGGTATGTAGTAGAGGGCTTTATCCATTGATCACCAAACCCAGTAGAATAACGACAAATTGCGCAACGTTAATCGATCACATCTTCATAAATGTCATAGAAAATAATATAAAAAGTGAACAGTAGTAATTAATGATATAAGTGACCACTTACCTGTGTTTCTTACTTATGACTGTCAAATGTATAGAGAGAAGGAGGAGAAAACCCATAGGTATGTAAGGAAAAGGACTGAAGAGGCAATAAATAAGTTTAGGAAGGACTTATTTGAAGCAGACTGGAATGAGGTGCATGTGGGAGAGGCAAATGCTGCATATGAGGCTTTTCTTAATGTATATTTATCATTGTATAAAAAGCATTGTCCGAATGTATGGAAACAAAGAGACAGCTACAATAAAAAGCCTTGGATTATAAAGGGACTACAGAATGCTTGTAAAAAGAAAAACAAACTTTATAGAGACTTCATAAAAGTAAGAACAAGGGATGCTGAAACGAAATATAAGGTTTACAAAAACAAATTGATAACAATAATGAGACAAGCTAAAAAATAATAGTATAATAATTTACTAGAAAAAAATAAAAACAATATCAAAGGAACTTGGAATATTCTGAACAAGGTAATAGGAAAAACATCGGGGCCTACAAACCCACCAAGCCATTTTATCAATGAGGAAAATAAGATGATAAAAAACATGAATGAAGTGGCGAATGGATTCAATTCTTTTTTTGTGAATGTTGGACCCAAATTGGCAGAGAGTATTGGAGAACATAAAGATATACAGCAGGGGTCCCCAAACTTTTTGACTCGGGGGCCGCAGTGGGTTAAAAAATTTTGGCCGGGGGCCAGGCTGTGTATATATATATATATATATATATATATATATATGTGTATATTTTCATATATACATTGTCTTTATAATCCGTTTTGTCATTTAACATCAATTAACATTGATGTTCATCAACATTTAACATTGTCAAGTTATCGATGGGAAAATTCAATTTTAGACAATATGATTTGCCTGAGCGGCTCGGAGGCACCAAGAGTAACAAGCGGTAGAAAATGGATTAGAAAGGAAAGATTAAACTTGGGACATCCTGTGGGCCGGATTTTGGATGCTGGGGGGCCGGATCCGGCCCGCGGGCCGTAGTTTGGGGACTACTGATATACAGAGTGGGTGGAGAGGGGGAAGCAAAGTGCTACAGTCCATGCTTTTAGAAGATGTTAGTGAAAATTAAATTGTATCGGTGGTAACAAAACTGAAAAATAAGATATCAACAGACAGTGATGGTATAGACATGATACTTGTGAAAAAGACTATTGACTATATCATCAAACCTCTTTTATATTTTTAATTTTTCTTTTCAAACAGGGACCTTTCCAAATAGAATGAAGGTAGCAAATGTAATTCCAGTCTTTAAAACGGGAGATGAAAATAGATTTACTAATTACAGACCAGTGTCACTGCTGTCACAATTTTCTAAAATAATTGAAAAAATATTTGTAGAAAAATTAGACCGTTTTATTGAAAAGAACATGTTGAGTGAGAGCCAGTGTGGATTCCGGACCAATAGATCCACTGCTTCAGCTGTAATGAATATAATGGAGGATATAGCAACAGCAACTGATAATAAGAAATACACTATAGGGGTGTTTATCGATTTTAAAAAAGCATTTGACACTATAGATCATTCTATATTATTGTCGAAGTTGCATTCATTTGGTGTGAGAGGAGTAGTTTTAGACTGGCTAAGAAGTTATTTAGATAATAGACAAGAGTTTGTGGATTTTGTGGGTAATACATCTGAACAAATGAGGATTGAATGTGGAATTCCACAAGGTTTTGGACCAAAATTGTTTATTTTATATATGAATGATATATGTGAGGTATCAAAGTTATTGAAATTTGTATTATTTGCGGACGACACCGACTTTTATAGTTCGGGACATGACTTAAAAGCGTTATCAAACATTATTGAACAGGAAATGATTAAACTTAAGAGATGGTTTGATGTCAATAAATTATCATTAAATGTAAAAAAACAAAGTTTATGATTTTTTATAAGAGGAAAAGGGAGGAAACTATCAAACTGTAAATAGATGGAATTGATATTGAAAGGGTTTCTGAATTTAGATTTTTAGGAGTGATACTGGATGACGGTCTGACATGGAAATCTCATATTGCACATGTACGTAAACGATGTCTAAGAGTATTTTTATATTAAATAAGGTAAAATATGTGTTAAATTATAGGGACATGCGTATATTGTATTGTGCACTTATATTGCCATATATCAGCTACTGTGTGGAAGTGTGGGAAACACATGTAAGAGTAACATAAAGGCATTGTATCAACTACAGAAAAGAGCTATAAGGATTATTCATAAAGCAGATTATCTAGAACACACTAATATACTATTTATTAATTCAGCTGGGATAGGCTCCAGCACCCCCCCGCGACCCCAAAAGGGACAAGCGATAGAAAATGGATGGATGGATGGGTTTATTGAAACTACAGGAGCTAGTAAAGTTAGAGACATGTGTTATGTTTAAGGCTAAAAGTAAAAATATTACCAGCAAATTTACAAAAAAAGTTTGTCATCACTTCTGAGAATGAAGAGCATAGAAGAAAAATTAATTTCAAACATCAGTATTCAAGGACAACTTTAAAACAAATGTGTATACCAGTGGTGGGGGTTAAACTATGGAATTCTCTTTACAATGAGATACAAGATTGTAGAAATATATTCCAATTGAAACATATATATAAAGACAGAACAATAACATCATATGGACAGCCGTAAGTGTTTACATTTTGCTTTATATTTATTATTTTACTTATTTTTTGTCTGGTTTTGTATTTGATTTGTATCATCCCGTGAGGTGTATATTACTTTTTTGTTCGGTTTGTACTTCATGAAGTTTTGCACTTGTTGTTTTTTTGTGTGTTTTTTGTTTGTTTTCATTATATTTGGATGTATTTGTTTGGTTTGTATGCCTGTGAATCTGGGCTATCCATTAAGTAAGACTACTTAATATGTTGAAGGGGGCAGGAAATATAAGATTTTCTTCATCCTGTTCCTTCTCAAGCATAGGTGTGTAAATGTGTGTTTAGTTGCTAAAGTTTAATTGTCTATTGATCAAAAATACACATCAATGAAGGAGATAAATAAAAAAATGAAAAATTAATGATTACCAAGTCTGCCATGATTAGAAAACACACACGTTTGTTGCCGGAAGTGGAACACACGCTGAGGTAAATACGCCGAGGAAATAATTTCCAGTAATGCCTAAAATGATCAAATACGGTAAATATTGTTCATATTACATATTGTAATGTATGAATTTGTCTGTTACTATACTACTATAAAAAAAAAAAGTTAATCTCCCCTTTGGGGATTAATAAAGTACTTCTCATTGTGATATATATGTATATATATATATATATATATATATATATATATATATATATATATATGCAGTGTGTATATAAAATGTTGATGGAGGGTTTTAGAGGGCTTTGAAGGCAACACAGGGGACTCCCATTCGCGGTATATTGCGAGAGGTTTATTTTTTTTTAAATGCAAAAGTGCAGGTCCTCTTTAAGACATCAGGCATTCTTCAGAATGTACACGGCTCTCCGAGGAAAACGTTCTGTGCGGTATTGACGACACTGAAAAAACAGATATCAATGTATTTTTTGCATGTTTATATCGAAATGTTCTGCTACCTAAGAATGTACAACAATTCTTCTCAACAAAAGAGATGAAATATAACCTTAGAGAATTTTTTGATTTAAAATAGCTGTAGGCATTTAAGACCTTTAGCATATCAGTATGTGGAATTGAATTATGGAAGGACAAATGTAAACAACATACTAATTCAAAAACTGTTCAAACTTAGTGTTTACAAAGTACAAAGAAGAAGAACCATAGTAAACATTCTGAATTTATTGATAATCGTATTTATCTCACCATATGAAATACAACTTATCTCACTAACTATTATTTATTTTGTTATGTTATTACTTATGGAGTATATTGTGAAAAATTGAGAACAGTAAGTGAACAAAAGTGTTAGCAACTGCTATGTAAAGGAACAGAGGAAGGATTAAATAAACTCAAGATTCTTCCTACTCCTTTTCAAACATGTTGAAAAGAGAAACTGGAAATTGTGACGTATCATGTAATTGTACGCATGTTCGAAATATACTCAAACTCAACTCAATTCAAATATTGATAGTTTTGACAACCCTAGTATTTAAACCCTTTAATTACTTCTACCTGGAAGGCCTGCCTGGCTCCTGACAAGAGTAATATTAAGTGCTGACCGTGTCTGAAATGAAATCACAGACAGAAGTCGTATTATGTTTTATCAATTGTTATCCTCAGCTGTGTAAGTACACTGCATTTAAACACAATTTAACATTGTACCTACGGACAAACCTCCACCTCTAGGTAGTTTTCTGTTGTGCTGTCAAGAAAGAAGGACTCCACAACTGAGTAGACAAAGAAACCATTTTACATGAAGACATTTCTAAATACATTTAACACGCCTCTATACGACCCACCTTCGTAATCCCAGAGCCCAGGGAAGGGCTGGCCGGATGGTCCTGATGGAGCTTCTGGGTCATTAAAAAAGGGAGCAAACACCTTCATGTTCACCCCATCAACACCAGGAGAGAAGAGCATCCTGATGGGCTCATGATTGACAGGATTGCTATCCCAAGTGTGCTGGATTTCATACTCAATCTGCATATTGGTACTGGAAGGAGAATGTGGACACAGTTAAAACATAAAACTTACAAATAATAAAAGACAGCATCATGCAGATAATGTCAATAACTTCATGTTGTACAAACGACTCTAGCAGACAGAATGAGGAACTCTTGTTGGTGCTCTATTCTTGAGTTATTTACGTTATGCCTGATAACATTTGGTTCATGTCCAACGCAATTTTGTACGTCAACGAATACTTATGACCGTAAAGTGATTATGAAAGAAGCAACAGAGATTGATTGATTGAGTTTAGTTTATTTCGGACATGAACACACTTACAGTATAATACATCACCCATAATTTCATATCATTTCCCTTTACATCATGTCTGAAAAGGAGTAGGAAGAAGCAAAGCTTATTTAATCCTACCCCTTCCCACTTCAGAGCGTTTACACCAGGGGTGCTCATTACGTCGATCGCGAGCTACCGGTCGATCTCGGAGGGTGTGTCAGTCGATCACCAGCCAGGAATTAAACAAATAGTCCTAAAAATGAGCGATCATAAATCTTCACTATGACGTCACTTTCGTCACTTGATTGACATTCACGGCACCCGAGGGTCTTCTGAGATGACGCTGGCTGCTGCCAGCTCATTAAAATTACCGACTGGAAGGCGAGAAACACTTTATGTCAACAGACTCTGGCGCCGTACCTGTCGTCAAAACTCCAAAGACCGACTGCACAGTTGCACAGTTGCGCTAACAAAATAAGAGTCTCAGAAAGCTGGCGTGCACAAGCTAGCAAGCTACGGAGTTTGCCGACAATGTATTTCTTGTAAAGTGTATACAAAGGAGTACAGAAGCTGGACAAATAAGATGCCAAAAACCAACCACTTTCATGTGGCATTGGACAGAAAGGAGGACTTTTTTTCTCCTCCATTCGAAAATGCGGACGTTATCAGCACCACTGTCCAATCAATGCAAGTCATCAGAATCAGGTAATACACCAACTTATATTCTTGTCTTCATGAAAGAAAGGAATCTATATGTGTTAAACATGCTTGTATTATCTGTTAACACCTTTAACTTATTAACAATATTAACTATATGTGTTAAACATGCTTGTATTATCTTTAAACACCTTTAACTTGTTAACAATATTAACTATATGTGTTAAACATGCTTGTATTATCTTTAAACACCTTTAACTTGTTAACAATATTAACTATATGTGTTAAACATGCTTGTATTATCTTTAAACACCCTTAAGTTGTTAACAATATTAACTATATGTATTAAACATTCTTGTATTATCATTAAACACCTTTAATTTATTAACAATATTAACTATGTGTTAAACATGCTTGTATTATCATTAAACACCTTTAACTTGTTAACAATATTAACTATATGTGTTAAACATGCTTGCATTATCTTTAAACACCTTTAACTTGTTAACAAAAACATATATTTCATAAATAAGTAAATATACATTATATATATGAATGAGGTAGATCCCTACGACTTGATCAATTGAAAAGTAGCTCGCCTGCAGAAAAAGTGTGAGCACCCCTGGTTTACACATATATATGTTCATTTACTGTCTTCTTTTTCAGAGAATGATTAATACAGTTGTTCTTGCAATATATCATTAAGTCAGTCATGATAAACATATTGAGATGAAGAATATCCCTTTTTCAATAAGGTTGAAGGTATTTCTCATAATTCTTCTTCCTTGTACTTTGTAAGCACTTTTAATTGGAACAACCTCTTAAAGAATCAGAATCAGAATCAGCTTTATTGTCATTACGCAAGGTAACGAGATTGAGGCCATTCCATACAGTGCGATGTGTGCATGCTAGAAAAACAATGTGCAAATATATAAAAATATAAAAAATGTAGAAGTGCAATGAATATGGTGTGAAATGAATATATACATGAAAAACAAAAAAAACAAAAAAAAACTGGATCATATCACTACATTGTTTAACTTCTTTGCTTAAGCCATGCCATAGTTTAATTCCACATACTGATATACTAAAGGTCTTAAATGTTGTACATGCATACAATTGTTTTAAGTTAGTTTTTCCTCTAAGGCAGTGGTTCTTAACCTGGGTTTGATCGAACCCTAGGGGTTCAGTGAGTCGGGCTCAGGGGTTCGGCAGAGGTCAAGACACACCCGACTCATCGTGTAAATAAAAACTTCTCCCTATAGGCGTATTACGGATACGGCAACAGCAGAAGTCAGACTGATTTGCAGGTGTGTAATTTGTTGTGAGTTTATGCACTGTGTTGGTTTTGTTCTTTGAACAAGGTGATGTTCATGCACGCTTCATTTTGTGCACCAGTATAAAAACATGGTAACACTTTAGTATGGGGAACATATTCACCATTAATTAGTTGCAAATTAGTAGCATATTGGCTCTTAAGTAGTCATTATTAAGTACATATTAATGCCTTATTTGCCAGCTGGCCCTAACCCTCTTACCCTAACCCTGATTGATTGATTGATTGAAACTTTTATTAGTAGATTGCACAGTACAGTACATATTCCGTACAATTGACCACTAAATGGTAACAACCGAATAAGTTTTTCAACATGTTTAAGTCGGGGTCCACCTAAATCAATTCATAGTAAACCAAACCTAACCAAATAACTCTAAATTAAGTCTTTGTTACTTAGAATATGTTCCCCATACTAAAGTGTTACCAAAAACATATAACTTTGTCTTGAATTTGAAAAAAACACACTTGATTTTTCGCTAAAGAAGGGTTCGGTGAATGCGCATATGAAACGGGTGGGGTTCGGTACCTCCAACAAGGTTAAGAACCACTGCTCTAAGGTTATGTGTCTCCTCTTTAGTTGAGAAGAAGTGTTGTACATTCTTTGGTAGCACTCGAGAGATCTGATTTTCCAAAAACCAAACACAATCAGATTAAGGTGTTTACTTGAGTTGTTGAATGCTTATTTTGAGCCGCATTATTTGAGAAATTAAGACTATTTTAGTTCAGGGAAACGTAGTCAGAAACGTACTTATTTGGCATTTTCACAATGTCAGACCAGATATATTTGTGAATTTGTAAAAATAAAAAAATATTTAATCTTACCAGCCAAAATATAATCTGTTCGCAGTCGCACAGCTGCTTCTATCTGTATTATATTTCAAACCACAACATACAGTAAAGTACTTCCTACTCTGCGTTGCCAGGTAGGAATAAAACATTATCGTACCACAAACTTATTTGTATCGTAGTTTGAGGAAAAATCCTCGCACATACCAGATTTGACGTCACTTAGAACATTTTATTCAAGTAAAACATTACCACTGACCGTGTTTATTGTAGCTTTATAACGCAGTTTTACCTTTAAACATGGATGGATAAAACACCAATTCTTACGTCTGGCAACGTTGATCGGACCAGACTGGGAAACAGTTGTACAATTTGACTAAACTGTGGTAAATATTTAAAAAATATATAAATATAATAATGCCAACCCGAATTAAAAACGGATTTTTATTATCCAACAAACCACTAACGTCATTCGTTCTTGTTGACAGCGGAACCAAAGTAAGTAGTAACTTGTCCCGAACGGACACATTAAACAATGCACCGCTTTGCTGCCATTGGCTGCTGTTTGTTTTCATACAAACGGACGGCGCAACGCTATTAACGTAACTCGCTCTGTTGGGTTGGTAGCTCATTCAAACACATTACCAAGAGAAACGTTTTATATATAAATGCTACATCAGCCATATGAACGATAGAGCATTAAATTGACTTGCTACATCAACTGTGTTTAGAGCAGCAGGTAGCTGCTAGCTGACTTGTTTAATTCCGACCGAAAACATCATAAGTGTGGTGATAACCTGTTTTATTGATTTGGTTTTGTTTGCTAACCAGTACTGCGTTGTTGAAAAGTTGCTTTGGTCTAAGCTGAACCTGCAACATGGAAGCAGATGTCGAGTTTTTGCGTGATCAAGGTAAGTTAAATAGAATGCTGAATTATAACTAATAATAGATCACCATTACCATTCATCTTCTAAATCAAACCACGCGTGCTTCTAAAAACTCTTAGCCCATCTAATTGAAAGCGTATCACCACTTAATGAGTGAGCTATGTACGTTGTAACTAATTAGTGACTGTCAAAGCTTTCTTGTCCAGAAGGTTAACCAAAAAAACGTAATGCTTCTTTTTTTCCAGTCCACAGGCTTAACTCTGCTCTGAGCCAGTATCAGCGTGGGGAACATGCTCAAATCAAACCAAATGAGGTACAAATAACCTAGCACCACACCTCTACACCCACGTTATATTTGTTAATGGTAATAGTTTCAATTCCATTTAAAGTTTTAAGTCAGAGGTTTGCATGCAATGTCCATTTCTCAGATGATGAACTTGTATGATGACTGAAATATGCTGATAGCAACCTAACGTAACCTCCCAACCCCTCCATATCCCACCCCCCGGATTGTAAATAATTCAATGTTTACACTATGATGATTAACTTGCATTATGCTTAGGGATGTCCGATAATGGCTTTTTGCCGATATCCGATATTCCGATATTGTCCAACTCTTTAATTACCGATACCGATATCAACCGATACTGATATATACAGTCGTGGAATTAACACATTATTATGCCTAATTTGGATAACCAGGTATGGTGAAGATAAGGTCCTTTTTTAAAATATGAATAAAATAAAATAAGATAAATTAAAAACATTTTCTTGAATAAAAAAGAAAGTAAAACAATATAAAAACAGTTACATAGAAACTAGTAATTAATGAAATGAGTAAAATTAACTGTTAAAGGTTAGTACTATTAGTGGACCAGCAGCACGCACAATCATGTGTGCTTACGGACTGTATCCCTTGCAAACTGTATTGATATATATTGATATATAATGTAGGAACCAGAATATTAATAACAGAAAGAAACAACCCTTTTGTGTGGGGAGGGAGGTTTTTTGGGTTGATGCACTAATTGCAAGTGTATCTTGTGTTTTTTATGTTGATTTAATAAAAAACAAAAAAAAACGATACCGATAATAAAAAAAACGATGCCGATAATTTCCAATATTACATTTTAAAGCATTTATCGGCCGATAATATCGGCAGGCCGATATTATCAGACATCTCTAATTATGCTGATAGTATATATTTGTAACATGAATTGATTAACGTGGACCCCGACTTAAACAAGTTGAAAAACTTATTCGGGTGTTGCCATTTAGTGGTCAATTGTACGGAATATATACTGTACTGTGCAATCTACTAATACAGGTTTTAATCAATCAATCAATCAAAAAATCATCATCATAGTCATGAATGTTGAGGTGGTATTTGCCAAGGTGCATGTATGCAGAGATGTGTCGAGTAAAATAAAAATAATGTGGGGGGACACGTCGAGCGACATAGAATTAGGGCATTTAGTTTGACGCCTGTGAAACAAAATACCAAAGTCCTGATTTACTAAGATCCAAATACCTAAACAGCATGTGCAGTTTATAAAATAGCATGTGGTATTAATGGGCGTGTTGCATGTGATCTACTAACACAGCGTGTACAATTCAAAAGTGGTGCAAACAGCCTTATTTAAATGAGGATTTTGCATGCATCACCATGGAGACACATTCATTTACTGCACATATATATATACCTACTCAGTAGAGATGCGCGGATAGGCAATTATTTCATCCGCAACCGCATCACAAAAGTCGTCAACCATCCGCATCCACCCGAACTAACATTTAATCAAAACCGCACCCGCCCGCACCCGCCCGTTGTTATATATCTAATATAGACGATGCAAGGCATTAGTGAGGTTATAAAGCTTTTGCCTGTTAAAGAAAGGAGACTGATCCAATGCAGCAGAGACATTCAATGCGTGCCACGCTGTCACGGCCCAGTGCGCAATCATCTGAGAGCCGCGCTGAGCGCACCTCCAAGCGCGTGGAGGTGCGATGTCCCTCGCACCCGCGGCGGCTCCACCCGGGCTCGCGCCCGAGGCTTCAGCGCGCACCGCGGCGGCCATCCTACTCGTCGCGGCCTAGCCCTTGCGGCTCTCGTTGCCGGCGACGGCCGGGTATGGGCCCGACGCTCCAGTGCCATCCATTTTCAGGGCTAGTTGATTCGGCAGGTGGGTTGTTACACACTCCTTAGCGGGTTCCGACTTCCATGGCCACCGTCCTGCTGTCTATATCAACCAACACCTTTTCTGGGGTCTGATGAGCGTCGGCATCGGGCGCCTTAACCCGGCGTTCGGTTCATCCCGCAGCGCCAGTTCTGCTTACCAAAAGTGGCCCACTCGGCTCACCAGGGTGAGCCCCACCCCTTTCGTGAGCGCACTGCGCGCGGAATGACCCCTGTTACGCGCCCCCGGCAACGGGGGTGGCGGGCAGGTAAGCTGCGCGGGCGGAGCGCGCGGAGTGACCCCTGTTACGAGGCCACGGGTGGCGGGCAGGTAAGCTGCTTACCTGCTGCGCGTGACGCCGGCCGCGGCGAAGGCGGACGAGGCGGGGTGTCGGTGCGGTGGGCGCGGTGGTGACCCTGGACGTGCGTCGGGCCCTTCTCGCGGATCACCTCAGCTACGGCTCCCGGTGGGGCCCTCTCGGGGGAGGGGCCTCGGTCCCGGACCCCGGCGAGGCGTCCCTTCTCCGCTCCGTAAAAGTGTCCATCTCTTTTTTTTTTCTTCTTCTGTTGTGGCATATGCTGCAGGTGCCTGCTCGTTTTTCGTATGTGGGTAACAACATTTAACTATGTATATATATTTCCGAATTGGTTTAACTGCCACCCGCCTGAATCTATTTAAAATCTAATTTTTTTTTATTTCAACCGCCCGACCCGACCCGCGGATAAAATCTAATTTTTTTTAATTTCAACCGCCCGACCCGCGGATAATCCGCGGACTCCGCGGTTGTGTCCGCAAACCGCGCATCTCTACTACTCAGTGGCCTTTATACCTGCTCAATGGCCTTGTGGTTAGGGTGTCCGCCCTGAAACTGGAAGGTCATACCAAAGTACCGAGTCATACCAAAGACTACCCCCCTGCTTGGCACTCAGCATCAAGGGTTGGAATTGGGGGTTTAATCACCAAAATGATTCCCGAGCAAGTGAGCGCAGCCACTGCTGCTGCTCACTGCTCCCCTCACCTTCCAGGGGGGATGGGTCAAATGCAGAGGATAATTTCACCACACCTAGCGTGTGTGACTATCGTTAGGACTTTAACTTTAACATCCATGTTATGCTCCTAGCTGTGGTATATTTTGCTATGTTTTCAAACAAGCAGGAGACATGTACAACTTTAGAAGCAGACGTGCAGTGCATCTACATTCACACCACTTGTTTTTACCACTGAAGGTGCATGGGCGGGAGGCTGCATTGCTGTGCTGAAGATACAAATAAATGCATAATTCAAGAAGTTTTTATCGTATAGGATATATGTTAGTAAGATATGTTATATGTGGAAAAAATGAACGTCATTAAACATTAAATGACACCAAAACGCAGGAAATTAATTAATTTTAATTAGCCCCTAACTAAGCAGTTATGAAATTATAAAAGGATGTTGCTGAATGAACCATGTGTCTAATATTTGTTTTTTCTGATCGACCATATATGTTAAAACGTACAAGTAGGACGGAGGAATCTCTGTCCGTTGTGTGTCTTTGCAGTGCCAGGACTCTTCTCTCACAGCCGTGTGTGCAACTGTGTCAGTTTGCACGTCCTTTTCAAACATGTTAAATAAAACGCAAAATACTGCCCCCAAAACGGGGATGAGTGTTGATACATCACATCGCGCGTGCTGATAATGTATTTGCATTTTCTCCTCACTGTATTGTGGGCGTTTTAATGATCAGCATATATTCTGCATATTTAAAGGGACCTTCACTTTTTGGGGAATTTTGCCTATCATTCACAATCCTTATGTAAGACAAGAACACGTTTTTTTGTTTTGTTTTTATGCATTCTAACTACAAACCCCGTTTCCATATGAGTTGGGAAATTGTGTTAGATGTAAATATAAACGGAATACAATGATTTGCAAATTATTTTCAACCCATATTCAATTGAATATGCTACATATTTGATGTTCAAACTGATAAACTTTTTTTTTTTTGCAAATAATCATTAACTTTAGAATTTGATGCCAGCAACACGTGACAAAGACGTTGGGAAAGGTGGCAATAAAAACTGATAAAGTTGAGGAATGCTCATCAAAGACTTATTTGGAACATCCCACAGGTGAACAGGCAAATTGGGAACAGGTGGGTGCCATGATTGCCATGAAATGCTCAGTCATTCACAAACAAGGATGGGGCGAGGGTCACCACTTTGTCAACAAATGCGTGAGCAAATTGTTGAACAGTTTAAGAAAAACCTTTCTCAAGCAGCTATTGCAAGGAATTTCGGGATTTCACCATCTACGGTCCGTAATATCATCAAAGGGTTCAGAGAATCTGGAGAAATCACTGCACGTAAGCAGCTAAGCCCGTGACCTTCGATCCCTCAGGCTGTACTGCATCAACAAGCGACATCAGAGTGTAAAAGATATCACCACATGGGCTCAGGAACACTTCAGAAACCCACTGTCAGTAACTACAGTTGGTCGCTACATCTGTAAGTGCAAGTTAAAACTCTCCTATGCAAGGCAAAAACCGTTTATCAACAACACCCAGAAACGCCGTCGGCTTCGCTGGGCCTGAGCTCATCTAAGATGGACTGATACAAAGTGGAAAAGTGTTCTGTGGTCTGACGAGTCCACATTTCAAATTGTTTTTGGAAACTGTGGACGTCGTGTCCTCCGTACCAAAGAGGAAAAGAACCTTCCGGATTGTTATAAGCGCAAAGTGTAAAAGCCAGCATCTGTGATGGTATGGGGGTGTATTAGTGCCCAAGACATGGGTAACTTACACATCTGTGAAGGCGCCATTAATGCTGAAAGGTTCATACAGGTTTTGGAGCAACATATGTTGCCATCAAAGCAACGTTACCATGGACGCCCCTGCTTATTTCAGCAAGACAATGCCAAGCCACGTGTTACATCAACGTGGCTTCATAGTAAAAGAGTGCGGGTACTAGACTGGCCTGCCTGTAGTCCAGACCTGTCTCCCATTGAAAATGTGTGGCGCATTATGAAGCCTAAAATACCACAACGGAGACCCCCGGACTGTTGAACAACTTAAGCTGTACATCAAGCAAGAATGGGAAAGAATTCCACCTGAGAAGCTTAAAAAAATGTGTCTCCTCAGTTCCCAAACGTTTACTGAGTGTTGTTAAAAGGAAAGGCCATGTAACACAGTGGTGAACATGCCCTTTCCCACCTACTTTGGCACGTGTTGCAGCCATGAAATTCTAAGTTAATTATTATTTGAAAAAAAAAAAAAATGTTATGAGTTTGAACATCAAATATGTTGTCTTTGTAGTGCATTCAATTGAATATGGGTTGAAAAGGATTTGCAAATCATTGTATTCCGTTTATATTTACATCTAACACAATTTCCCAACTCATATTTGTATTAAATAAATGCGATCAAAAGTCCACTTACAATGGAGCCTATGTGAGTTGCTCTATTCCGCCTATAACCGCTTTAAAAAACATCCAAACGCCTTCATCAAGGTTTTATTTACACACTGTAAGTATATATGTAATGTAGTAACAGGCAGATTTATAATACCATATCATATTTGCGTAGTTTAATCGTTTTAAGCATACGGCTGTGCATTCATTTAAAAACTGAATCACAAATTTCGCTTTTTCCTTAGACAACATTACTGATTACTTACTCACTGCAGACTTCATGAGAACTAACTAACATAATAAAACATAACTTACTGTACAATGTCTGCTGTCATTAGAATGCCAATTGTTACGATGTTCATTTATTCCCGTTTAGATGAAGACTGACTCATAATCCTTGCGAAGAAAATAGGGGAGAGCGAAACCAAGGGTCATTTAGTGTCTTTCTCGCTATTTCCGGGTCTAAATTGGCTGGCAAAGTTGACCAACTGGTCAGATTAAGTCCTCATCATTCTACTATCAAGGTGAGGGGCATTATTTATGATCTAGAATAAACTTCCACAAGCTCCCAGGAGAGAAAGCAGCTCTCCAGCCGATGATGTCAACATAGCTACACAAGCTACAGTAGTTACCTCTCTATGATCACGGCACTGCTATAAATAGTTTTTCTACGTTAGGGCTTATAATAACAATATCACTAATACTTGGTTAATATTCAGGTCATGAAATGTAAATAGAGTATTGTTGGCGCTTTTTGGATCGTTCATTAGAGAGCTTTATGGGCGGAATAGAGGACTTCGCATTGGCTCCATTGTCGGCGGACTGTTATATAGGTTTATTTAAGAGTTAGAATGCATTATGCATGTTTTTCATAATGATTGCGATCCTTGGGAAAAAATCCCCAAAAAGTGCAGTTCCCCTTTAATGAAGACAGAGTCACAAAATATATTGCAAGCCTTATTCTGCTCACTTAAAAGACATAATTCACTTCGCACATGTTTAGTAGATCAGCTTTGTGTGTGCTAACAAGTTTGCACACGCAAATGAATATTCACAAAATGAATATAACATTATTTATGCATAGGGAGTGTATGTAAAATATCTGACCGCAACTGTATGTAGTATGGATGTGATATGCAAGTATGCTTGAAAAAAATTTAATGCCGGTTTATTACTGAAGGGAATAATGTATAATGAATAAATATTTTATTTGAAAGTGATTCACCTCTAATCAATGTTCTTGTCTCATATTAATCAGATTGAAGGGGAACAGAAGACTGATTTTGCTTCTCCCTGGCTCTCAGATAAAAGGTCTGACAAGTCATTTTGTTTTATTAAAATTGCTGCACAGAGCCTAGTAACACACTTTTATGTTATGAAATTAACAACATGTTTCAAGATGTTTTTTCTTTGTTGCAGTGTAATGGCTCCATTGATTGCTCAGTATGATCGGCACATTGATGAGATGGGTGAACAGCTGCAGAAATACCAGGTGACGAAAATAAGATGATGGTTCATAAAATGAGGCTGTCAAATTTAGATTGGACTAAGACTAGAAGTGTGAACTTACTGCTCTAATCATGGTTTGAAGTAGTTAAAATTACATAATCAATCTTCAAATAATTGGATATTTCTTTATGCATTACAACTCATCACTAAAATCCCTCCAGGATTTTTGTAATGGTTGCCGCCTAAAATACCTGAATTCTCTAAAGTTTTTTTCAGAAAGTCGCCATGTTTAGATTTTAACAAAATTATTAATATTCTAAATAATATCAATATTATTATTAATTAATCATATAAATACTATTGAATTGTTGTGATTTTATGAATTTTTGATCAGTGTTTTAAGTCTTTCTTGTAACATTAGCCTCCAAAAGCACAGGATTTTAACAAACATTGGAAAACAAATACCGTATTAATGCGTTTCTCGTTTTCTACTAGAAATACTTAGAAGTCGACACTGGATGGCAGTAAAAGCACATACTCAGAGTTCATTGTCAAATCACTGCACTGTTTTTTATTCATTATAACTTATAATAGTAACAATTAATTGTCATTATAGAAAGAAACACCACCAAAAGCTTCTTATTTATATGCTGTCTGCTCTGTTGTTCACAAGTTGCAGACATTTTTGACTTGAAAAGTCTTTGTCCATCTTAAACAATTATTGATGTTCAACACATTTACACACAAACATTAAGAACATTTGTGAACTGTTGAAAGCGATCTGTAGCGCAAATCTTTGTTGGTAAATGAGAAATGATGAGAGATTATCATCACTCTACAACATCTATGTTCTGTCATGTAAATGCTGCTTCTTTGCTAGGTCGTGATTGCAAATTCAAATTTGTTCTTAGTTGTTTTACCCTGTATAAAATTAATTTTGAATAAATATGTAAATAAATATAAAGTATGAAGTAAATGTTGTGTACACCAAATTACAGCAGTTACTCTGTCTGTTGTAGTACAGTAAATTAGGTCTAAGCTGTGGGGGAATGACAAATGTGTGTACGTTTTAATTAGACAATTGAAGTGTGACTTTAAACGCCGCTCAGAGACAAATGACATGGATTGGCCAAAAATGTGCGGAAAAGTTGTGGGGATTGGAAAAAGTTGTGAGGCTGCACATCATTCTCGGGGATTGTTTAAATGTGTGTGAATTATATATCAACTCTTTATCATTGCTTGTTTTTATTATTCAACATTTTCTTATTTAAAGAATAAACATCACCAATCTTGACCTGCAATAGATTAATATGAGGTATAAAAGTTGTTTTAATTTGATGCTATTTATGATGTAATTTACTTGTTTTTAACTTTTAATTAGCCTGTGGTAAAATCCCCTTGATGTGATCCACTTCAAGTGAGCAGTATGACAACGCTGGTGTCCCGCTTGTAGAGAGTGCCAATTCGACACATATCCTGACCTGATGGGCGAATAGATTAGCGCTAAGACCATTTAAATATTAATATTTGTTCCCTCTCATGCTTGTGGTACACCCTAAAGAATGCCGCCTGTGCAATTGCCCATGTGCCTCATAGATAAAACTGCCACCGCATTAGATATGAAATAAAGAGACACAGGTAAATGTGTATTCTTTCATGGTAATGAAGGAGGAAGATGATATTAATCTATTTTCGCATTTGTAAGTATTTCCCTCTTCTGTCTATGTCTACAGGCGTCCATGACCGATGTCAAAGCCAAATTGGAAAGTGTCGTCCAAGAGAACGAGAGGTATTTGTAAATGTCTATGTTCGTTTTTGTGCAATTGGAAAACCATATGCAGTAATACGCTATTTATTGTTTTGTTTAGTATATAGATGCATGGTTTAGTAAAATACAGTATAGTAATCTTGGCCTGTTTGTTACATTTTCATTACAGTAAAAATTAGTTATTTGAGATTGATACTCTCTTTCATTAGAGTGTAAAACGGGTTGGTTCATTATTATATACTATAGAATATTATAGAATATATCATTGTCCCTTTTAGACTCCATGCAGAACTGAGGGAATCAGTGGAGAAGCAGCTTGAGTCACCCTCCAAGACGACTGCAGTGGAGTTGAGCACAGTGGAGGATGAAGCAGTCATTCAAAACCTCCAAGAACAAGTCAAGCTGTCTGAACAGGTCTGAATGTTTCCTATCTGGTTTGACTCGCAGCAAAAAACCTGAAGCAAAATCAGTTTTATGTTAGTGTTGCACGATTATGGTCAAAATAATAATCATGATTATTTTTATCCATCCATCCATTTTCTACCGCTTGGCCCTCTTGGGGTTGCGGGGGGTGCTGGAGCCTATCTCAGTTGCATTTGGGTGGAAGGCGCGGTACACCCTGGACAAGTCGCTACCTCATCGCAGGGCCAAGACAGATAGACAGACAACATTCACACTCACATTCACACACTATCAATAGTAAAATCAGGATTATTAGTCACGATTATTTATAATGTTATGTAAAACACAGTGTTTCCCTCAGGTCAGTATTCTACGTGTAGTGGTGGGAGCTTGTGAACGTGACATCATCATGTAATTTGTAATTAAAAGGGAACTAATAAATACTAATAAAAAACAAAAACATAAAGATGTATCTTTAAATATATGTATAACATATATTCTATTGTCAAACTATTTCAAGGGGAACTACACTTTTTTTTTTTAAATTTTGCCCGTCATTCACAATCTTTATGTAAAACACGGACATACTGGATATGTTTTTCTTATTTTATGTATTTTAACCAGTGAATAGATGCGATCAAAAGTCTGTTTACAATGGAGCCCATGGGAGTCGCTCTATTCCGTCTATTAAGCGTTCTAAAACATATACAATCACCTCCAATAAGGTTTTATATACATGCTGTAAGTCAGTGTTGGGACTAACGCGTTACTGTAACGCCGTTAGTTTCGGCGGTAACTAGTAATGTAACGTGGTATTTTTTATATTCAGTAACTCAGTTACCGTTACTACATGATGCGTTACTGAGTTATTTTACGTTATTTTGTATGTAGTATCGGCTAGAAACAGAAGATCTGAGTGTGTTTTATTGGAGAGTTGCGGTGTCGTCCTTCTGAATCTTCCTCTGTCACAAGGGAGAGAAGAAAAGAGGCACGCTCTGTATGTGTCTGGGTGTGGGTGTGGGGAGAGGAGGGGAGGGGAGGGGGGGCGTGTCTGTGTTTACTAGTGGTGATCCGTTCGGATCAATATCTTCGGTTTGGCACACACGTGATCCGCGGTTTGATATATGAAACAAAAAAAAAAGTTCTTCGCACGTTCAGTTTACACACAGCGTGGTCATGGCGAGCGGACTAACGGAGGAGCTTGAATGCCCCTCGCCATTTAATCGGTGTTTATTGGTGCAGACTTGGTTATGCAAAACGAGGGTTTTAAACACATGCTGAACGTGCTTGAGCCACGTTACGACATCCCGTCGCGCACCCACTTCAGCGATAAGTTTGTGCCAGATCTTTATGACCAGGAGAAGAAAAAAGTTGTGGATGAACATCATCTGTTGCGCTCATGACAGACGAGTGGACGTCCAGGGGAACTATGGGACAATAAGCGCTCACTTCATCACAGCAGACTGGCAGATGAGAAGACACGTCCCCTCTGAGAGTCACCTTGCGCAGGTACTGACACACGCAGTGGAGGAATGGGAGATAAAGATATCTCAGTCACAAGTGATAATGCCAAAAATCAAATAATTGCAGTGAATGAGGCAGAACTGGGACCACAGATAGGTGCTTTGCACATGTAGTGAATTTGGCAGCACAGAAGGGAATCTCAGTCAATAGGATGGAGCACCTCCTTGGGAGGATCAGGAAGGAGGTTTCCTACTTCCACCCAAGCACAACAGCTGCTCATGTGCTTAAGACAAAGCAAGAAATGCTGAAGCTGCCAACTCATAAGCTCATACATGATGTCCCAACAAGGTGGAACTCCACTTTTGATATGTTGGAGCAGCAGGCAGCTATATACTCTGCATTGACCCACAAGACCCTGAAGACAAATGTCAAAGACATCATCAACCTGTCTGATGATGATGTGAGAGTGGCAGAGGAGGTCCTCCAGGTGCTTAAACCCCTCAAAACTGTTCCATCTCTGCTGAGCACTGAAACTTCACCATCTGTGTCAATGATCCTGCCACTGAAAACAAGGATTCTACAAACCATAGCTCCAAGTGTGGAAGACAGCAGCATCACTCCAGATGTCAGGCTTTATTTCACTATCTATGTTTCAAGGAAGATGATGTGCCTTCTTATGTTGCACTTTAAGTTGTTTTTTATTAATGGTCATTGGTCCAAGTTTAAAGAAAGGAGAAATGCCTTTTTATGTTGCACTGTTTTTCATTAATTATGTTAAAAGGAAGATAAAAATACATGTCAAGTTGATCAACAGATTGTATTATTCTCCAGTGCAATAACAGTACTGAAATGAAGGCTAAAAGGGCATTAATGGGAGCTTTAAAAAAAAAAAAAAGAAGTAACTAAATAGTTACTTTTCACAGTAACGCATTACTTTTTGGTGTAAGTAACTGAGTTAGTAACTGAGTTACTATTGAAATAAAGTAACTAGTAACTGTAACTAGTTACTGGTTTTCAGTAACTAACCCAACACTGCTCTAAGTATATATGTAATGTAGTAATGGGCACATTTATAATAACATGTATTATTTATGTATTTTGCTCATTTTAGGCATTCATTTTAAAAACGCATCACAATGTTCACTATTTCTTTCAACATCAGAATCAGAATCAGCTTTATTGTCATTACGCAAGGTAACGAGATTGAAGCCATTCCATACAGTGCGATGTGTGCATGCTAGAAAAACAGTGTGCAAATATATAAAAATATAAAAAATATAAAAGTGCAATGAATATGGTGTGAAATGAATATATACATGAAAAAACAAAACAAAAACAGGGTGGTTGGTGGAATGGGTTATTGCACCGAAGAGAAGGCAGTTATGAGGCACAATGGGGCAGTCCGTTCAGGGTGGTTATGGCCCTGGGGAAGAAGCTGTTCTTTAGCCTGTTTGTTTTGGTTTTAATGCACCTGCAGCGCTTCCCAGAGGGCAGCAGGTGGAACAGGTCAGAGCCAGGGTGGGTGCTGTCCTTGATGATGGCACTGGCTCTGTTGAGGCAGCGGGAGGTGTAGATGTCCGTCAGAGAGGGGAGAGGGCGGCCGATGATCTTCTGAGCCGTCTTGACCACTCTTTGCAGCCTCTCCCTGTCTGCTGCAGTGCAGCTGCCGTACCATACTGTAATACAGTAGGTCAGCAGGCTCTCGATGGACGAGCGGTAGAAGGTCAGCAGCAGGTCAGGCTTCAGGTTGTACTTCCCGAGGACTCTTAAGGAAGTGTAGCCGCTGCTGAGCCTTCTTGATGATTGATGTGGTGTTGACTGTCCAGGAAAAGTCATTAGAGATGTGGACTCCAAGGTACCTGAAGGTGTGGACCCTCTCTACACGCTCGCCGTTGATGTAGAGGGGGGCAGGGTCGGTGCTGCTCCTCCTGAAGTCGACGATGATCTCTCTGGTCTTGCTGGTGTTGAGAGCGAGGTTGTTCTCCGAAGACCAGGCCGTCAGCTTCAGGACCTCTTCCCTGTAGACAGCCTCGTCACCCCTGGAGATGAGCCCGACCACTGTGGTATCGTCGGCGAACTTGACGGTAAGGTTGTCACTGTGGGCCGGACTGCAGTCATGGGTGTAGAGGCAGTAGAGGAGGGGGCTCAGCACACAGCCCTGTGGGGAGCCGATGTTCAGCGTGCGGGAGGATGAGAGGTGCGGGCCAAGTCTCACATTCTGGGGTCGGTCTGTTAGGAAGTCCCTTATCCAGACGTTTGTGAGAGGGGGGAGGCCAAGAGTGTCCAGTTTATTGCAGAGTCTGTCCGGGATTATTGTATTGAAGTCAGAGCTAGTGCTGCTCCAGGTGGTTCAGAGCAGAGTGGAGAGCAACAGCGATGGCGTCCTCTGTGGACCTGTTCGCCCGGTATGCGAACTGGTGGGGGTCGAAGTCTGGAGGGATATGGTCCTTGATGTGCTGGAGAACAAGTCGCTCGAAGCACTTCATGATTACCGGAGTGAGGGCCACTGGTCGGTAATCATTCAGGCTGGTGATGGGAGACTTCTTCGGCACCGGGATTATTGTAGATGACTTCAGGCAGGATGGGATGACTGCCTGAGCCAGGGAAAGGTTGAAGATCCTGGTGAGGTGGGGAGCGAGCTGGTGGGCGCACGTCCTGAGCACCTTTCCAGGTACTCCGTCTGGTCCGGTAGCCTTCCTGGGGTTCACAGCCAGGAGCACTCGTCTGACACTGTGCTCCTGTACAGTGAGTGGAGTGGTGCCGGAGCCCGGTGGGGGCGGGGGCAGGGCTGGAGCAGATGAGTGTCGCTGGGGGGTTTCGAAACGGGCAAAGAAACAGTTAAGCTCCTCTGCCAGTGTCGCACTCTGATCCGCAGTTGTCATATTGCAGCCTCTGAAGTTCGTGATGTCATGAATGCCCCGCCACACCTCCCGTGAGTTTTTGCTGGACAGATGGGACTCTATGCACCTCCTGTGGTCCGCCTTTGCTTTTTTAATCCCTCTCTTCAGGTCGGCTCTAGCAACACTGTACTGTGCCCTGTCCCCTGACCTGAAGGCTGCGTCGCGGGCTCTGAGGAGTGTGCGGACCTGGCTGGTCATCCAGGGTTTCTTGTTGGGGTAAACCCGGATGGTTTTTTCCACAGTCACATTCCCGATGCAGAACTTTATGTAGTCCAGCACCGTTCCTGTGGCTGTCTCCAGCTCCTGTTGTTGGAAGAGGTCCCAGTCTGTGTGTTGGAAGCAGTCCTGAAGTTTGGGGAGTGCATCGTCAGGCCAGGTCATAACAGTCTTTGTGATGGGCCTGGCCTGGCGTCTGATGGGGGTGTAGGTAGGAGAGCAGGAGGGAAAGATGGTCTGACTGTCCAAGCTGGGGGAGGGGTGTAGCTCTGTACGCGTGCTTTATGTTGGTATACACGTGGTCCAGGGTGTTCTTGCCCCTTGTAGAACACTTCACGTGCTGGTAGAACTTAGGTAGTACAGTCTTCAGATTGGCCTTATTAAAATCCCCTGCTATGATATGAACACCGTCGGGGTGGGCCCGCTGCTGTTCGTTGACGGTGTTCAGCAGAAGAGAGAGCGCTGTGTTTACTTTGGCGTCCGGTGGAATATACACAGCCGTGATGATAACAACAGACAGCTCTCTCGGGAGAAAAAAAGGCCGACATCTAACAGACATGTACTCCACGTCCGGGCAACAGTGCTGTTCAGTGATTGTCCCGTTGTTGCACCAGTTCTCATGCACGTAGATACAGAGCCCCCTTCCTCTGCTCTTGCCGGAGTCCTTAGTTCTGTCCCGGCGGAGCAGAGTGCGGCCGGCTAGCTGAATGTTAGCATCGGGTATTTCCGGGTGAAGCCAGGTTTCGGTGATAATCATAGCACAACAGTCCCGAACATAGCGGTTTCCAGCAAGTTGTAACTCCAGGTCGTCCATCTTCTGTACGAGGGATCTGGCATTAGAGAGGAACAGGCTCGGTAGAGGTGGCTTGTGGGGTTGTTTCCTAAGCCTGAGCAAGACGCCGGACCTGCGGCCACGCTTCTGCTTCCTCTCCCTCCTCCGTCTGCGCTGTCTCCCAGACCCGACAACAAACCACGGAGAGCCCTGTGCTCTCGCTATGTCATCTGGGATGTTGTGCTCGTGGTGAAAGTCGCTCGAAACAGATATCTGGTGCGAGTTCCCGATATCCAAGAGTGACTGGCGGGTGTACCGGGTGTTTGCAGTACAGGTGGTGCACAAAAGGAAAAAAAACAAGAAGAAAAGAAGGAAGAAAGAGCACTGAAATGGAGAGCCGTAAGCCGCTGCGTCTGTGCGCGCCGCCATCTTGGGAAAAAAAAACAAAAAAAAACTGCATACATCATGAGAAACAACATAAATAATAACTCACTCATAGGATGTTCATATATTTCTGTTTAGATGACAAATGACTCATAATCCTTGCAAAGAAAAAGGGGGTGGAACCAAGCGCAGACCAAGCAACTTTTTGTTTGTTTCTGACATTTCTGGGTCTAAGGATGAGAGGTATTATTTATGATCTAGAATACACTTTCACAAGCTCCGAGGAGAGAACGCAGCTCACCAGCCGATAATGTCAAAATAGCCACACAAGCTAGTTAGATCCCTTTGATCATGGCACTGCTATAAACAGTGTGTCTGCAGTAACGCCTATAATAACAATATCACTAATACTTGGTTAATATTCAAGTCCTGAAATGTAAATGGAGTATTGTTGGCACTCTTTGAATGGTTTGTTAGAGGGCTCTTCATGGGCAAAATAGAGGACCTCCCATTGGCTCCATTGTAAGCAGACTTTTATTTATGTTTATTTACAAGTTAGATTGCATTAAAAAAATAAATTTTTCGTCTTGTCCTTTCATTATGATTGTGAACAATAGGCACAATTACAAAATAGTGCAGTTCCTCATTAAATTGTCTGATAAAAGAAGAAATGTTATACTTATATTTAAAGACAAATCTGTGTGTTTTTGTTTTTGTTAGTACTGTACTCACATTTTAGCTTTTTATTATTACATGACTCCTTCATATCAGGGATTTTCAACTAAATTGTATTAGGGGCCACATTTCCAGAAAGGTAAGGACCGGGGGGCCAAACTTTTCCCTTTACTTTTAGTCTTATTTTGTCTATTCCGAAGAACCTCCGTCTTCTACAACAGTGTTTCTTAGCCATTGGGCCAGGGCCCATTGTTGGGCCGTGAGCGCCGTCTAGAGGTCCGCTAAAGAATATATTTTTCTCAGCTGTTGTCTGTATGGACCGCAGCGTGACTCAGCTGTAATAGCCCTTTTCTATCACCTGTGGCAGTGATGACAATATCAAACAAACAAAATGTCTGGAGCTAAAGTCATAGAAGTTTCTTAAGTGAAAAAATTATAACTAAAGTGGTGAACCTGTATTTTTATTTACACTTAAATTTGAATGAAAGTTAATCTAAGAAACATATATTATTTATTATTCATTTAGTTAGAATGTATTTATTTCATCCATCCATCCATCCATTTTCTACCGCTTATTCCCTTTGGGGTCGCGGGGGGCGCTGGAGCCTATCTCAGCTACAATCGGGCGGAAGGCGGGGTACACCCTGGACAAGTTGCCACCTAATTTTTTTAGCACTGCATAATTGTATCGTGGGATCACACTCCTCAGCCTTCCCGGTAAGGTATATTCGGGTGTACTGGAGAGGAGGCTACGCCGGATAGTCGAACCTCGGATTCAGGAGGAACAGTGTGGTTTTTGTCCTGGTCGTGGAACTGTGGACCAGCTCTATACTCTCGGCAGGGTCCTTGAGGGTGCATGGGAGTTTGCCCAACCAGTCTACATGTGCTTTATTGACTTGGAGAAGGCATTCGACCGTGTCCCTCGGGAAGTCCTGTGGGGAGTGCTCAGAGAGTATGGGGTATCGGACTGACTGATTGTGGCGGTCCGCTCCCTGTACGATCAGTGTCAGAGCTTGGTCCGCATTGCCGGCAGTAAGTCGGACACGTTTCCAGTGAGGGTTGGACTCCGTCAAGGCTGCCCTTTGTCACCGATTCTGTTCATAACTTTTATGGACAGAATTTCTAGGCGCAGTCAAGACATTGAAGGGATCCAGTTTGGTGGCTGCAGGATTAAGTCTCTGCTTTTTGCAGATGATGTGGTCCTGATGGCTTCATCTGGCCAGGATCTTCAGCTGTCACTGGATTGGTTCGCAGCCGAGTGTGAAGCGACTGGGATGAGAATCAGCACCTCCAAGTCCGAGTGCATGGTTCTCGCCCGGAAAAGGGTGGAATGCCATCTCCGGGTTGGGGAGGAGACCCTGCCCCAAGTGGAGGAGTTCAAGTACCTAGGAGTCTTGTTCACGAGTGGGGGAAGAGTGGATCGTGAGATCGACAGGCGGATCGGTGCGGCGTCTTCCGTAATGCGGACGCTGTATCGATCCGTTGTGGTGAAGAAGGAGCTGAGCCAGAAGGCAAAGCTCTCAATTTACTGGTCGATCTACGTTCCCATCCTCACCTATGGTCATGAGCTTTGGGTTATGACCGAAAGGACAAGATCACGGGTTCAAGCGGCGGAAATGAGTTTCCTCCGCCGGGTGGCGGGGCTCTCCCTTAGAGATAGGGTGAGAAGCTCTGCCATCCGGGGGGAGCTCAAAGTAAAGCCGCTGCTCCTCCACATCGAGAGGAGCCAGATGTGGTGGTTCGGGCATCTGGTCAGGATGCCACCCGAACGTGGTGTTTAGGGCACGTCCGACCGGTAGGAGGCCACGGGGAAGACCCAGGACACATTGGGAAGACTATGTCTCCCGGCTGGCCTGGGAACACCTCGGGATCCCCCGGGAAGAGCTGGACGAAGTGGCTGGGGAGAGGAATGTCTGGGCTTCCCTGCTTAGGCTGCTGCCCCCGCGACCCGACCTCGGATAAGCGGAAGAAGATGGATGGATGGATGGATAATTGTATGTAAATGTTTATTACACCAGTTTGTGAGTCCTATCTTCTGCCGTATAATTGATTAGTATTCATTTTTGTTATCAGCCTTACCAAAGCTTTAATAATTTTTGTGATTAACGCATGGTCTGATATCATTTGACAAATGTATCCTGGTAAACTGTAAGGTAAGTAGGGTAAATATAAATTAATGAATACAATCAAGAGTAAGATTACTAAATCAGTGTTAATATTTGAATGGACCTCTTTGTAGTGGAAACATTGGGCCCTGAGGTCCAAAAGGTTAAGAGCCCCTACTCTACAGTAGACATTTGATTTCGGTCAATTTATTTTGTCAAGAGTTGTGTTTTTAAGGACATTCTGCACAAAAGCTAGTTAAAAATCATCTCTATGAAAGCACTCTTGTGTTTTTCAGAATCTGCTATAAAAATTTGAGTCTCTCACAAGTTTTTTGAACTGAATTCGCAGGCCACCAGTTGAATAGCCTAAATGATGAAAAAGAAAGGACATAAAATGGAACCTTGAGAAACACTACTAGTACTTGTCGCTATAATAGTATAAGTTAACAAATGACTACTGATTGTTGAAGGAAACAAGCTACAGCTACACCTTAGTTACATAATCACATTATGAAAAAATATGTTAACTGCCAATAAGGAAAGGACTTAAAGGGGTGCCTTGAGGAACGCCTCCGGTATGTAAATCCTAAGTTTGGACCCTAGTGTTCTATGTTTGCTAGCAAGGTTAAAATGACGATGCAAGGATCTGTCAGTCCAAGTTTGTCCCTACAGCAGGAACACCATAGTGTTCTTAGGAATTTGCTGCTAAAATTTCTATTGACCAAGTTTTGAACTTATCCTAATGCCCGGTATGGTGTCATTCCTGGGCAGGATTTGGCCCCTGGGCCTAAAGTTGAATACTTCGGTTTAGATCCATTTTTGATGGGGTTTTTTTTGGGTGTCATAAAAAAAAGCCATGCTCCGCTGCTGGCCAACGTTATCTATTGAACACTCTTGCATGACTTAGTTATCCGGGTCTGCAAGAATGTTTGAACTCAGCAGAAAAGTGTCTCAAGACTCGATTTAGCATGATTGTGCTGCTCTTGCGGCTCCAAAGAGACGAGCAGAACAGTGTGTTGTGGAGGTGTTGACACCTGTCGCCGTCTAGTAACAGCGGTGCAATCTTTAATGCATGTTGGTCGGCATGGTCATGGAGCTGTATACTTATACACTATGGCATTTTGGGGCCTCACGTGATATTAAGACAAGCTGCTGTTGCTTTGATGCCACTGGGGCCTGTGAAAGTGCCTTATTTGATTGCAGCGTAGCCTGCTTTTAAAATGTTTGCCAACCATCACCCTCATTTAATCGTGGCAGCCAAAATCATGATTGTGATTCAAATTCGATTAATTGTGCAGCCCTATTGTATGTTTTTGAAAATAGACCTGGTAAGATTGAGATAATTTCACTTTATGGTATGAATGACCACCTTCATGTGCAGTTTCCTTTAAACATCTCAGACATGAGACAATGCTCTTGACATCTTATAATATCGTAATATGACCTACCTGCAGTGAATTTGTGCTATCCAAAATAGTTTCAAATGTCATTCTTCACTTTCTACATCCTCATGTACTGTTCACATTACTTAAAATGCTTTGTATGTAATTGAGTAGGAGCGGATGCAGGCCATGGAGTTGTGGCAGACCGCAGTACTGGAGCTTGATCAACTCCAGGAGTTTTACCAAAAGAGTCTCACTGATGGACAGAATGCCGATGCTAAGGAACAGCAGCTCAAGGTAGTGTTCATAGAATAACATGCAAAGTCAGCATATGTGTTGCTCGTTCAATGAACAAATTAATTATTGGAAGTTGGAACTGTGTTCCCATACTTTGAATTTACTGCATATATAGCGGTCTGCCATGTTAAGCTGTCCAGATCCTATATTGATATCGGTCCGATGTCTGCAAAAAAAACAAGTGTCGGATGCTATTGGCTTGCCTGTGAAATGTATGATGTAATCTCTGATACAATCAGTCCGGCAGCGTGTTTAATTGTGCAAAGTTATACAACCAGTTAATATTTAAATATCCAATAAGCACACAAGGTTGGTGTTTTCTTGTATTTTAGTCAAGTTTACAAAAGGTAAACATGGTAGGTTATAGATTACTTGGAGTTAGCAACTACACAACAGCTAAGCACACAATGGCACACAAACTATACATACGTTATAAGCGTCCTTAATTGAACAAATGCAGTCTCAAACAGCACATTTGTAAATATAAACGATTATCAAATATTAATAGTTGCATCTTATTCACACGTACAAAGTCTCCAAGGCAGAAAGAAGCGCATTAGAAAGTATCAAGTAACAAACATGTCCGCATTATTCAATTAACTGCATCATGAGCTTAACTTTGTGAATTATTGTTGCTACTAAGTGTTGCCAAAACAATAACCACACTACTTTAAAAGACGGCATAAGTACATTCCAGACGGTTAAAATAAATTGGTTACTGTTTTTCATACCTACCATTGTTCTCTGTTTAGTGAATTTCTCCTACTCAAACCTTTTTTAACATTCTACATTAGGAAAATATAAGAATATAATATAATATAATGCTCTTGTTTATTTATATATATTACTCTGCCCTCCCTGAATGTTGGAATTTAATTTTGCCACAGTGTAAAAAAACAATAATAATATACAAATAATAAACAATATACATTTAACCAACAATAGAGCTTCTTATACTTTTGCTATATTGTGCGAATGCATGTTGATGACACATTAAATCAATCAAAGTTTATTCATATAAGGGCTGCACAAGCCACAACGACATCCTCGGCTTAGATCCCACATCAAGACAAGAAAAAACTCAACCCAATGGGAATGAGTCTTATTTCCCGCACTTGGCTGGAGGCTTCGGTTTCAGATTCTGGATCAAGTTTGTTGTGCTGCTGCCTTTTTGAAACAAACTTTGCAGCGTGCAGTCATTTGTTCCACGCCTGTTGCCACAAAACCAAACACTTTTCTTAGGAACAAATGTCTCGCTCTCGTTGGCACTAGCATTACCCATATTTTGCTATGTGTGCCGCTAAGGAAGTAAGGGGACTGCGCAAGCTACGGAAGATCATGTAGGGCAAAAAGTATCCCAGAGCAAGAGAAGAATATACATATATTTTTTAAATCGTCTTTAACAAAAAGCTCAAATATATCGATATATCGCCCAGGCCTACATATGTCTAGCTTGTGTCCTATTGTGTGCTTAGCTGTTGTGTAGCTGCTAGCTCCTAGTGGCCTATAGTCTAAAATCTTTACTTTTTGGCAATGATTTGACTAAAATACAAGAAAATAGCAACTTTGTGTGCTTATGGGAGGACATTTAGATGTTAACTGGCTGTCCATTTTTGCTCAAGTAAACACGCTGCAGGGCTGCTTGCATTGGAGATTATATTGTAAATGCAAGCAAGCCTAGATCATCTGATACTTGTTTTTTTTTTTATCTTATTGAACATATATTAATATCGGCTCGAGATACTCCTCGCTTTTACCAAACATTGCAACTCATTTATCTCTTGACAGGATCGGATTGTGCAGTGCCACCAGAGCTCACACAAACTCCAAGGGTCCAACCAGGAACTACAGATGGTATGTCTAAATGACGCAAAACAAAGCAACAAATCCAAATTAGTTATTTGATAAATATACAATACAGCTTGAGCCAAAGTTTCAAATGCACGATTTGTTAATTAACTCAACACAAAAACAAACATGTACGCACAATGTAGAGACTTGACTGGTGAATAAACAGTGATGGCGAGTAACTCTATCTTCAGGTAATACATTTTTAATGAGAGGAGAGGACGTACAGACTTTTGCAGTATGCTGTGTTAAAACAGATAACATTATTAAGTTAAAGTTAAAGTACCAATGATTGTCACACACGCACTAGGTGTGGTGAAATTTCTCCTCTGCATTTGACCCATTGTCGATGGCTTTAAAAGTCTGCAGTATTTCAACAGTCCAGAAAGTACACTTGGAATCATGCCGTACAAATGGCAATCTTGTGTATCTTGTCACACACAGACCAACCAGCAACTTGTGAAGACTGTGACTGAGCAGAGCACAGAGATTGAAGGACTACATAGCCAGCTCAGGTAAACCCTTGATCAATGGTTGACGGTGTGTCCCCTTGCAGTAGGATAATCACGTAAATGATTTACATAATTGACTATGAGTTAAACCTTCTTTCACTTTTATGTTGTAGATTGAGCAAAGCTGATCTTAGAACTGCCACAGGCAAAGTGGAAGAGTTGACCAAACAGCTGCAAGTTTTTCAGCACCAACTAAAGAGACAGGTAACTAATTATTTTTCTCTTGCTAGGGAGTAGCAAATGTATGTATTAGGAATGTTCTGATCAGGGTTTTATCTTCCCAATTCATGAGTGGGATCGGCTGATACCAATACTGAGTGGTAATTTACTAAGTGGTAATTTTCAAATTTATTTATGGTGATTGCTATTGACAGTGTAACAATATCCACACAATATTAAAATAGTTCCTTATTCTCTTGTATTACATACTGTGCATTTGTTTGAGCAAAACAAAGTCAATAGTACACAATAACTACATGATGAACTTCCTGAAGAAATTACGTGTGAATGCTCCAATGCTGAAGCTGAACTGAAATGCTGATGGAATGTGGAATGTATGTAAGAAATTGTTTGAATGTTGACATGGTTCAAATGTTGAAATGGTTTAAATGTTGAAATTATTTTGATTTTGAAATGGTTTTAATGTCGACGAACTGATGCTAAACTTAAATTCCAGTGGCATGTAGAAATTGAAAGTTGAAAAACTTTAAAGATAACATTTTTGAGAGGTGAAGAGCAGAACATGTACTGAAATGTAGTATGAATCTTGGAATGCTAAATGTTGGTATAGTTATAAGCTTTAGCATAACGCAAGACGTTACAAAAGAACATAATCTATGAATATTTGCTATAAATGTATCCCATTAGCTAAAATACTGGCATAAAAAGTTAACATGCTAATAGAGAATGAGCCAGCATATTTCTAACATTGCGCCAAGTATTGTAATATGTAATTATTCGGTCAAAATTTACTAAATTAGCTGAAATACTAGCATGTTAACATTTTATGATAACGATAGCAGTGGAACAGCTAACAAACTTCTAAAATGGCGGCAAGTAACAAAACCATGTTTATTACGTTTGAAAGTACGAAACAAGCTATAATGCTTGTTAGCTGGTGCTGCATCGCGTCTTAGCTTTCTTTTCAAACCTTTGTGTGGATTATGATTATTTCTTCATCAAAACGGGAAAGAAGAACAACTTATCAGTCAGCATCCCAGTGAGAGCAGACATTGTACATTAAGTAATCGTTTTTAGCATGTTTGGAGTTTGTATATCTTGTTTAGCACTTATCAATACTGCTGCATGATGTTAATGTTTCACTAATTCTGGATTTGTTTGGCACCTAGCTTCTAAAACTTGTAGCTCATCCTCTTTATACTGAGGCTCAAAAATACGCGATTTTGTGTCTTCATTTGTCCCAAAGTAATCGTTATTGGCACTCACAAAGTCTGCATGATTAGCATTGTTGTTGCTGGCAAAGGGATCTGTGTTTCTCTCTAATACGTCACGGATCACGTACATGGCTTGCTCACTATCTCTCAAAATGGCTCGAGCATCTCCGTGAGATTTATGTTATTTTGATCATATCTAATTACTCGCAAATTTTGCAAGCTTTTTGGCATTATGAATCAGATATCCATTAGTCAATTCAAGATCGACACAACTTGTTTTTACATTATACTGGTACTTTAATCCCCATGTGTTAAAAATCAGAGGTAAGTTCCATCTACTGTTTAAAGTTGTAATTATCTGTCTTGTCTTTTAACAAAGAAACAAGGAAGTCACAATCTTCGTTCAATGAATGTTCTGCAATTTGTCGTCCCCAAAGTAAGAACTGAACTGGGCAAGAAAGCATTTAGGTTTTCAACATTGAAGGCTTGGAATAACCTACAATTGAATATTAAACTTCAAACCCTAGTTACGTTGAATGAGTTTAAAGCTTCTGTGAAAGGACTGCAGTCTACCTTGTCTGTATGCACATGTGTCATGTGAGCAAGTTTTAATGTTGTAAATGTGATGTTTTATGTATTTGTTTACTGTTTTTAATGTAACCTTGCTGCAAGGTCTCCCTTGGAAAAGAGATCTTTGATCTCAATGGGATTTTACCTGGTTAAATAAAGGCTAATAATAATAATGACAAGCTGCATTCACACATTGAGTCCCATTAAAGTGTGTTTATAAACAAAGTACAGGAAACAGGTAGCGCCAAATCATGACTCACTCGCCATATAATATGTTATATTATATGGAAATTGATCTTAAGGCCAAGCAAATATGCATTTAGGAGGAAGATGTGGTTGCTGCTCAAAGACGAGAAGAAGCAGCACAGAGACAAATCCAACAGCTTCAGTCAACCATCAGCCAGCAAGAAGCAAGGTGCGTACATTAAAAACTTTGCCTGATATAGCTTATAAATCTGACTTTATTCATTTCAAATTTGCAGCATGCATGCTTTCTTTAGGAAGATAATTTATGAATGTCAGCATGAGTTTGTTTTTCTATCCTTAGGCTCAAAACAACGTCTCGGGAGGCACTGGGTGTTCGAGGAGAGCAAACCGTGTTGGAGAAAACAGCAAGCAGCCTTAAGGCCCGATGTGCTACCTTGGAACAGGAGAAATATGAGGCTCTTGATAAAGTCCGAGAGAGTGTGCAGGTGGCTGAGGAAGCGGTGCTGCAGAAAAATGAGGTAATCTCTTTTTTTATTCAATGTATAGACACCGAAAAGGATTAAAGTTAGGCGTGTCCCAATGCAACTTTTTCACTTCTGATACGATAACAATATTGGAGACTTGAGTACTTGCCGATACAGATATTAATCAGGTACTGTATCAGCACAAATCACAGTAGATACTTTATTATTTTGTAGTGTGGAATGTTAGAAAGTGTTTGATCAAGTGAAATTACTCAGAAAACATGGTGAACATGAAAATCACTAACCTTAAGACAGTGGAGTGGCGTGATGATTTGACACTTAGTGGCCACAACAATGTATGAAGGTAAGCTCATGACACATTGAATGGTACGATGCGGACACGTTTGTTACGCAATACTTTCTAATAGGCTTCTGCCTTGGAGACTTAGGGCCTGATTTACTAAAATCCACACACCATGTGGTGAACAGCATTTGCAATCTGTAAAATAGTGTGTAAGTGTACTATTAGTGGGCGTGGCATCTTTCTCATCAAACTACTTGTGATGATTGTTGTTCTCCTTCAGGCGGTGCTAAAAGAGAAGCAAATGATAGAAGAACTCGAGCAGACAAAGAAAGTCATCCAACAGCTGATCCACGATGCTGCTGTGCGCACCAGAAAAGAGGTAGGACATTTTCTAGTTGCTTCCTCAAGCAAAACTACTGTTGTGCTCTTACTGCAGGTGTTTATAACTATATCTCTTAATCATTTGCTTGTTGTAATTATCTCAAAATAATCTTAAGAATCTGTCTTTTTTCATCTCTAAATGTGATAAAACGCACATTAAACTACTCAAAATGTGTAATAATTCATCCATCTCAGGCAACAGTATTTAATTTTGGTACAAGGTTCCAGCAGAATCAGGTGGGATTGTTTAACTTGCATGCAATCAGTCATTGTATTTCCTGATCCGATGAACCAGTACCGTAAGATCTAAAAAAAAAAAATGTCACCAGTCGAAATAGAAGTGCTCCATCAAAACTTAAAATATTTAAATAATAAATTAACTCTCGGCCTAGGTCCGTATGGTAAGGCGTTTTGCCATAGTCTGCCAGTTAGTGATCCCTGCATTACGCAACAGGATTAAAAGTCACGATGGTGAGTTTTTAGCATATAATTAGTAAATACATGGATTATAACTATACAACATTTATGCTAATAACATGTTGACACTAAGCATATTGCATTGATTTAACAAAAACATATATATTAAAAATAAAAATAAAATACAGGTAACAGGAATGTGCTTAGATGTGATCACACCCCCAGTCATATGATGGAATATACATAGAAATGAATGAGGGAACTTACTTTTGTTCTTCACATGATTTGTGGAGCGTTATAAGATAATCAACTTTCTGTGGACCATGTGACTTGCATATTAATGATATTCCACATTTTTCAGGGGGGTAATGTGTTAGGGTAGCAGGACTGAGTGAAAACGCAGTGACAACACTGACAGTGCATCTAGAAAGTATTCACAGCGCTTCACTTTTTCCACATTTTGTTATGTTACAGCCTTATTCTAAAATGGAATCAATAATTTTTTTGTTCTCAAAATTCTACACACAATACCTTTGAAAGACAATGGGAAAAGTTGTTTTTTTTGTTTGTATTTAAAAAATTTTAGCAAATGTATTAAAAATGAAAAACTAAGAAATCACATGTACATAATTATTCACAGCCTTTGCCATGAAGGTCAAAAGTGAGCTCAGTGTATCCTGTTTTAACTGATCATCATTGACATGTTCCTACAGCGTAATTGGAATCATCCTGTGGTAAATTCAATTGATTAGACATGATTTGGAAAGGCCCACGCCTGTCTATATCAGGTCCTACACTTGACAGTGCATGGCAGAGTTTTAGGTATTGTGTGTAGAATTCTGAGGACAGAAATGAATTAATTCCATTTTGGAATTAGGTTGTAACATAA
The DNA here is from genome assembly GCF_033978685.3 of Nerophis lumbriciformis. Classification (NCBI taxonomy): domain Eukaryota; kingdom Metazoa; phylum Chordata; class Actinopteri; order Syngnathiformes; family Syngnathidae; genus Nerophis; species Nerophis lumbriciformis. The sequence continues at coordinate 16,686,479 of NC_084572.2, read as the reverse complement.
CAAAATGTGGAAAAAGTGAAGCGCTGTGAATACTTTCTGAATGGACTATGTAAGTGTACATTTTTTTTAAGAAAATAAAGTATAGTTGTAACTTGGGATGAGAAATAACACAAATATGTCAGAAAATATATATTATAGATTTTTTTATTTTTATTATTTCTAAAGGATTTGAATGTTATATTTCACGGTAAAGTCTAGTTTTAAGAAGCAGGGACAAGCAATTGACATTTTTGTAGTGTTCAAAGTAGTTTTAACTCATCTTTTAAATTGTATTAATGAACTATTCAATTACCGGTACATCAAAGTGCAAGACATTTTGATTACCCGGTATTTAAAATGTATTTTACATGTATTACATTTATTTATAACCTCCATTGGTAAACAAATGGCAATGATTCTGATATAAAACCAATTAAGCAAACCTCGGTGTTCAATGCTCTAATTGTTTTTCATCATCAATCTATTCAACTGATAAATCCTTCTAATCCTGCAAAGCTGACTCTCATTAGTAACGAGCTGCACTTCAGCAAGTGACATGCTTTAGGAGAAATGCTCTCGACGGAGTGCCTCCTTATCAGCAGGGTTATTCAAATATATTCCTACTGCAGAATGGCTAATACTCCAACCTGAGGCAGCTCTGAAGCATTTTTATAGAATGCAAATAATTCAGACATTCAAATCATTCTGTAGGCTTATTTTATGGCAATCTTATGCTCAGTTATGTTTGTGCACGCTTTTACGGTTGCCATAGTTTTATCTATTTTTGGTCATCTTTATTTCAATAACAATGGCCATCACTACCTACCCAATGCGAAAGGAAACAATGCCATTACATCGGCTCGGCAACATTTAATTCAATAGGGGACGGCGTGGCGAAGTTGGGAGAGTGGCCGTGCCAGCAATTTGAGGGTTACTGGTTCAATCCCCACCTTCTACCATCCTAGTCACGTCCGTTGTGTCCTTGTGCAAGACACTTCACCCTTGCTCCTGATGGGACTGGTTAGCGCCGTGCATGTGTGTGAATGGGTGAATGTGGAAAATAGTGTCAAAGCGCTTTGAGTTCCTTAAAAAGGTAAAAAGCGCTATACAAGTACAACCCATTTACCATTTAATAAATGACAAAGTTTAAATTTTTCACTACTTTAATACTCAATATACATTAAATACAATAATTCACAATACTGCCAATGACAAAGTGCACTTTTTGTGTTATGCTGCAGATATGATTTAAGTGAAGTGCCTTGTTTGAATAATGAACATTTATTAAAAATCAACTCATTGGAATCAAGTGTGATTTAAAAAAAAAAAAAAAAATTCTACAAAGCACCACTCAGGTCACATGATGTAGACAATAAATGGGTCTAAATTTGGCAGACCACAGAGCTTTAAATACTATCGTTATATCGCATATTGATGACAAATTATTGCTGTGTACCACAAATTTGACAGCGACAAGTGAACGGATGCCACGTCAAAGCACTTTAGTGTCCTAACTATGGACTAATGAGCCTCCAGATTGCAGCAAAGCCACTTGTAAGTCAGCAATCCTCGCTTCATGGCGGCAAATAAATGAATTTTCCTACAAATCTCATTCCCAGAGGAATAGCTAAACATGCTACATTACAAACCGTAGGGGGATATGCCATCCACAAGCTAAAGGTCTTGAATGTGGGCGGATAGATACAAATAACGACAGTAATGATACCAAGTAAGTTAACAGTACCTGTTTATGGTCAGTGGTTTGATCGATATTTTTCATTATCAAAAATCTGTTGTTTTTGTTATTGTTTACAAATTCTGGAAATGTTGGATTATCTCAATAGCCAACATTATATATTATCCTAACTGACCATGTTTGCAACAGATAGTGAATCAGTGTACTTATTTAGTTGTTTACCCATATTTCTACACAATAACTCAGATATGGTAACACTAGGGAGCAGTAGAGAATATGGTGTGTTTTTTAGTCCAGAACATTTTTTGCTTTATTCATTATTGAAGTATTTCTTGCCACCTTCTGATGTATATTTTTATATGACATTTCCAGTTAATTTGGTGATCAATTATTACACCTAAGAATTTGATTTATTCTACACTTTTATTATCTGTTCCATTTATTTTTATTTGTGTTTGGCTTTCTCTTCTGCTGTTACCAAACAGCATTATTTTAATTTTACTGAGATTAAAAAATTATGTTTTTGTTTAACCATCTCTTTAATTCATTAATTTATTTTGTTATTCATTGTAATAGCTCCTGTGTGTTTTCTCCTGAACAAAATATGGTCGTATTGTCTGCAAATAATACTAACTTCAACTTCTTTGTAACTTTAAATATGTCAGTTATATACAGATTGAACAATTTTGGTCCCAGTTTTGATCCCTGGGGTACGCCGCAAGATACAGTATATTTAGCGCTGTAGACATGTGTTCCCCTAGCTTCGCGTAGTGCTTCCTGTTGGTTAAGTATCTTCTTACCCAGTTCAAGACCAACCCTCTGATGCCATATCCTTCTAAATTGTTCATTATGATATTATGATTAATTGTGTCAAATGCTTCGTAATTTACTACCGGTCCCATTGTTGAAGAGCTGCGATTGAATATATTCCCAACTTGCCTTACCAATCTACAAGGCCAAATTTAATGATTGAATGTTGTTTGTCATGACCCGATGTCCTGGGTCATGTCTTGTTTTAGGTTATTGTTATTTTCCGCAGTTTAGTTTTCCTGTTTAGTTTTGGTTGTCAAGTACGCTGAGTTTCTTTCACTCCTGTTTCTGTTTGGTGATTAGTGTTTGCACCTGCGGTCGCCTTTAAGCACTTTCCCTTTTATACCGGTATCACTCTGTATTTGGTTGCTGGATCAATGACTGCTATGCGTCAGGTACGTTCGATTTCTTGCTGAGAGAATTTTCCCTTTGTCCAAAGGTTGGCAACGGTTGCGTGCTTGTTTAGTATGCTACAACTTATGTTTTTCACCTCTGTGTGCTAAACAAAATGTTGCTGTTTGGATCCCTGCACGCCTCCGAGCGACACACTTTTCATGTTTTTGCCGCTGATATGGAATGAAAGGAATCTTACTTGCTCACTGCTCTTGCTGCTTCCTGTCCTTTTCCGCATCTCAAAAACACCATCGCAGCAATGCGACCTGAACGCAACTTTGTTACTGTCAACATTTTCCCCTTGTATTTATTTGTTGACAAAACTGTCATTTGATTTTGTCATCGTCTTAGAGAACGTGCTTTTGTTTTGATCATTATCGTCTTACTTCAGTCAAAGAGAAATAGTTTGTTGACGATAACGCAGACGGAAATTATTACCGGTAGTCAACAAAATTAACAATGGTGTAATCTGACATTGATAAGAGCAAATGTGAATAATGCAATAATAAGCAGTATGATCAACTGACCCTTGAGTTTTGGTGGTAAATGTTGTGTTGCAGCTGCATATCTTAATGTTCAACAGGTGGATAGCGTACGCAAGCAGTGCAACATTGAACTCCGTGGAATGGCTGAGGAGCTGTCTTTATTGCAATTGGTAAGAACAACGTCTCAAAATCATTAAATCCATTTACATTTCACTGCTTTGCTCCTCCAGCTAGTAAAACAACGTTCTCCTCGCTGCTCCGTGCTCTTCTGCAGGAATGTGCAGAAAAAGAATCTCTGATCGAGAGGTTGAAGCGAGAGAGGAAATCGCTAGAGGAGGAACTATCCAAGGTATCTTTGCGGCAACAGGAAGCTGCTGCCAAAGCTCGTGCTCACACTGTTGAATTATTGCGAATACTCAAATTAGATTATTTTTTTCATGTTCATGTCCTTCAGGTGGTAAAGGAGTGCCAGGCAGAACCACAAGTTGGCAAAATGGATGCTCTTCATCAGAGGTGTCTGAATGCAGAGAGAATGAAGGACGAAGTTAGCATCACTTTGCGAAGTACCCAAAGCAAACTCAAGAAGATGCAACTGGAGTATACACATTTACTTCATTTGACAACATCTCTCAATGCTCCCAGCTTCTAACCAATAGGCCAACTGCAACTTATCTTGCCTGTTTCGACCTGCAGACACAATGAGGAGTTGTCCCGCGGCCAGGAGGAAGTGCAGCGGCTACAGGGTTGTTTGGCTGCAGCCCGGGAGGACTGTGTCAAAATCAGCGATGAGCGCCTCCAGTTGCAGCAGGAGAACCTGCAGCTCCAAAGGAAAATGGATGATCTGCAAAAAACCTCCATGCTGGTTCACAAGAAGGCCAAACAACAGGTAAGGTTCAAGGAGAAGGATAAAAAATAAGCAGTCAAACCTGGCTCTTGTACGCCCATTTTTCATGATTTCCTTTTCAACAAAAATTTTTGCCACGGTTTTAGTTTACCGTTTATCGTACAACCAAACATTTGTAACAAATTAGTCCGTTTGTTTACGTAACATTCTGCGGATTATAGAGTGCAAAATCCATGTGTTGGGAACTCAATCTATGTACTTTTTTTTGTGTACGACTACAATAATCCACCATGGGACCATTTACCATTGCGAGTGACAGCACTGTGATAAAGAAGGTGAAAAACACAATTGAATTTTAAGAAAGAACTTGTAGCAAAGTACAATGGTGGCTCTCTTTTCATCCCTCTCTGGTCACCCCCGTCTTCGTCAACAAAAGTGTTCAATAAAAATTATGTTAAATGTTCATCTATATATATATACATATACATATATATATATATATATATATATATATATATATATATATATATATATACGTATATATATATATATATATATATATATATATATGTCTTAATAAGGTTATCCAAAAAATAGTGCTCGATACCGTAGTAGAGCGCAATATATGTATGTGTGGGAAAAAAAATCACAAGACTATTTCATCTCTACAGGCCTGTTTCATGAGGGGGTTCCCTCAATCATCAGGAGATTTAATGGGAGCATTCACATACCATGGTTTATATAGGGCACAGAGTGGGTGGGTACAGGCTGGTGTAGGGGCGTGGTGATTGGCTCATGTGTTACCTAGAGGTGTTTCCGTCTGTGGCGGCATGCTGATACAATTTCGCTGCGCTTGTTGAGGGATGACAGGTCTGGACGGTATATGATAAACAGTTTCTCTTTCAAGCATAGGTTGCATCTTTTATTACCACTATTGTAAGGTGTGCTGGATGCAAGAATTTGCCATGTTATTGAATATTCAACATTATTGTCTTTGAGGTCCCAAATGTGTTTGCTGAGTTCTGTGGTATTCCGCAGGTTTTGGTTCCTGAAAGAAGCCTTGTGATTGTTCCATCTGGTTTTAAACTCTCCCTCGGTTAATCCTACATATGTGTCGGATGTGTTAATGTCCTTGCGTGTTACCTTAGATTGGTAGACAACTGATGTTTGTAAGCACCCCACGTTGAGAGGGCAATCAGGTTTCTTGCGACAGTTGCAGCCTTTGTTGGTTTTGGGGTCGCTCTGTCTGGGGGTCGACGGCTCATTTGCAATTGTTTTGTTGTGATTTGAGATAATTTGTCGTATATTGTTCATACAGCTGTAGCTCAATTTAATGTTGTTCTTGTTGAATACCTTTCTTAGGCTGTTGCCTTTGGGAAAGTGTTTGTCAATCAGAGTGAGGAATTTGTGGCCAATGTTAGTTGAGACGTTTTTGCTGTATGGGGGGTTGTACCAGATGATGTTGTTTCGTTTTCTGTTCTTTTTTGGTTGGTTTCCTGGCGTGGGTTCATAGGTGAGGGTGAAATTGTATCCGCTTTCATCAAGGGCTTTTTGGTACGGGGGGGTTGCTTGGTCAAATTCAGCTTTGCTAGATGACAGCATCGATAGCCTTTTATTAATTCCGGTAGGTATTCTTTTCGTGGTGGTGGGTGGGTGGTTGCTGTCATGGTCACCACGCCCCTACACCAGCCTGTACCCACCCACTCTGTGCCCTATATAAACCATGGTATGTGAATGCTCCCATTAAAATCTCCTGATGATTGAGGGAACCCCCTCATGAAACAGGCCTGTAGAGATGAAATAGTCTTGTGATTTTTTTTCCCACACATACATATATATATATATATATATATATATATATATATATATATATATATATATATATATATATATATATATATATATACGTATATATATATATATATATTTATATATATATATATATATATATATATATATATACGTATACCGTATATACGTGTATATATATATATATATATATATATATATATACATATATATATACGTATATATATATATATATATATATATATATATATATACGTATATATATATATATATATATATATATATATATATATACATATATATATATATATATATATATATATATATATATATATATATATATATACATTTTTTTTTTAAATTTTATTTTACATATATTTCACATTGTTTTTTGCATGTAAAACTAAGGACGTCCAGTCAAATATTAAGATTGATATCAATCTAATATCAGCAAAAACAAAAGAATGGGATTATAGGTGCTTGCATTTAAAATATCCAAATTCTAATCTAGGAAACAAGCAGTCCTGTCTTTATTGTTTGTTTGCACACATACATTGTTATGTATTTGTGCAAAGCTGGACAGCCAGTTAATGTATAAATGTCCTCTAACAAGCACAAGATTGGTCTATTATTGTATTTTAGTCATCATTTACAAAAGGTAAACATGGTAGACTGTAGGCTACTAGAAGCAAGCAGCTACACAACAGCTAAGCACACAGTAACACAAAAACAAGTCATCATTAATTGAACAATGTTGCAGTTTAAAACGGTTCGTCAGAATGAACAAGTATCAAATAATTATAGTTACATATTACTTATGAATACAAAATCTCTAAGGCAGAAGCGTATTAGAAAGTATCAAATAACAAATGTGTCCGCATCATTTAAATTACTGCGTCATTATTTTGACTTCAAGAATTATTGTGGTCACTAGGTGTCGCCAAAACAATTACCACTCCACTTCAACTTAAAGACAGCATTCATCAATCCAGACGGTTAATAGGCTCGTGTTTCTTTTTGACAAATTTCTTGATCAGACCTTTTCTAACATTCTGTGCTACAAAATAATAGTATGTATGATGTATGTATGATTCCTGCTGATAACATATTGGATCAATGTTGGTATTAGGGATGTCCGATAATGGCTTTTTTGCCGATATCCAATATTCCGATATTGTCCAACTCTTAATTACCGATACCGATATCAACCGATACCGATATATACAGTCGTGGAATTAACACATTATTATGCCTAATTTGGACAACCAGGTATGGTGAAGATAAGGTCCTTTAAAAAAAAATAATAATAAAATAAGATAAATACATTAAAAACATTTTCTTGAATAAAAAAGAAAGTAAAACAATATAAAAACAGTTACATAGAAACTAGTAATTAATGAAAATGAGTAAAATTAACTGTTAAATGTTAGTACTATTAGTGGACCAGCAGCACGCACAATCATGTGTGCTTACGGACTGTATCCCTTGCAGACTGTATTGATATATATTGATATATAATGTAGGAACCAGAATATTAATAACAGAAAGAAACAACCCTTTAGTGTGAATGAGTGTGAATGAGTGTAAATGGGGGAGGGAGGTTTTTTGGGTTGGTGCACTAATTGTAAGTGTATCTTGTGTTTTTTATGTTGATTTAATTAAAAAAAAACTAAAAAAAAAAACGATACCGATAATAAAAAAAACGATACCGATAATTTCCGATATTAAATTTTAAAGCATTTATCGGCCGATAATATCGGCAGGCCGATACTATCGGACATCTCTAGTTGGTATCAACCAATACTCAAGACTCCAATATCGGTATTGTAAGTGAAAAACTTGTATCAGAACGCCCCATGTAAAACCGTAATTATTTTCTATAAAATGTGTTGTCCGTTCATATTTTTGGTGGTTTGGAACACATTAATTGGATTTATATTATTACATTTGTTTCATAAGATTTGGTCTTTGACTGACGTTTTGAAACAAATTACTAACAAATAGCAAGGTTTGATTATATGCAGCATAATAAAAAAACAAGTATTATTAATATTGTAGCTAATAAGAAATGGTGCCTTCATGCAGGTATGTCTGATGGATCAAGAGTACAGCGTGAAGGAGAAGACACTTAAAGCACAGATGATTGACTTGGAGGAGAGCAGTCGCAACTCAAGCGCTGACTTGATGCGTCTTCTCACAGCCCAGCAGAAAAGTATTCAGCGCTGGAAAGACGAGGCAAAGAACATGGCGCAGACCTTTGAAAATAAAATCAAAACTATGAAGTAAGAACTAAAAGGAATATTATTTAAAAATGTTGTGTTTATATATATATATGTGTATATATATATATATATATATATATATATATATATATATATATATATATATATATAAGTATATATATATATATATATATAAGTATATAAACGCTTGTAGCAACGACCACACAATGTTCACTCTTTTTTTTTTCAGGGCAGAGCTGAGTCAGTACAAGCAACGCTGCCATGAGTTAGATTTGCAGCTGGGAAATAAACACGACACAATAGCAGAGGTGTGCAACACAAACACAACGTTCATTGCTTTTACATCATCATTACAAAACCTCAGCTTTATTAAACATGTATTTCAAATGATTTATTTCTCTTTGTGTATATAATATGCATACCCTGTCAAACATGTCCACAGCGGCCACAAAAGTTTCCTTGCCGAGAAAAGTAGTGTTATAAAACCTGTATATAGCAGACACCTGTAAAAATCATATATTATTTATTTTACTTCCGAGAGTATTTTTTACTTTGTTTAACGACCACAAATATTACAAGTTGCTGCAATGATGTCTGATGTTTATACATGGAGTCTCATTTGTTCTTATTGTGTGAATGTTACTTACTGTTTTTAGCTTGCGAACATGCTAATATTAGCAAGCTAACTTTTTTAGCTAATTTTGCAGGTATACACCTCAGAGTCACATACCGGTAACTTGGTACTTGACACATGCGGACTGTTACAATGCTAACAATAGCATGCTAACATTAGCAGGGAGAAAGGTGTTTATACTTGGGTGATTGGTTAAACTTATTTGAGTTACTAATGGCTCCAACCGCCGCAAAGCCGTATATGCTGCCAACCTGATAGTGACCACCTCTTTTATAGGGAACAACTTTGATGTTTACATTGATGGTCACTATACACAACCTTGACCGTACCTTGCTTTTTGTTAGTGATCTTCTCCAAAAGGTCAAACAGAGACCAAATCTTATGAAAACCAAGGCAATTTTTCCCATGAGAAATAATGTAAATATAATTAATGACACCCAAAATATGAACAAAAAATTATAAATGGGTTATACTTGTATAGCGCTTTTCTACCTTCAAGGTACTCATAGCGCTTTGACACTATGTCCACATTCACACAAACATTCACACACTGATGGCGGGAGCTGCCATGCAAGGCGCTAACCACGACCCATCAGGAGCAAGGGTGAAGTGTCTTGCTCAAGGACACCACAGACGTGACTAAGTTGGTAGAAGCTGGGGATTGAACCAGGAACCCTTAGGTTGCTGGGACGGCCACTTTCCCAACTGCACCACGCCGTCCCCAAAACACATTTTATTGAAAATATTTATAGTTTTACATGCAGAAAACAATAATAAATTCATATAAATGATGCATCAAATGTATAAATAGACATTTTACATCCCTTTTATTTTTATTCAGTGGAGAAGAAAGAGCCCCACAAAATGCCACCTTTATTATTTAAATGTAATGTTTCTCATCTTCGTTATCAAAGTGCTGGCACTCGCGACTTTCTCTGATGCCATCTTGGATTATTTTAGTCATACTTGGTATGTTTTTTTTAAAATATTGTTATGTATGATTTTTTATCTATTTAAAAAAAAGAACAATAATTATTTATTTCTCTTTAAGTTTAGATACCTATATTTGTATCAAGTCTATGCTTATTTGTTCATTCTAACACATTAATAAAACTAACTTATAAAAAAAAATGAGAGGAAAACCAAAGTACCACTTTATTTGCAAGAAATTTTAAAATTATGATGAAATATTTTGTGTGTGCAGTTTGAGAGGCAATTGGCAGAATATCAGGACAAAGCTCATCGCCTCCAAAGACAACTCATTCAGGTGGAGCAACGTGCAAGTTTGTCTTCACATCAGGTATGATATCTTCTATATACCGTACATGTACATGTAATGATGCATCAACTGAATATAAAGTACAGTGGTACCAAAGGAAACGAGCACCCCAGTTTACGTGTATTTCGCAATACAAGCTGTCTCAGCTAATTGTTATGCTTAAAGTTGCGAGCATGAATTCAGGTTATGAGCCTTCCCACCACTAGTTGGCGACCAATAACATCTAGTCGTACTCGCTAGCGTTAGTTTATAGATAGAGATGGAGACAACTTTTTTTTCAACCAAGGAAGAAAGTGAGTGTGAAGGGCAGTGTTGAGAAGAAGTGGATGATCCATCCATCCATCTTCAACCGCTTATCCGAAATCGGGTCGCGGGGACAACAGCTCCAGCAGAGACCCCCAGACTTCCCTCTCCAGAGCAACATTAGCGACTTCCTCCTGGGGAATACCGAAGCGTTCCCAGGCCAGAGAAGAGATGTAATCCCCCCTTCTGGTCCTTGGCCTGCCGCGGGGTCTCCTCCCAGTGGCACGTGCAACGAGGACCTCCCTAGGGAGACACTCGTGAGGCATCCGCACGAGATGCCCGAACCACCTAAGCTGGCTTCTTTCCAAGCGAAGGAGCAGCGGCTCTACTCCTAGTCTCTCTCGGGTGACTGAACTTCTCACCCTATCTCTAAGGGTGAGAAGTGGATGATATTTATTGAAATACATACTGTATATATAGCGTACAGGCCAAACGTTTGGACACACCTTCTCATTCACAACACAACTGATTGTCCCAACCCCATTGATAAAGCAATAAATTCCACTAATCAACCCTGATAAGGCACACCTGTGAAGTGAAAACCATTTCAGGTGACTACCTCTTGAAGCTCATCGAGAGAATGCCAAGAGTGTGCAAAACAGCAATCAGAGCAAAGGGTGGCTATTTTGAAGAAACTGGAATATAAAACATATTTTCAGTTATTTCACCTTTTTTGTTAAGTACATAAATCCACGTGTTCATTCAAAGTTTTGATGTCTTCAGTTACACTCTACAATGTAAATAGTCATGAAAACCTATTGAATGAGGTGTGTCCAAACGTTTGGCCTGTGCTGTACTGTATATATACCTGACAGAACATGTAGCTACCTAACTTGTTGAAGCAGTTGGAGTGTAGCACCATACTGAAGCATAAAGAGTCGATAACGCCAGCCAAGGATGTTAAAATATTATCTAAGCAATGGGCATTTATCCATGAACATTTTGAGAAGCTGGTCGTGGTGTGTTTGACGGAGAACCAACTGGAAGGAGATACCGTAAAAGTCCACTCTCTAATGTAAATGCCGTACATTATTATTAGATTACTTCATAAAACTACTTGTACTTGTGTGTAATCCATACTATTGTATTGTTTTTGATACAATATTTTTCATCTAAATGTTTTATTTTTAAAACGCAGGTTACATTTTAAAATTGGGATGTTTTAGGAGGGCGAGCAGCAAATAAATGTTACATTCATTTTAGTGGGTAACACTTTTACAAACCAATTAAACTCGTATCCTGAGGTAGTGGCCTAGTGGTTAGAGTGTCCGTCCTGAGATCGGTAGGTTGTGAGTTCAAACCCCGGCCGAGTCTTACCAAAGACTATAAAAATGGGACCCATTACCTCCTTGCTTGTCACTCAGCATCAAGGGTTGGAATTGGGGGTTAAATCACCAAAATGATTCCCGGGCGCGGCCACCGCTGCTGCCCACTGCTCCCCTCACCTCCCAAGGGGTGATCAAGGGTGATGGGTCAAATGCAGAGAATAATTCCGCCACACCTAGTGTGTGTGTGACAATCATTGGTACTTTAACTTTAACTTTAACTTTACTACTGAATTTGTTCTTGTTTGGCTTTCTTACAGCACTTAAAAATATGTTAAATGAATAAATAACAATAATTTGATCAGTGCTTGTTATTTCCACAGATTACAGTTATGGCATCGAAGCAAAGAAAAATGGACTTCAGTGACTCAAAGACTAAAGACCAAGATTAATGGAAGCCTTTAGTATCATTTGTATATATAAATATATATTTTTTAATCTGTCTAATTTAATGGCAACAGGTTACAGTTATGTTGACTATTAGTCTATAATGTACATGATCTCATGTAAGATGAAAGTACTGTACTACAATATCACTGCTGGGATACATCGTTTTCATAAAGTACTTTCCACAATATATGCATTATGTGTGGTGCAGTGACGTGCGGTGAGGTTCATGGCTGGTGAGGCACTGACTTCATCACAGTCAGATTTACAAACATATGAACCCTAAAGAGTATCTTATTCACCATTTGATTGGCAGAAGTTAACGGGTTATGTTTAAAAGCTCAAACCAGCATTCTTCCCTGCTTGGCACTCAGCATCAAGGCTTGGAATTGGGGGTTAAATCACCAACAATTATTCCCGGGCGCGGCGCCGCTGCTGCCCACTGCTCCCCTCACCTTCCAGGGGGTGATCAAGGGATGGGTCAAATGCAGAGGACAAATTTCACCACACCTAGTGTGTGTGACAATAATTGGTACTTTAACTTAACTTTAACTTTACACATACAAACTGTAGCACACAAAAAAGCACATTTAATTAAAAAAAAACATTATTATGGTCTTACCTTTACTTATAAATGAAGTCCATGCGCTGCTCCTTCTGAACAAAAGCCAGCGCCCCCCGCAACCCCAAAAGGGAATAAGCGGTAGAAAATGGATGGATGGATATTACCTCCTGCTTCGATTGAAAGTCCAGTTTAGAAAACTGTTTTATTTTAGATATTTAATCCTCCATGTTAAAAATCCAGGCAAGAGGAAAAAATAAACGATCGCTGCTAACTGTTGCTGCTTGTTGTCACTTCGTCTGCAGCCGAGTAGTCGCAAGAATGATCTCTGGGATCACTACCGCCCTCTACCACCATGAGGCGGGATTACTGCGAGCCTCAGCCAGTGCGTCTTCGCAGCCGTTTTATGAATGCTCAGCACAAGAAATACGTTACACATACAGTGTACATTATATACCTCAGCTAACTAAAATACGGAAATGTATAATATAATTCATATAGCAATACGGTCTCACTGCACAGCAGGCCAGCAGTTAGCCGAGTTATTGCGCAATCCATGGTGAGGCTCAACTCAGTGACGTACCTCAACTGGCTGCTGACTCACCGCAAGTCTCTTCTCAGTATTTGAACGGCAAATGTGAAAATTCAGCGATTTTGAATAAAAAAATGATCTAAAACTGGTGAAGTTAAATGGAAAATATATTTATAGTATAATCACTGGATACATATAACAATTTACTTTTTTTTTTTTCTTTTTACTTTTTTTTTTCTTTCCACGATGGCACGTGAGGCACCGCCTCACATGCCTCCCCTGACTGCACCTCACTGATATATATATATATATATATATATATATATATATATATATATATATATATATGCGATATTGTGTATATATTAATGATTTCCATATTTATTTTATACACTCACACGTTTTTTGTACAATCCCAATGTTGTAATAATGACTTCATGAAACTTAAAGGAAAAACAGGCATTATTTTTTATTAAATAAGTCCGTTGGTTAATTAATTGCTAGTCTTTTTTTGTCTTTTAATGTTTGCGTGTACAACTTCCTGTTATTGAATGTGTGAAATAGTTGTTGGTTTAGGTTTTATTTGATGTTCTATGAATGTCCCCAACAAAGTTAGTGCAGAATCCACACAATAATGATGTCATTAACCATCCTTTCAGTGTGTTTTATAAGGACAAACAAGTTATCTCAGTGTGCAACACTATTATATTACATGTTAAAGCCACCAAAATCTGTTTGCGTTAGTGTCTGTGTTGATTGTGTGTTTGGTTGCATTGCATGCTGGGAAAGCTTTGCGTTGCTAGGAGACGGTAAACCTGAGCGACCCGCACACGTTTCCCCTGACGCGATTAACTTGGTAATATCCAAATGTACCTTTTGAAAAATATATATATTTCTTTATGCTGCACGCGTTTTTTCTTAACTTTTTTGTTTATTTCAACTGGAATACTTGCGGCAGTTTATCTTGCTGAAGTGTTTTCTTTGTCCATCCAGCAGGTAAGTTTTGCATCGTTTTGTGCTGCTCAGCTGTGATTCGGAAATTGGCCTTTAGGGGGCAGTATCGTCATCGGGTCTTAATAAAGTACTTCCGATTCTGATTACCTGCTTAATATTCAAGGCGGAAGAAGATGATGGAAACGGTTTGTAGACGCCAGCGTTGCTATACTCATATTGGTTATAGTATTTTGAGATAATTTAATCTTCGGTTACGCAATCAATATTTTTTAAAACATCATATAAACGTGAACGCTTCAGTACCAAACTATTTGCAGACAAACGATATATAGCGTTGTACATTACAGCCACGTGATGGCGCTGTTCTGCCTGTCGGTGGCGCCTTTTTCAACAGTTTAAAAATAAGTTTGATTTAAATGCTAAAACCATATCACAAGCTATACAAACACACGTGTAATAATGTGTTATTGTTGTAGATGTTCCCGAGCAATGCCGAATCTGTCATGTACGATCATTTTAGTCAAATACCACAATTTTAACTTTCCAGTACGATACTTTTTTCATTTCTCACCTGGCAACACAGCACACTCTTCTGCCGACATTGCTGCTAGTAAATGTTTGGAAGCTAAGTTTAAAAACGCTTATACTTTACTCATTTATAGTCCACGCTCCAAATTTTGACGAAATCATCTTAAGGTAAGTGAACTAAAAATGTACACATGTCTTGCAACGGGATCAATAATATAATTACTTGAATAGTAGGCAATAATACAACATAATGAGTGTCTGACGTCAGGTGCTTCCTCGTACGTATACCTTAGTGGACGTGTAATGTCCATAATGACGTCATTTCTATTTATTTATTTATTTATTTGTTTTGTTTGATGTTCAGTCATAACATACACATTGTAATTTAATTGTATTTTTTTTCAACAATGGCTTCGACATCCAGCTCACCTGGACACAGCATGGAAGATGACTCCACAGGTAAACTTTCTCTTTGAAATCAGTACATTTGTAATTACAAAAACATCGAAATATTGACACTTAACACTAACAAATTATTCTAACAATATAGCAATTAAGCATTCGTCTCATGCTATTTCAAATACATAACAACTTTATTGATTAATTCAAGACACAGAACAGCAAATAGACCTGTGATCTTGTAGCAACTGTAAACACAGACTATACAAACAGAAACAGCACACACAGTGAATAATTGCACATACAAATGTTGTTAAAAATGCTAAAATACTCAAAACCGTACTACTGGATGAAAACAATAAATACAAATACTAATTTCTGAGGTACTAAACAATTCTCATACTAAGGCATCTAGTAGTTGTCCTGGGGATATGCAGTGTATCACAGTATATTTATGCACTGCACAATAATAAATATATTTGAAAATAAATGCATTAACAACTGATCCATTATTTATCTTTCTAAATGTAGATTTGTTTTTGTATTACATGTTAAGTATCTTGCCAAACTACCTGTCGGTATTTGCATTTAACAGTGAGGTATATTTCATGGAAAACAGGGGGCATTTTCCTCATGACCAAATAAATGCAAGTAAAAGGTTTGGACTGGAAGCGACCCTGCTTCAACAGTACCGGAGAATAATGTTTTCATAAAAGTTAAAATACAAGAAAAATGTGTGAGTTTCCTGGGGAAAATAAGGGGGCTGACAGTCAATCATTTTTGTTATATTTTCTCAATGAACGTTGCTATAAAAGTGATGATAGGTGTGCTTTAGAGAAGTCATTGCACAACTTGTATACATGTACTAACTAACATGATTATCTAAACATCTGGCAGCACAAGTGTTGAGCATAATAATTGTGTCTGACCATGATGTCACAATCTAGAGTTGCACATGGACAATAAACCAAGAGATTAGGCGTGTCCAAAGTGCGGCCTCAGGGCCATTTGCAGCCCACAGATTGATTTTTATTCAATCAATCAATCAATCAATCAATAAAACTTTATTTATAAAGCGATTTTCATACCTAAAAGAAATGCAACGCAAAGTGTTTACAAAGTTAAAAACAATACCCGGTGACCCAGATCCCCCATTATCACATACGTATGCACGGAAACAGATACCAAACACAAACACACACATAGAACATACACACATATGCAACTATATGGACAAATTATTGCATGGCTGAGTACAGAGGAGACATGTGAGTAAACACTATCACAGGAGCCATCTGCACCAGGAGGTCATCAGACCATGGCCATCAGGACGGCCGATAACCCCCAACGCAGATGGCTCATCTGAGGAACGTTGGAAAATAAAAATAATACAACTTTTAAAATAGTAAGAACCATGAGTAGGGATAAAGATTAAAGTACAAGTAAGACATATGAAGATTAATAGAAAAAAAAAAGAATATACAGTAAATAAATAGATATCTATAAATGCAATCTTGCACAACTAATAGGATAAAAAGTAAAATACAATATACATCAATAAAATAATTAATATCAGGTAAAAGCCAAATCAAAAAGGTGGGTTTATTGGCCCACAACACATTTTAAAGAGAAAAAAAAACGCATCCCAGATTGAAAACATTACACACAGAACTATGAAAAAAATAAACTGGCTCAATTTTCCTCAAAACCAAAATAGCCGAAAACTTTTGATTGGTTACAATATTTGTGTTGATTGCAAGCAGCATGACTCAATTGTTTGTTCAGTGTGCAGTGTGTGACACTTGTACTGTACCTAAAATATTGTTTCAATTTGTTATCTATCTTGCATCTTGTTTCAGAGCTCAGACAGCAAAGTTCCACAATGTTTCCTCCCCTGCATTGTAAAGACACTCAGGTACGTTAAAAAAGGACACATTTTTGTGTACTGACAGTACTTACAATGTACAGTAATCCTTCATTTATTGCCTCTAATTGTCTCTGGGCTTGACTGTGGTAAATTTATTATTCACACAGTCGGAATTAATATACATAAATTAAGTATTTTCATAGTAACGGTAGTTTAGTCAATGAACCAAAGTTAACTTATATACTGTAGCCCTTCATCACAAGTGCCTCAAAGGGCTTCACAAACTCAAATCCAGGAAAGGAAAAACTCAAAAGAAGATTTTTTTGTAGAGTCACTTTGGACACTTGATAATTTTCAAAGTGGTATCCATAAACAAGAGTCTGTGTCTAGCCAGCGGGATCGATAATCAACATCTTCATTTTCTTGGAGTTAAGATGCAAAAAGTTGCCGGACATCCTGTGTTTAATTTCATTAAGACACGCCTCCAGATGACTACAATCTGGCATGTTGGTCAGCTTTAGTGGCATGTAAAGTTGGCTATCATCAGCATAACAGTGAAAGCTAAGATCATATTTGCGTATGACATCGCCAAGTGACAGCATATCAGTGGTGTGCCGTCAGGGCCAGCAAGGCCTTCTCTGCTGGCCTAACATAACCAGAAATCATGATCATAATTAAAGATAAAAATTTTTTTTTAATTTACTTTCCCTAAATATCTAAAAGTATTTATATTCTCTTCATGTCATATTATGCTCGTTCCAGTGCTGTTGTTTTTAGTTTTAGTTTGTATCCAATCAGAATTCAGCTAGCTTATGTTGCCATGCTGTACCAAATCTGCCCGAGGCCTTCAGAATCAACAATGCTGGCGTCTGTGCACTGTAAGTGAACGGGGACATACAGTTGATAGACAGTTGCGATAGCCAATCAGATCACGAGTTGTTGTCAGTAAGGCCTTCTAGATGGCCTCACGTTGAACGTGACATTTACGCGACCTGTGATTGGATACTCGCTGGGACCGTTAGCGGATGAACACATTGAGTTGATAGACGGTTGCGATAGCCAATCAGATCACAAGTTGTTGACAGTACCCTATCAAAGTAGCCTGATGTTTTAACAAGACTGTGATTGGATACTCACTTGACATTCCAAAGTGAGTATCCATTCACAAGTTTCAATTTAGCAGGAAGCAGGAAGTGTTGCGCCGTAGCCAGAGAAGGAGAACAAAACGTTGATTAGGTGGCAGATATATATTTGCAAGGCCATTTTCAAGAAGGATATTTAAAGAGAAACTACATCTTGTGAGACGATGTCGACCAACCCCAAAAGCTATGAAATGGGGAAATACCCGCCATTTCCACTCGAATAAGCCGACTTACGAGGGGTACCACTGTCTTATACGGCTTCGAAAATTGTGAGTTAAAATATTTTATTTTTTCACTTTTAATGTTTTTTGCAATTTTAATTTTGACAGTACCACATAAGATATGTTTTAATTGCTGATGCGTTTTAATTGATTTTTTAAATGCACCAGAAAATAACCCGTTTTGCACACTGTTGAGGTGATCCAATGCCCACTAGGGCGTAAATGTGTTCCTGTATAGTATTTCACCAGCAATGGTCATGTTGTGACATAAATTATGGTATTTTGAGAGGTAATCATTGAAGTCGGACATCACTGAAGGCCTAGGTGGGAAACGCACGGCCCACCACTGCAACATGTAGATACTGAAGAGTTAAAAGCCAAGAACCAAACCTTGTGGAACTCTGCAGTTGACCATAATGTACTCAGAGGTCACATTGTTATGGAATACACTGTGCATCCTGTGGAGAATGCATTTATGTTTAAGAGTTCTTTCTTTATTCATAGTCATGCCCATGTGGACTCTTTTTGTTTGTATCTTATGTCCACAAGTAAACTTTACCTTGAAGGGTTGGAATGTGGGAGTTGGAGTACTCCCTTTTTATCTTATCTGTATTAGAAGAATGAGGCTGTATTCCTTTCTGGACAGGATGGGGGCTGTTTTCGTATTCAAGAAGTTGTCTCTTCCCGTTTGAATATTAGACCAATTCGAGATGCCGGTATGACCGCATTGGTGTGGACTGGTCTCCTAAAGCGTTAGTAAAACTTGATAATGTTCCTATTCTGTCTTGATGGTCTTTCTTACTTTGCATATATGCCATCTGAAAGATCTTGGGATTGACCAGTGACTTTAATTCCCTGAGAGGGAAGACTGGTCAGACGCAACAATCATTTCAGTGAGATAGGAGATAAATAAGAAAAATGTTAAGTCTTACCCACAAATACATGATTTAATGCCACCTATAATGTTGAGATGGAAGGCAGTGCTGAGATCAAGCAGTAGGAACACAGGTGACGCATCGACATCCATAGTTAGTAATACATCATATTTAGGTCACTTCTGAAAGAGCCGTCTCAGTGGTGTGCTTTGCCCTGAAACCTGACTCAAAAAGTTCAAAAAGGTTGTTAGAGTGCCACCATTTTTTTGATATTTTTTTAAATAAACAGGAGGTGTGACACCGGCCGGTAGTTAAGAAGGCGGTCAATATCGAGGTTAGGTCTTTTAACCGCTGTTAAGGATGCTAGAGGAACAGTACCGGAAGAGAGTGATAAGTTAATCTATCCATGGATGTTCTCATTCATTCAGGTCTCAGGGCATTCAATCGATCGCAACTGGACTGTTCAGTTTGTCTTAGAAGACATTTTGCATCTCATCAAAGTAGGCTTCATCAGTTTATGATCAAATACTTAGACTGGTCTGATTTAGTCTAAGACTAAGTCAGATCTAATCTAATCAGATCTTAGTCAGATCTCACACTGATGGTCATAATATTTCAACAAGCTCCAAATGAGTTTTCCAGGAAGTGGGTCCAGTAGACATGTCTGTTTTGTCTCATTAACAAGTCGCAAGTTTCTCAAGCATTACTTCCTGAAAATGAGAGGGATTATTTTGGACAGCATTTGCCCTGCAACTTGTAGCTTTGGGTGTTAGCTAATAATAGCGACTGGGATTGTTATTGTTATCTGTCATTGAATAGATATTCCATTATAACAACAACATGACTACACATTGTTTGTTGCTTCTCTCGGACTGCTTTTTTTTATGTGCACACCTCTGAGCGTACTTGTTGACAAAACCGGGTGAGTGACCGCGGTAAACACCAGTCATTTTATTCGGGCCGGTAAACATTTTTACTCCACAAACTTAGTATTTGTGAAAAATATAGAGGGTTTTAACACAAATGTGTTCTGTTAAACCACTAATGGTAACAAAAGCTCGCCGGTGGTATTCCTGTTATATTTTTTGCTTTGAAAAATGTTACTGTGAGCAAATTACAAACAGCCCCTTTAATCGAACAAAGTAATTGAAATTATTCAATAACTAAAACAATCAATAGCTGCAGCACTTATCTAAAGTGTACTTACAGTGTATGTGCTGTATATTTGTAGTATATTTGCAGTGTACAGTACTTACAATGTACTTACAGTGTTTGCGAACGACTTTTTCTTGCTGTGATTTAGGCTTTGCTGAAAAGACGAGTGAAAAGGAAATTGCCGATTGACGAGCATGTCAAATCCCAGGAAAACAAGTATTTTCCAGGTTGGCATTCCCAGGCGCCTCTACGCCAAGAAAAAGATCATTCACAGAGGCGTAGTGTGCCTTCTGCTGTTAAACTGCCACCACTGCAACCCAGCAGCAAGGTGAGGGACATTGCAAGCAGATGTTAAATACTACATCACAATACACTTACTCTTTACTTCATTACTTATTTTTTTGGGTGATTTACTGCATTATTTACATTACTTACTTTTTACTGCATGATGAAAATTGAAATAAGTTGCCTTCCTTCAAAATGTTTTTTTTTGTACATTCCCTCTTTAGTCAGATCCCTTGTCCCTAAACGGAGCGTCAACATCATGTCCAGCTAAAAGACCATTTTCTCTAAAGAAAGACGCAAACCTGGAAACTCCCTCAGAAGTCCGAATCTTCGAGCATAGCAAGGATGACTACACCATGGTCAGCACAGATGGTGTCTTGTCCACGTGCCGGGAAAACTACGACTTTGTAAGCCTGGAGCGCTTCGAAGAGGAGTATCAACTCCACCGCAAACTGGTTCTAATCCCGTTTTTTGCCCGCTTCAAAATATTCAAACCTTTTTATATTTGGCATAAAAAAGTTTGTGTCAAGAAGATTCACATGGCTCAGGTAGCTCTCAAGGAGAACTTGTTCATGATCAACCCGGTAAGTAAATCTATGTGTCTCTATGTATGTGTGCCTACAGCAGGGATAGTACATTTCACATTTTAACTTATACAGTGAAAGTTTCAGGTACCTTAAATATGATAGCGGTACTCAACGGTACTAATTCTAATAATGAACATATAATTTTTATGTGACATTTAACGTAACATTTAATAAGGATACTATGTTGTCCATTTGTTACATTTTGTTTTCTCAAACTTCTGAGTATCATTTGCAAGAATGCATTCATTTCAATTTGTCCAAGATGTGTTGTCGTAGTCAGGAAATAGTCTTTGCCATTGAATTGAATTCACCAGTATTGTCTTCTTTTTGAGTCCAAAAATGTGTTTGTACTGTAAGTATTGTACCGTATTTTTCGGAGTATAAGTCGCACCGGAGTATAAGGCGCGCCTGCCGAAAATGCATAATAAAGAAGGAAAAAAACATATGTAAATCGCACTGGAGCCCGGCCAAACTGAAAAAAAACTGCGACTTATAGTCCGAAAAATACGGTACTTATTACGCACCAGCTGTTTGATTGTAACGTGCATATTAGTTGTAGTTTTGTTTACCAAATTTGGAGGTGTTGAAATTGCCATGTAAAATTGCTAATGCTAATCAGTAGGTTGTATATGGAACCCTCTTTCCCCTCGACTTGAGTCACTGCGCACCTTTATCCAAATTGGGTGGATAAACCCTTAAATGTGGCCGTTAGCTGTCAAATCTGGCCTTCTGCTAATTCTTCCACTGACTTAAGTACTTTCTCTCTTACACGCTTCTGGGTCTGGAATAAGTCCAGCGTCCCTAGAAGGTAAAACATATTGTAAGTTTGGATGCAGTGTACACCAGAAATGATAAAACTCTGTATTAACTATCAAAAATCAAAATGCTCATTGTTGTCTTGTGAATGTGCGACCGTAGCAGAAGGGGACCGCGCTTATATCAGCCCCGTCAATGGACATCCTGGTACAAGTGGACGTTCAATGCATCTAGACCATGATAATTGAATTATGTGACTGATTTTTGACAGTTACGGTAAATTCAAAATGTGACGCTAACCCGCGCAAGCATACGCACACAAACAGCTGTCAACTAAACCTCTCTGACGCACCGCAGCTTCACAAACATTTGTACTAAACAAAACTCTTAACATCACAAATAACATCAGGGTAGTGATAAGTACAAGCAACTAAAGTTTCATCTACAGATCATTATTCACATCCAGCAGAAGGAAGAAGCTCTTGTAGCGTGCATACACACACTACGTCTCCATGACAACACACGTACACATGACAAACTCTGTCTGGATTGATACAACCATTTCAAATTCAAAATGTTATCCTTTTCATGGATTTCAAAGACATTCCCCTCAGTAAAACTTTATGTTGTATATTTTTAGCACAACCAAAAAAAAGCCGTCATGGCAAAGTTGGCCTCATTAGTAATGAGCCCACCTTCATTTACGATTTAAACACTTTTCCGCAGGCTCGATGGGAGAATATGAATGAGAGAAATGTGCGTAAAAAAAACACTGAAGCGCAAACAGGAGAATGTGTTTTAAGTTGGTGGCGTGTTTCCAACTGGACATGACGTTGCATGCAAAAGAGGTATCAAAATATGGTACCGTTAGATTTTACGTGAATTGGTACCTGGTGGAATTTAGTCTGTACCTATAAAAGTACTGAATTCAGTAGCCATCCCTACTGTATTGTATGAACAGTAATATTTGCCATTTGCGTCCCCAGGAAACATTTTGATCCTGCCGTTATACATTTTATTTCATGGGTATGCAAATGGCACTGATTGTATTATATGATGTGGAGTAGGGTTGCGCAATATAGACGATATATGATATGAATGATACAAATTTGGCTGATTATTGACATTTTGATACTATCGTTGTGATAATGCACGTTGACGACATAGTCTAGCTGTGTCCCACAAATTCGCAGTATAAGTTGCCTCCTCGCTCGCAAGCCGAGCTAATCTCTCCCCACACAATACAAAGCTGCTTTTAAGTCATTAATCCTCGCCACTATGTCGGGAAAAGTATGTTTCTTACAAATACAAGTATCACTTAAGGACAAGGAATAGCTAAACATGCTACACTACACACTAAGAGGACACAAGAAGCCATGCTAACAACTAAGCTAGAGCTTTTGAATGTAAACAGAACTGAGTGGCTCGATACATAATCTATAGTAATAATACCTGGTATAATACCGGTATAGATCAATATTTCTACAATCACAAGATCCTTTTGATAATTTTTGCGATTGCTTACAAAAGTTCTTGGACACAGCGCAAAAACCTAAGGATTTAAATTAGAGCCAATAGTATTTTTTTGCTAAAATGTTGTATGTATTCTTTTTACCTTTTTACCCTGCCATCCGCAGTTATTGTCTAATTATAATTGTGATGAAAATGCCAATCATTCAATGAGCTTTGAAAAAAATTAAGTATCAGCATTGTTGTGATGAATACTGCACATTTTAACTATGTGGTATTTGAGCGATACCTACATTTGTAGTATTGCCCAAAACTAATGTAAAGTATCCAAACAACAGAAGAATGTGTGTTTATTACATTTGAATAGTAATGCAGATGAAACTATAGTACAACAAAGTAACCAGATATTAACAGAAAATGAACAAGTACAACAATAGTTTTGAAAAAAATTATACAACCGGAAATTACGCAATATGTTACTGCATTTGTCAGCAGCCAAATGAGGTTCCCTTGTAATTTATTTCAAATTCCATTATAATTTATATACCAAACAATATTTCATAATATATATCATTGTTGCTAGAGGCTGCAAAATATATAATGAATATAGATTTTAGGACATATAACCCATCCCATATGGAAAAAGGTCTGAAGTAGACATGTCAGGTTTGATGGTTGTTTTATATCAAATAATCAACTTCTGTGTGTGTTCATACAGTCTCTTAGCTTTGCACTGACAGACGTCAGGCAGATGTGTTACCACATCAGAACAACTAACTTGTGTCGCATTGAGAAGAAACACACTTACACTCTCCAGGAGTTCCAGGATGCTCAGGTCGCACAAGTGCAAGAGGTACTTTAGTAGAGGCGGAGATATTGTCATGTTTTACTTCATCTTCGTGTCATCTTTGACCTTAATTGTTTACTTTTGTTAGGCACTGAGTGACCTGCAGAAATTTCAGGATCTGGTGAAGGAAGTGACAATGTGTGCTTGCAGTAACTTCCTTTCAGAGTGTGGGCACATTTTCATAGTCCAAACTTGTTTGAATGTAAATGTATTGAGTGTCTTTGAAGCTGTTTGTCTGTCACAGATGGCGACAAACTGAGTGAAATCCAAGTTCTGTTGGGAATCAGCAAAGGATTCTTCTGTAAGCGTCTCATCTGGTAGGTTCTTGTCTGGATTTGCTGTGGTGTTACCACCAAATGACTATGGATATTGTCATACATCCAAGTCATTGTGATCTCAGGGCATTCAATCGATGGCAACTGGACTGTTTAATTAGTCTTAGAAGTTTGGCCTCTCTTCCGAGCACCTTCATCAGTTCATTCTCACAGACGTAGATTGGTCAGGCTAGATCTGACAAATCTCGGTCAGATTTAGTCTGGAGTTTCTGAACAGATTGGATCTGGCCAATCTGAACAGACTAGATCTGACAAGTCAAAGTCTATGAGCATGAACTGATAAAGACTAACCCTAACCCAAACAAACATCTTCTAAAACGAACTAAACAGTCCAGTTTCAATCGATTGAATGCCCTGAGAATACCATAAATGTTTCACATTTACTCACAAAGGTTGAATGGAGGCAACCTTTCAAACCTTTCATCCGAAGTTTTACATGTGGACTTTCCCTATTTATGGTCCATGAGGATGTGAGCCCTGGGGGTGGTCACCATAAGCTGCTGTCTGTGGCTGGTCTTGTATTATAATAGGTTGGTCGCCTATCTGGTGGTAAAATGCCTCGTGGTGACTTTTCCTGTGGAAAAAGACTATGTTTGGGGGAGAGATGTCTAGACAAAGTTGTAGTGAGATGTTAATTGCTGGCATAAACTTGCTTATTTGTTTAGTAAGAGTCTTTTTAGTCCATGCAGGATTTCACAGGCTTTTTTGTGATTGTTCTAGCCGAGAATGCCTGAATTTGCGACAGCTTTTTCAAAAAGTTACGGCAAAAGTTGTGATGTTTTAAGGATGATTATTTTCTAATACTTTAAATCAACTTGTGATTTAATGAATTTGTTATCAATGTTTCAAGTTCTGTGTAACCTTAATCCTAAAAGGAACAGAATTTAGAATTGGAAAACAAATACTGTATTGATGTTTTACTAGGTTTTTTTTACCACACAGACCTAAAAGTAGACACTAGATGGCAGTAAATATACATACTCAGGGGTCATTGTCAAATTAGTGTACTATTTTAATTGATTACGACTAATATTAGTAATAATTAATTATAATAATAAAACAAAAGGCTTCTTTAATGTCTGCTGTCTGCACTAGTTGCAGACATTCTCCATGTTTGTTTTAAGAAAAGTGTTTGACCGTCTTAAATATTAACTTATGTTCTAACTCATTTACTCCTGCACGTTAAGAGCTGTTGAGAGTGATCTTTAGTGGTAAATAAGAGATGATGAAACATTATCATCACACTTCAACATCTCTGTTTTGCAAATGCAGCCTCTTGACTAGGTCAGCATTGCAAATTAAAATCTGCTTTTAATTTTCTTACCCTGGACAAATATTAAATTAATAAATACATGTAAATGTTTCTATATTACATTAACCAGAAGGCTAAGCGCTGTAGACAAGAACAAGAACTATGTCTGCGCTACATGGCAGAGAGGATTGTTTGTTGTACGATCATTAAATAGTTAATATATTGTTACATTTTGTAGATCTTGCTTTGTCTACAGACGAAAGACAGACGGTTGACATGCGCCTTTGAGCGTGGCACAGAGACAAATTAAAATGAAAATGACGCTGATTGGCGAAACTATGTGGGGAGGTTTTGGGCATTGGACAAAGTTGCAAGGCTGTGCGAAATATGAGGGGATTAATTGAATGTTGATTAATTGAAATTTCTGGAGTGACTGTCTTCTTAGTAACAAATGTGAAAAATCCAGTTGCCTCCATTCAAACTTTGCTGATTACAACGACCTGATGACTGAGAATCTACACAAATGTTTCACATGATCCTGTCTATGCCCTCTGCTTCTCACACATATCTAGCTTTATCCGACTTGTTGATTATTTGATGGTCAACACCTTGCACATGCTGTTTGAGAGTGCAGTGGAGAAGCTGCTGGCTGTCTTCCAAGTGCAGGTAGCTAAAATCCCCAGCCGTGAAGTCATTGAAACCTGGGGCCAGCACCTTGAGCCAGAAGCCCCTACTGAGGAGAAGGTGGACCGCAAGGTAGCGAGTTGCTTCTGTACCATTAATTACTTCACTTGTCTATAAGTATTCCTAAAAAGCTTGTCACGCCTTGATAGACGGCAGAGTCAGAAGCTGCCTACAGCCAACCAATGTTGACAACTGAACTTGTGCTCGACACACATGCGCTGTCCTACAAACCCTCTGAGGAGAACTTCCAGGTTGGAAACAGTCGATTGATTAATATACCCAATGATAAAACTCCTAAGCTGGACATTTGGTGACTTTGTTCATTCTAACAGGAAATTGTCGCAGAAATCATTGGCAAATTCCAAAAAACTGTCATGTCAGTCAAAACTCTAACAGCGGATCCAGAATTCTTTTCACTCTTAACACAGGATAATGCAGAGGTATCTAAAATCCTGTGTATTATTACTCTCTTGTGTTTTTGTTGATTGAACATTTCTGTTCATCTTCAGGGTGATTATGGAGATGCTCCGAGTTTGGGTTCAGTCATTGTAAACGATGGCTACATCCAAAGTATCGTCCAAAAAATTAAGGTGAGCTTCACGTTGACACTCGTTGAAAGTAACAATCAAAGTACACGTGTTTTGTTTCCATCAACAGGAATCCCTTCAGTTTACTTTTGAAGCTGCCGAAGTCTGCTCACGCATGTTTGAGCGCTTTCAGCTGTTTTACAAGGAGAATGAAAGTCTGGATTTGGATGCTCTACGAAGAATAGACCATGGTATTATCTTATACATCATTTTTTTATTGTTTTATTATGACATTTTGTCACAGCTGCAACCTAAAAGTACTGTTTACTGACATCTTCGGGAAATGGAGTAGCACATAACGGAGTCTGGTCAGCTTCCTGGCTAACGTTAGCGTTAACGTCAGGTCGGTTACCTGTGAAAAAGTACATGAGCTAACGTTAGCTAGATATTTCAGTTGACCCATCATATTAGTAGCACCAGTATTGCTGGCTTGCTGCCCCAATGTTGGCATACAAGATAGACAGAAATTATTGACTGGTTAGAGCAGCGCAGAGCACAGAGCAAATCCAAGAGCTGTCCTGTACAGATTTACTTTACAAAAGAGAAGTGTAGGATAGATACTTCTTTTGTTGCCTTATTTGTATTTGACTTTATCGAATGTTTGGATGTACTGTATTGAATGTTTGACACAGTCGGATCGAGGCGGGAGGGGACAGAAAGAAGAAGTAAAAAAATTAGATGGGGGAAAAATTGTGGGATCAAGACAAAAAAATACATATACATTATAAATATATACATATATATGTAAAATACACACACACACATATATTTATTTTATATATATACACATATACACTGTATGATATATATATATATATATATATATATATATATATATATATATATATATATATATATATATATATATATATATATATATATATATATCCATCCATCCATCCATTTTCTACCGCTTGTCCCTTTCGGGGTCGCGGGAGTCTATCTCAGCTGGCATACAGTGTGTATATATATATATATATATATATATATATATATATATATATATATATATATATATATACAGTATATCATAAAAATCATAATCACAGGTTATTACTCGCTTGCATAAATACAATTTGTTATTTAACATACCCCAATATTTGGATGCAAATGCATATTTGTTGTCAGAATGTCATCAGGAACGTTTTTAAATGTTTTACTGAACGGTGCACTTCTCACTGTATATTGTGCTGTTTTTTTTTGTTTTGTTTTTTTTACAAAATAAAGTCAATGGCTACAGTGAGCAGGTTTTTTAGTGCACAACTTTTCAAAGCAGGTTTTGAAGCATTATACTGTACGCCACCTTATATGATGCCCACGGTGCTCACTGGTTTACTGACGTAGCACTCACGAAGCGGGATGAATATTGGAAATTATCGGCACATTTTGCTAAAAAAAACTTAAGTGGCTTATCAACGTGATTGGAGTGTAATGTCTTTCGGTGACGCTTAATTTATTTGGCTTCATACTGCCAACATTTTTAGACACAGTAAACACGCCGGCCTTTTCTCGACTCCCACCGTAGTCACGATGAAGCTGAGTGCCACATCATATTCCTCAACTTAGCCTCGTCTCTTTGTGTCTTTCTTCTCATCCATGTTAAATATTTTGCCATTGATTTTGAGTTATCAAGATAACACAATCTTTTTTTTAAATTAATCACATGCGTAAACAGCCTGTTATATTTGTATTTCGGGGTACCCCTAAATTGCGAATAATACCTGGTGCGGGTTAGGAAAAGCTTGACTTCACACTTGTTCATCTTAAATTTTGAATATCGGTGCCTGCGGGTATATCTCAGACACATTAAAGTACGTTTGCAGTGCTGACATGCTGCCTTCTCTCCAGACAACGCCGTGCGAATGGCTTCTGTCACACATCACACAGTTTCTGCAGCGCTGTTCCTCTGATCAAAGTATTTTTTGGGCGGCCAGATTTTCGGTGCATCACTAGTCAATAGTGTGCAAATGATAAACTATATATATATATATATATATATATATATATATATATATATATTCATACTATAACTACCTGCTGGTGTTAAAGTGTATATGTTAGTGTGTTATGAAGTTAATTTTTTCCATGGTCTGTGAAAGCACCATGTTTGTGGAGAATAAAGAAGTGTTGTGTCTCTAGTAGAGAAGCACTGAGGCCGATGTGTGTGCACTGGAGGAAATACTTGTTGGAATTGGGCCCATCGTTAGCATATGATTGGTAATAAAAGCCAAAAAGATCGTTGGACTTGGTTTGCCTTCTTCTGGACGCAACAATATTTCATATTACTTTAATTTGTTTTCACGTATAACACCCACATTTTTAAGGTGTGGTGGCTAATATGTTGCCGTGGTGCACCGCCACAGTCAAAAACATTGAGGTGAAACCGTGTATATATGTATATATACATATAAATAAATATATACATATATATGTATTCACATATATACATTTATATGTATACACACACATATAAATATATACATATATATGTATTCACATATATACATATATATGTATACACAGACACACATATATATATATATATATATATATATATATATATATATATATATATATATATATATATACAGGTAAAAGCCAGTAAATTAGAATATTTTGAAAAACTTGATTTATTTCAGTAATTGCATTCAAAAGGTGTAACTTGTACATTATATTTATTCATTGCACACAGACTGATGCATTCAAATGTTTATTTCATTTAATTTTGATGATTTGAAGTGGCAACAAATGAAAATCCAAAATTCCGTGTGTCACAAAATTAGAATATTACTTAAGGCTAATACAAAAAAGGGATTTTTAGAAATGTTGGCCAACTGAAAAGTATGAAAATGAAAAATATGAGCATGTACAATACTCAATACTTGGTTGGAGCTCCTTTTGCCTCAATTACTGCGTTAATGCGGCGTGGCATGGAGTCGATGAGTTTCTGGCACTGCTCAGGTGTTATGAGAGCCCAGGTTGCTCTGATAGTGGCCTTCAACTCTTCTGCGTTTTTGGGTCTGGCATTCTGCATCTTCCTTTTCACAATACCCCACAGATTTTCTATGGGGCTAAGGTCAGGGGAGTTGGCGGGCCAATTTAGAACAGAAATACCATGGTCCGTAAACCAGGCACGGGTAGATTTTGCGCTGTGTGCAGGCGCCAAGTCCTGTTGGAACTTGAAATCTCCATCTCCATAGAGCAGGTCAGCAGCAGGAAGCATGAAGTGCTCTAAAACTTGCTGGTAGACGGCTGCGTTGACCCTGGATCTCAGGAAACAGAGTGGACCGACACCAGCAGATGACATGGCACCCCAAACCATCACTGATGGTGGAAACTTTACACTAGACTTCAGGCAACGTGGATCCTGTGCCTCTCTTGTCTTCCTCCAGACTCTGGGACCTCGATTTCCAAAGGAAATGCAAAATTTGCATGGTTGGGTGATGGTTTGGGGTGCCATGTCATCTGCTGGTGTCGGTCCACTCTGTTTCCTGAGATCCAGGGTCAACGCAGCCGTCTACCAGCAAGTTTTAGAGCACTTCATGCTTCCTGCTGCTGACCTGCTCTATGGAGATGGAGATTTCAAGTTCCAACAGGACTTGGCGCCTGCACACAGCGCAAAATCTACCCGTGCCTGGTTTACGGACCATGGTATTTCTGTTCTAAATTGGCCCGCCAACTCCCCTGACCTTAGCCCCATAGAAAATCTGTGGGGTATTGTGAAAAGGAAGATGCAGAATGCCAGACCCAAAAACGCAGAAAAGTTGAAGGCCACTATCAGAGCAACCTGGGCTCTCATAACACCTGAGCAGTGCCAGAAACTCATCGACTCCATGCCACGCCGCATTAACGCAGTAATTGAGGCAAAAGGAGCTCCAACCAAGTATTGAGTATTGTACATGCTCATATTTTTCATTTTCATACTTTTCAGTTGGCCAACATTTCTAAAAATCCCTTTTTTGTATTAGCCTTAAGTAATATTCTAATTTTGTGACACACGGAATTTTGGATTTTCATTTGTTGCCACTTCAAATCATCAAAATTAAATGAAATAAACATTTGAATGCATCGGTCTGTGTGCAATGAATAAATATAATGTACAAGTTACACTTTTTGAATGCAATTACTGAAATAAATCAAGTTTTTCAAAATATTCTAATTTACTGGCTTTTACCTGTGTGTGTGTGTGTGTGTATATATATATATATATATATATATATATATTAGAGGCAAGATGATCAGGACTAAGGGTATTGAACATAACTGATATCCAAGACAGCTACAAGTACCTTGGCATCCCACAGGCTAATGGAAACCATGAAGAGGCCACAAGGAAGTCAACCACAGCCAAATACCTCCCAGAGAATAAGGCAGGTCCTGAAAAGTCAGCTGAATGGTAAAAACAAAGTATGTCTATCAACATGTACGCACTACCAGTCATCTGATACCCCGCTGGTATCATAAGCTGGCCAAAGGAGGAGATAGACGCCACGGATATCAAGACAAGAAAGTTCCTCACCATGCACGGAGGGTTCCACCCCAAGTCCAGCACCCTGAGGCTATACACTAAGCGGAAAGAGGGAGGCCAAGGGCTAGTGAGCGTCAAGGCCACATTCCAGGATGAAACATCGAAAATTCGAGAATACATGGGAAAAATGGCCCTGAGGGATGAACTGCTAAGTGAATGTCTCAGGCAGCAGAACACTGAGGAGAGTGCAGAGGAGGAAGAGCAGACAACCTGGACGAACAAGACCCTACATGGCATGTACCAAAGTCAGATAGAGGAAGTGGCTGATATCAATAAATCCTACCAGTGGCTGGAAAATGCAGGACTGGCAGACAGCACAGAGGCACTAATCATGGCAGCACAAGAACAGGCCATAAGCACAAGAGCCATAGAGGCCAGGATCTACCAGAGTAGACCCAAGATGCAGACTGTGCAAAGAAGCACCTGAGACAGTCCAGCACATAGTAGCAGACTTTAAGATGCAAGCTGGATCAGCGTACATGGAGAGGCACAACCAAGTGGCTGGGATAGTATACAGGAACATCTGCAACCAGTATGGGATAGAAGTACCCAAATCCCAATGGGCCATACCACAGAAGGTGGCTGAGAACAACAGGGGCAAGGTTCTGTGGGACTTCAGCTTCCAGACTGACAAACAGCTTCTGGCTAACCAACCAGACATAGTGGTGGTGGACAAAGAGCAGAAAACGGTGGTGGTGATAGATGTGGCAATCATGGTGACCTCGCCCCCATCGCCACAGGTATTTTGGCAATTTAGGGGAAACCTAAATTACCAAAATACCTAATATTTCTAGTACGAGAAGATGTGTCTAAGTGTACCTGTCTCTTGTTTTTTGTTATAGAAATATTTTACCTGTAAACCTAATTGTACTTAGGGTTCAAAGAACTTTATTGTCCTAAAAGCACACATGAGATGGCACAAAATTCTACCCAAGGTCCCAGATTTAGCCCAATGCGTACCAAAAGAACAAATAGTATGTACACAATAATATAGTATTAATGTCACAATAATTTGTTTTCAGTGGTCCCATTGAGATGAAAAAAAAAATGTTTTGGTCATTGAAATTCAGTCAAAGTCTTTGGAGAATTCATTGAAAATCATTAATGAAAAAACGTAAGAACCCTGAACTAAGCAAATGTTGTCAGGCCGACATTGTAACCACAACGTCAATGTGCGGTCAACATTAAACTGAATCTGTTTGATGAAAAACACATCTTTAAACATATATTTAAAACTGGTGGTTCAACTACAACTGCTTTGGTGAACAGATTTGGAGTTTTTTCGAACGTCACTGGACTTGTATAACAATGAGCATGAGGAAGCTGTTGCTATTCAGGAGAAGAGACATCTTGGCCTGCTGCTTGTGGACAAAACTCAGATGAAAGAGAAACTCATATCTTCTCCCCTCCGCTGTTTAAAGGTCAGGATCATACACAATTGTACGTTTTGTCATTTTCTACCCATATGTACAAACATTTGTAGAATAAGGTCGAAAATGCTTCAAAATGAGCATGATTTTTGTTGTCAGGTCGTCAACGAGATACTGATGCACCAAGCAAAGAGGAAACTGAAAGCTGTGATGGCCGAAGCGGGTGAAGCTCAATTTAAACTGGAGCTTAGTCCTACGACTACGACAGAGTTAGCCAACTATCTCACGTTCCTTGATGATATACCAGAGAGGGTACGCAATGTTAATGCTTAGCAGATGTACAAATAAGATTGAGTATAGTTAGGGATGTAACGGTTAATGAAAAAAATCCGAACTATTCAGTTAACTTGACACGGTTGGAGCCTTTGTGTTGTTGGGATCATGTGTTTTATTTTTTTCCTTTAGTTACTAAATGTGTTGGCGGAATGACAGACAGAATCAAGGACTTGTCCAATAAAAAAAAGTAATCTACCATTAAACATGGATAGTCACGGAAAGTGATGTAAAGTGAAATGCTGTAATGATGAGAATAAGGAACGGTTGTCTGGATAAATACGACAGCTACCGTTATTATATAGTTTCTAACACTATAGTTCAGTGATTAAAGCTTTAGGATACATTTTTAGGTTTTATTTTATGAGATATTTTTCAAGAACCACAACTGATGAACAAAACCGTGTCACAAAACCGTAATATGATCCAAACCGTGGATTTTGGGAACTGTTCCACTCCTAATAGTAAATATGACAAAATAAAACAACTCCCTCCTCCTTTGTAATGTCTTGTAATAATAATATAATGATAGATAACACTGTGTCCTTTCCTCAGATGAAAGTTCTGGAGATGGAACAGGAAACAGTGTGTCAGATGTACTACCTCATCAACATGTCCTCCCTTCCTGTCACAGCCGACGATGTGGCATTCGCCTCCATGGAGCCTTACATGAATTCTTTGCACCTTATTATTAATGACGCCGTCTTTGACCGTTACAAAATGATGGACAAGTTCTCCCAGTGCCTGCAGAAAGACATTAAGGAACTCAATCAAAAGGTCAAGAAAATCAAAGAAAAGTCGGAGGTATGTGATTAAATGATTAGTAATGTTGATTTGAGCAAGTCTGACACATTTGGATGAAATATATGTTCTATTCACTATTGTGATTATCTACTCATGCAAAGGATCCTCAAATCTTGGACGTCAATGCAGATTTCAACCAAGTGCGGGTTCTGCTTGGGGAGCTCCAGATTTCCATTAATGAGCTGCAGGCTGAGGCTTCAGCTTATACCTCCTACCAAAAACAATTCAAGGTAATTTCAGAAGCCAAACTTCCAAATAAGACAAGTTATGACTGGTTCCCTACCGCAGTAAATGCAATGGGCAGAATAAGTATTTGATCTCCTGCTGCTTTTGTAAATAATATGAACAGTCCATAATAATTTGGGGATATTTATTTGAACAGATAATGATAGACAAATTATTAAATACAAGTTATTAATGAACATGTATTTGATAAAGCAACATTTGATTCTAATATAAAACATGACTTTGTGAACCATTGATAAGATTACAGGTCAGACTTTGCTATAGTTGCACACGTTAAACTTCCGTGTTACCTTTTTTTAGTACATTATTTATTTAAGATTTAACAGTTTTTAACAACACAAGAACACATACAGCAGTATACATTGAAATGTTGGTAATGTCAAAACTTGTAAAACACCACACCAAACAGGGGGAAGGAAACAACAAAAGACAAAACATATTTTGATCAGACTAATAGCAATAATTAAAAGCAAAAAATATGGATATATATGAATACAATTAGATATTAGAAAAAAAAAACCTGAACATGTGTTGATCAAGAGGATGCACCTACACAAAAAGGGCAGCAGTATACCTTCCAGTATACCTGGAATGATACCCAAAGTATTACATTATACGTCACATTCACCCATTCACACACCGATGGCGGAAGCTGCCAATTAATGTGCTAACCACGACCCATTGGGAGGGGTTCTTTGTCTTGCTTAGCCAGGATTGAACCGGTATGCTCAGGTTACAAGACAGCCATTCTACCCAGTGGGACATGCCACCACGTTGAATGAGTGGTTAGCATGTGGGACATCAGTGGCCTAGTAAATGGTAAATGGGTTATACTTGTATAGCGCTTTTCTACCTTCAAGGTACTCAAAGCGCTTTGACACTATTTCCACATTCACTCATTCACACACACATTCACACACTGATGGCGGGAGCTGCCATGCAAGGCGCTAACCACGACCCATCAGGAGCAAGGGTGAAGTGTTTTGCTCAAGGACACAACGGACGTGACGAGGTTGGCAGAAGGTGGGGATCGAACCAGGAACCCTCAGGTTGCTGGCATGGCCACTCTCCGAATATGCTAACGTAGTGGTTAGCATATTTGCTTAGTTGTTAGCATGTTAGCCTAGTACTTAACATGTGGGCCACACAGTGATCTAGTGGTTGGCATGTTGGCCCAGAGTTTAGCATGTGGGCCAATTATTGCCCCGGTCGTGAGCATATTAGTCACAGTGGTTAGCATGTAGGCCTGAGGGTCAGCACGTTGGCCCAGTGTTTAGCATGTGAGCCGGACAGTGGCCTAGTCGTGGTTAGCATGTAGTCCGCACAGTGGCCCAGTGGTTAGCACGTTGGCCCATTCCATTCCATGTTGGCTCAGTGGGTAACATGTGTACCACAGATTGACTTGGTGGTTAGCATGTTGGCCTTGTGGTTAGCATGTTGGCCTAGTGGTTAGCATGTGGGCCCCAGTGGTTTGTGTGTTGGCCCACAGCCGCACAGTGGCCCAGCGGTTAACATATGGGCTGCACAGTGGTCTAGTGGTTAGCATGTTGGACTTGTGGTTAGCATGTTTGCCGCAGTGGTTTGTGTGTTGGCCCAGTGGTTAGCATGTTAGTCAGGAGATCAAGGGTTCAAATCTCTGCTTGGGCTTGTGTTGTATGCATGTTCTCCCAGTGCACGCGTAGGTTTTTTCTGGTTGCCTACCCCGGTTTCCACACACATTCCAAAAACAATGTGTGTTCTGTTAATTGGGGATTGCAAATTGTTCTTAGGTGTGATGGTGAATGGTTGTTTGTATTAATGTGTCCGGTGATTGACTCCTGACCAGGCCAGTATACCACACCTGCCCATTTATTCTACCATAAAACCAAGTGAGGGTAACCTGTTTTGCAGTCATAGAATCTAATAAACCATCATTCTTAACTACTTGAACACTTTTTCTGTGAATGCTGTGATGAATACAGTTGGAGGTGACCAAATTCGATGACTTCGATGATCTTAAAGCAGAGTTTAGGCTTAAGAAGCTCTTGTGGGACTCTCTGGAGGAATGGGACTCTTTACAGGAGGGATGGAAACAGGTGAGGCACACTTTAATAAACTAAGTGCATGATGGAAATACTTGAAAATCACTCAGCTTCATGCAATTTTCCTGTGTGACCTCATCCTTAGAGTATGCTTGAGCAACTGGACCTGGAACAGTTGAACTCCCAGGTCAACAAATACACCAAGTACATCAGCCAGATGGAGAAAGGCTTGCCACGCAACAATGTCGTACCATGTCTGAAGGATAAGGTTGAGATCATAAAACAAAGGGTGAGTGGAAAAATGTGTGCAGTTACTGTATAACCATCATAGCAACACTCATATAACCTATGAAACACTTTGGATCAACTGGAATTTTCTTCATCCAAAAGGTTTCGGCAATTACAGTATCTATTTTTAGGTGTGGTCTTCTCTCTATTTTTATCTGTACACCAATCTGATCGTGTGTGGCTTTTATAAAGCCGGATTAACACACCTAGATTATGCGATTGAAAACCAGATCTCTCGAGTGGGTGTGTGCTGCCACAGGGGACCCTTCTGTGTTCCCTTCCAGGGTTTCACGTTGTTCCCATTGGGTTGAGTTTTTATTTGATTCTGATGTGGGATCTGAGCTGAGGATGTAGTTGTGGCTTGTGCAGCCCTATGAGACAATTTGTGATTAAGGGCTATATAAGTAAACGTTGATTGATTGAACAGTCAGAAGCCATGTCCTTCTGCAAAGGTCCCAGTTGAACATTACAACATTGGTCTCAATCAAAATCAGCTAGCTACTGCCGAAAGGATTGAGCCTGGATCAATAATTCCCCGTTCGTCTTATAGACCATGCAAAACAAAGCCCATTTAGGCCAAACAAACCCGCTAATGGCGAAGGTGGGGGCGATTCCAAGGAATAAGAGTTCAGTTGGGTTTGGCACAACAAGGCTATCAGGAGGCGCTTTAGTGTCACCATCGGTTGATAAAAGGAAGTTGTGTACCTAATTAAAACTATAGGATGTATAATTACTATATTAATATTAGTTTTGAGTTTACAAGACACAGAGCAACATTTTATGATTGAAGATGTACAAATGTATTCATAAATAATCATACTGTTCACTTTAAGAGTATTAAGACAACCATAATTTCTTTCAGGTTCCTGTGATCACAGATTTAAGAAACCCGTGTATGAAACCAGAACACTGGAGGAACCTGGAGGCTGTTGTGGGGAGTTCCTTGAATGTGGAGCAGCTCACTATGGCCGTTATGGAGGAACTCAACGTCTTCTCCTACGGCACCGAGATACAGGATGTACGTATCATCTACTTCCTGCTTGAGAGGAAGTGTTACTGCTGTTTTAGTCACCTTTAATCATGAATGTGTAATAGAACTGAGCAGACCGCAATCTATCATCATATGACACCTTTATGATTTTTTAAATAAATACATTTGATTAGGAACATAACAAATACAAATAAAACATTTAATTACATTAATAATGAACCATCGACATTCTGCATTTTTCTAAATGAGTCTTCTCATAATTGCCTTTGTAACGTCAAGTATTAAAAAGTATGTCAATGTTTATTTAAAAAAGATTAATTTAACAACATTATTTGACTGTAGGTGTCAGCCCAGGCTTCAGGAGAGGCTTCAGTGGAAACTATTATTAATAAGGTGGGTGAAAAGAAGACATTCATGCATGAATATTTCCGGACTTTCTTCTACTTAAGTACTTTAGTGCCCTTCTCTGTAGCCACAGAAAGGTATTGTTTTTTTTTTAAATCTAACTACATGTCTGCTCTCTGGTCAAATGATTTTTGTCAATAATACTTTGATTTGGTATGCATTGATAGAACTCCTTCACTTCCGATTCCATATAGATATTGGAGACTTGAGTCATGGCCAATACTAATCCAATATGAGGAGGAGTTATACATACTTTCATTATTTTGTAGTGTGAAATGTTAGAAAAAGTTTAATCAAGTGAAATTACTCAAACAGATTAAACGTATTTATTATTGACCGTCTGGAATGGACTTAAGGCTGTCTTCAAGTTGAAATAGAGTGGTAATTGTTTTTTTCTACACTTAGTGGTCACAATAATTTATTAAATTAAGCTCATGGTAAATTGAATGATGTGGACACATGTGTTACTGGATACTTTTTAATACGCTTCTGCCTTGGATAATTTGTATGTATCAGTAATATACAGTTCAACGACAAACCCCGTTTCCATATGAGTTGGGAAATTGTGTAAGATGTAAATATAAACGGAATACAATGATTTGCAAATCCTTTTCAACCCATATTCAGTTGAATGCACTACAAAGACAACATATTTGATGTTCAAACTCATAACATATTTTTTTTTTTGCAAATAATAATTCACTTAGAATTTCATGGCTGCAACACATGCCAAAGTAGTTGGGAAAGGGCATGTTCACCACTGTGTTACATGGCCTTTCCTTTTAACAACACTCTGTAAACGTTTGGGAACTGAGGAGACACATTTTTTAAGCTTCTCAGGTGGAATTCTTTCCCATTCTTGCTTGATGTACAGCTTAAGTTGTTCAACAGTCCGGGGGTCTCCGTTGTGGTATTTTAGGCTTCATAATGCGCCACACATTTTCAATGGGAGACAGGTCTGGACAACAGGCAGGCCAGTCTAGTACCCGCACTCTTTTACTCTGAAGCCACATTGATGTAACATGTGGCTTGGCATTGTCTTGCTGAAATAAGCAGGGGCGCCCATGGTAACGTTGCTTGGATGGCAACATATGTTGCTCCAAAACCTGTATGTACCTTTCAGCATTAATGGCGCCTTCACAGATGTGTAAGTTACCCATGTCTTGGGCACTAATACACCCCCATACCATCACAGATGCTGGCTTTTCAACTTTGCGCCTATAACAATCTGGATGGTTCTTTTCTTTGGTCCGGAGGACACGACGTCCACAGTTTCCAATAACAATTTGAAATGTGGACTCGTCAGACCACAGAACACATTTCCACTTTGTATCAGTCCATCGTAGATGAGCTCAGGCCCAGCGAAGCCGACGGCGTTTCTGGGTGTTGTAGATAAACGGTTTTCGCCTTGCATAGGAGAGTTTTAACTTGCACTTACAGATGTAGCGCTCAAGTGTAGTTACTGACAGTGGGTTTCTGAAGTGTTCCTGAGCCCATGTGGTGATATCCTTTACACACTGATGTCGCTTGTTGATGCAGTACAACCTGAGGGATCGAAGGTCACGGGCTTAGCTGCTTACGTGCAGTGATTTCTCCAGATTCTCTGAACCCTTTGATGATATTACGGACCGTAGATGGTGAAATCCCTAAATTCCTTGCAATAGCTGGTTGAGAAAGGTTTTTTCTTAAACTGTTCAGCAATTTGCTCACGCATTTGTTGACAAAGTGGTGACCCTCGCCCCATCCTTGTTTGTGAATGACTGAGCATTTAATGGAATCTACTTTTATACCCAATCATGGCACCCACCTGTTCCCAATTTGCCTGTTCACCTGTGGGATGTTCCAAATAAGTGTTTGATGAGCATTCCTCAACTTTATCAGTATTTATTGCCACCTTTCCCAACTTCTTTGTCACGTGTTGCTAGCATCAAATTCTAAAGTTAATGATTATTTGCAAAAAAAAAATGTTTATCAGTTTGAACATCAAATATGTTGTTTTTGTAGCATATTCAACTGAATATGGGTTGAAAATGATTTGCAAATCATTGTATTCCGTTTATATTTACATCTAACACAATTTCCCAACTCAGATGGAAACGGGGTTTGTACTTTTGTGTATTGACAAATGTGATGTTTTTGTCCGCACTATTGTTCAATTACGGACACTTATTATGTATGTCTATCTTATATGCTATTGTGTGCTGAGCTGTTGTGTAGCTGCTAGTTCCTATTAGCCTATAGCCTACCATGTTTACCTTATGTAAAGGACTTGACTAAAATACAAGAAAAGACCAACCATGTGTGCCTTTTGGAAGACATTTAGATGTTAACTGGCTGTCCAGCTTTGCACAAGTAAACATGCTGCAGCACTGCTTGTATTAGGGTGTTTATATTTTAGATATAATTTTGGGCTGATATCAGTCCGATATCTAATATCATTATCGAATCGGGACATCTATATTAACTCTGTGATACATGGATTATTATACCTAGTTAAGACTTTGTATTCACTAATGTTGTATCGCTATCGAGGCATTAAAAGATTATTACTATTTTTATTTTTTTGAAACATGGACATTTTTAAGACTTGGTGAAATATTCATTAGAGTGGACAATATGCTTTTAAAATTCAACTGATGGAATACATTTTTCATTTAAATGAAAGCTATAAACTATGGTTTTAATGAACTTGCACAATGTGTTGACATAGTTTTGATTCCAAAGCTGTTAAATGCACTGCACACATTCAAATCAAAAGTGACTTCTTTGAAACAAAATATTCTATGTTGTAATAAATACTACATTTACTTTCATAAGCTTTACATTAATTTACATGAATATAAATGAATTAATTTGCAGCCAAGAAGTTACTGCAGATGAAGAATTTATAAATACAACAAAGTTGCAGCAATACTAATAAATGGCAACAAAATATAGCCAGCCATGTCCACGTGGACTCACGATTCATCAAAATTTCCTGAAATCCCTAAATCTAAACTCAGAAATGTTAAATAATGCGCAATTGGAACACTGTGTCCATTGTAAAGTCTGCTCAGCATCAGTGTTGATTGTGTGGTGACAAGTGTGCTTGTTAAATGTTGATGTGCAGGTGGAGGATGTGTGGTGGACAACAACGTTTACTCTGATGCAGCATGGAGACTCTAAGGAGGTTTTTATCTTGGGAGGCACAGATGAAATTCAAGTAAACATGCAGCACATATAGTGCATTATATTATATTATGTCATATTACATTTTATGTTTTAAATAATTACTCATTCTTGTTTCTGATAAAGGTTCTTTTAGATGACAGCATTATCAACGTGGGCACAGCAGCGTCATCACGTTATGTTGCTCCCATCAAAGCCCGCGTGGACAAACTACTGATACGCTTGACCCGCTTCAACCAAACTCTGGTAAAGGTTTTACTATTAATATTCCTATAAAATATCATGTCAGCACAATTAATACTTTCCAGATTGCCCAAAATATTATCAAAATACACATTTTATAAAGAATACCAATATTTTTATATGCATACAAAATGTTAAACACAATAATACCTCAGTTTTGTCTTAGTAATATGTTTCAGAAGGTCAGTCGAAAACTGATTAAAACCAAAGCAATTTTCCTGCAAGAAAATATAATTCATTTGTTCTGTACACCCAAAAATATGAACATTTTACAGATTGATAAATACAACATGTAGAAAACAATGTGAATTACATATAAATGATGAATGAAATGTATCTATTTATACTTTTACCATTTCCACTTCCACTCACATTTATATTTATATTTCAACCGTTTCAATTTTTACCATATCTACTTCTACCATTTCTATTTCTACCATTTTGTTACTTCTGCCATTTCTTTTTCTACCCTTTCTATTTCTACCATTTCTTTACTTTTACCATTTGTAATTTTACCAATTATATTTCTAACAGGGCAGCACAGTGGAAGAGGGGTTAGTGCATCTGCCTCACAATACGAAGGTCCTGAGTAGTTTGGGGTTCAATCCCGGGCTCAGGATCTTTCTGTGTGGAGTTTGCATGTTCTCCCCGTGACTGCATGGGTTCCCTCTGGGTACTCCGGCTTCCTCCCACCTTCAAAGACATGCACCTGGGGATAGGTTGATTGGCAACACTAAATTGGCCCTAGTGTGTGAATGTGAGTGCGAACGTTGTCTGTCTATCTGTGTTGGCCCTGCGATGAGGTGGCGACTTGTCCAGGGTGTACCCCGCCTTCCGCGCGATTGTAGCTGAGATAGGCGGTAGAAAATGGATGAATGGATGGATATTTCTACCATTCCTATTTCAAATATTTGTAATTCTACAATTCCTATTCTTAAAATGTCTACTCATACCTGTCTCCCCCCTCCTCCCCGTGTCCAGGACGAGTGGCTTAACTGTCAAAGAAACTGGCTTTATTTAGAAAGCATCTTCCTTGCGCCAGACATCAAGAGGCAGCTCCCTGCGGAGTCAAAGATGTTTCTGAAAGTGGATAAGTCTTGGAAGGCTATCATGGCGAAGGTGAAAAAGATGCCCAATGCCCTCAAAGCGGCCACACAGCCTGGTAGGTAAACTTAAGTGGGCACAGATGGGGAGGTAGAAAGAAAGGAAGAAAGAGAGTGAGAGGGAAAAAAAGGTAGGATCCAATTTACAACGAGTCGCTTTTATCCTTTGCAGATCTTTTGGAGACTTTTCAGGAAAATAATGTTTTTTTGGAGAAGATACAGAAGTGTCTGGAAGACTACTTGGAGTCCAAGAGGGTTATATTCCCCAGGTATACAAGAATAATAATACAGTAATCTTGATTTAGTATTCTTTATTCATGGTTCACGACAACTCAAAAGTGTCTTACCTCTTTACAGGTTCTACTTCTTGTCCAATGACGAGCTGCTGAAGATTTTAGCCCAGACTAGAAACCCACAGGCGGTGCAGCCTCACCTGAGAAAATGCTTTGATGCAATTACACACCTGGAATTTGGTTTGGTGTCTGACCAGACCACTACAGGACCAGCAGCACTGGAGCCTGGAGAGCAGGAGAAGGTCTACACCAAGGACATCTTGAATATGGTGTCCCCTGAAAGAGAGAAGGTAAATTATGTTTACTTCATAATGTAATTGAAACCATGGAAGCAGTGGTTACAGATTCCAGACCTGATCTAGATAACACTATTGAAAGGTTGTTTTGAGATGTCGGTCAGTTCTAAAAGATTGTCAGGGAAACTTTAATCCTCCTCATGGTCCATGTTAATTTTGACTGCAAAATGGTACAGAACACACATTTTCTTTCTGTCGTCAACATCTGTTTGTCCTTATCAGTTCATCTGGCTGTGTGACAACAACATATCACATCCTGCAACAACACAAACAAACCATTTCTAGAATATTTTGACCGTGTGCAGCAAATAGATGATATATACAATGGACAAGCCAGATATATTGCTGCTGTTAACTGGTGAACAGTCCCGTTGACATATAACACTTCAAAGTATGCAGCTTCCCTCTGTCACAGATTTTTTAAATCAGTCTCTGTATTTTAAATTAAGCATTATAAATGGCTAAATGAACAAAAAATATTAATAGTAAAGTAGTATTGGACACTAGATGTGACCAAACCAATCAGAGCATGCTGTTCAGTATCGTGTCCAATGATTGGCTTAGCCTCAGGCAGCATTACTTTATTGAATTAAATGAGTATAAATAAAGGTGACTGTGGATGTTTTTCCATGTTTGTATGGCTCTTATAATGTTAATAACCATATGTAGAAGGTCATAAACATGTTTTTTTATGCTCTGGCTATAAAATATTCCATCTATAATAAATAAATCCTACTTTGCGGGAGTTAATTTACCACGCTCAGACCCGAAACCAATTAACAACGATAAACAAGCGTTTACTGTATTTGCACATGTGTGTAGGTGGAATAAAAATGTTTTTGTGTGTGTTAACAGTATTTTTTTATGTGAGTATAATTTTATTTTTAAGTGTGAGTGTTAATTAATTGTATTTTTGCGTTTGAATGTAGTAGTATTTGTGTGTGGGTGTAATTTAATTTGTTGTGTTATTTGTGTGTGTGTGTGCGTTAAGGTGGGTTTAACAAAAGGTCTGAAGGCAAGAGGTAATGTGGAAGAGTGGCTTTGCAAGGTGGAGGAGGCCATGTTTAACTCACTGCGACAGCTCAGCAAGGCGGCCATTGCAGACTACCAACTGCAGTCAAGAGAGGAGTGGGTTGTGTCTGGGTTTCCTTCGCAGGTACCGTATTTAAACGTTTAAACACATCGTCAAACTTTTCCTTCCTTG
This sequence comes from Nerophis lumbriciformis, assembly GCF_033978685.3. Lineage (NCBI taxonomy): Eukaryota > Metazoa > Chordata > Actinopteri > Syngnathiformes > Syngnathidae > Nerophis > Nerophis lumbriciformis. The sequence goes on along the minus strand of NC_084572.2, from coordinate 16,641,961 downwards.
CCTTCCTTCAACACATCATTATTTGCAAGGTCCACTCACTGTAAATGTACTTCCTGCACATTACTTTGATTGTGTATCTGCTCTATGCTAAGATTATCACATACAACATGTGTCAAAGTCAATTTGAAAGATAAATGGTTATTCTTGAAGCATTACCCTGTCTTCCATCTTGTCCATCGCCACCACATTTATTTTGTGCGTTTCTCCACCAGGTGGTGCTGACGATCTCCCAGATGATGTGGTGCAAAGATATGGAAGCCTGTCTGGAGGGCGACCATGACCATTTTGCTGCCTTGCAGACATTTGAGCTGACCAACTTTGATGTATGTCACAGCAATTAATCTTTCCTCATCATTACAAACCAATGAAAACAGAATGTAGTTGTGAACATGCCGTCCTTCTGCGTTTCAGAGGTTAAATGCTCTTGCAGCTTTGGTCAGAGGTCAACTGCCTAACTTACACCGTAATATTATCACAGCCCTTATCACCGTTGATGTACATGCACGTGATATAGTGACTGATTTAGTCCAACAAAAGGTACACTATTCTATCCATACTTGGATTCAAATGTTATTCTTGTTATCAGAAAAGTGGTAAAACCTATGTCTGACCTTAGGTGGACACCGGGGATAACTTTGAATGGCAGAGGCAGTTACGCTACTACTGGGACCTCGACATAGACAACTGTGTCGCCAACATGGCCTTATCCACTTACATTTATGGTTATGAATACCTCGGCGCCTGTCCTCGACTGGTCATCACTCCACTTACGGTAACAAGTGACACAGAATATGTACGCGTGTGTGTAGCTCATGTACACCACACCACAGCGTCTGTGCATGCATGAATACTAGTTTGATTTTATTAGTATTGCCTTATACATGTCATGTTGCTCTCAGTTTTGCTTGAAAGAGAGCAAAAAGAGCCATTTCCCCCCCTTTTCCAGTTAAGTAGAATAGTTGAAAAACATAACACAGCCTATGAGGATTTTTATCTAATGTACATTCAAAATACTTCCTAGAGGTCAAGCTAATATGTATTGTATACAACCTACTTTCTGCATATGTCTGCAAGATGTTCGTTTGTGGAGGCGTTCCAAGATGGCAAATGAAGCCACATCCCACCCTGTTCTAAAGTATCATAATTTATCCTTCAAAAATTTACTTTAGTATGGGGAACACATATTCACTATTAATTAGTTGCTTATCAACTTGCAAATTAGTAACAAATTGGCTCTTAATTAGTCATTATTAAGTACCGTATTTTTCGGAGTATAAGTCGCACCGGCCGAAAATGCATAATAAAGAAGGAAAAAAATATATATAAGTCGCACTGGAGTGTAAGTCGCATTTTTTGGGGACATTTATTCGATAAAACCCAACACCAAGAATAGACATTTGAAAGGCAATTTAAAATAAATAAAGAATAGTGAACAACAGGCTGAATAAGTGTACGTTATATGACGCATAAATAACCAACTGAGAACGTGCCTGGTATGTTAAGATAACATATTATGGTAAGAGTCATTCAAATAACTATAACATATAGAACATGCTATACGTTTACCAAACAATCTGTCACTCCGAATCGCTAAATCCGATGAAATCTTATACGTCTAGTCTCTTACGTGAATTAGCTAAATACTATTATTTGATATTTTACGGTAATGTGTTAATAATTTCACATATAAGTCGCTCCTGAGTATAATTCGCACCCCTGGCCAAACTATGAAAAAAACTGCGACTTATAGTCCGAAAAATACGGTACTTATTAATACCTTATTCTGCATGGCCTTATTATACAACCAGTAAGCCATTAACTAAGTGTCTTCCCTCAATAACCTCAGAATTATTGCTTATTAGTAACCCTAACCCTTATATGTTCCCCTAGTGTCCAAATAACTCTAAATTAAGTATTTGTTACTTTAATAAGCAACTAATTAATGGTGAATATGTTCCCCATACTAAAGTGTTACCTCAATTTCTTAACATTATTTAACATTTTGCCTGTGCTGCAGGCGGTGGCCACATTTAACAGTTGTACGACAGAAAATAAAACGTCTGCCTTCTCTCCACATACTATCACTCTCTCTACTACTGCCAATTGTATTACAAGAAAATTAAGTAAAATGAATTACAACTCCTTCATATCAACACAGACACATTTAAATAAGAATGATAGAATGTGATCAACAAAATACAAGCGGTTCAAGAGTAAAAGTAAAATTAGGTTGTACAATGCTATTACTCTTGGACTTTGGTATACTGTTAGATTTAGGGTACATAATCCATTATGATTGGTAATAACATATCTGTGGTCATTCATTAAAGCAGATCATATGAGCAGAGAAATGGTTTGTTTGTTTAACATCGTCATTGTGTATATATATGGCACGGTGCACCTGACTGACATGACAAGTGACAATCAGGGGTAGACTGAATCAGAAATTTGGCCCCTGACTTTTTGATCCAGATCAGCCCACGACAACCCACGTGCAGCTATAATGTCCATATCACAAAGCCCTTAATATGACCAATATACTGAACAATATCCGTTAACAATGTGGAGCCGTGAATAAACTGTGACTACACAGTGTGCTGCTTACTTGCTTTTTAAAAGGTACTGGGGTTATTGATTTAAAATGTAGGACTGTTTATTTATCACATACCCAAACAAAACACATTGCAACAAGCGTGTTAATCTGCAATGTTATTTGAAGAAAGCATAAAATAGGGCTTCAATTGTTAATAAAAACAAATAATATAGTGTTATTATTGCTTTCCAATACTTAAGAAAACTACTTTTAGCTATAACTCACCACACCATCCTGTTTGCTACTTATTTTAATTACAAGTTTAGTAAGTGACTCTTTTGAAACTTTTATGAATGTTTTATCCACATCCTTGCCATGCTTGAAGAAGGCAGACCTGTTTACCATAAAATCCCTTTAATATTAATATGCAGTTGAGTTTTCATCAAAATTATTTATTTTATCCCCCTCTATCTCCTCCTCGTGCGCTGTCGTCAGAGCAATATGCAGAACGCCGAAGTAGCTGCTGTCAAACATCTCCTTCATTATTCTGCTCTTAGCAGTCTGTGTCACTAAAGCTTTTTTATCTCTTCATATTTGGATGTAATTGCTGGTTTATATCATACTTGCCAACCCTCCCGGATTTTCCGGGAGACTCCCGAAATTCAGCGCCTCTCCCGAAAACCTCCCGGGACAAATTTTCTCCCGAAAATCTCCCGAAATTCAGGCGGACTCAGGTCCATGCGGACCTGAGTCCGCTAACCCACAATATAAACAGCGTACCTGCCCAATCACGTTATAACTGTGAATGATGGAGGGCGAGTTCTTGGTTTCTTATGTGGGTTTATTGTTAGGCAGTTTCATTAACAACGGTAACAACACACAACAACAGCAGTCACGTTTTTGTCTACCGTAAAGCAGTTCGTCTGCCGTAAACAGCAATGTTGTGACACTCTTAAACAGGACAATACAGCCATCTAGTGCATTTGATAAAAGCACTTTTGTGCGTGCCACACAGCAATGCATCATCAGAGAGGGTGTTCAGCATGGTTCGAAAAATAGTGACAGAGAATAGAACAAGGATGGACAATTCAACCCTTAACTCAACAATGAGTAGATGAGTGTTATGTGTGTGTATATGTGTAAATAAATGAACACTGAAATTCAAGTATTTCTTTTATATATATATATATATATATATATATATATATATATATATATATATATATATATATATATATATATATATATATATATATATATATAAAATAAGATAAATATATATTTATAGCTAGAATTCACTGAAAGTCAAGCATTTCTTATATATATATATATATATATATATATATATATATATATATATATACTGTGTATGTATATATATATATACTGTGTATGTATATATATATATATATACAATATATGAAATACTTGACTTGGTGAATTCTAGCTGTAAATATACTCCTCCCCTCTTAACAACGCCCCCCGCCCCGCCCCACACCTCCCGAAATCGGAGGTCTCAATGTTGGCAAGTATGGTTTATATGATATCATTAAGTAAGACTACGTATTATGTTGAAGGGGGCAGGAAAATATAAGATTTTTCTTCATCCTGCTCCTTCTCAGGCATTGGTGTGTAAATGTATAATTGAATAATTGTGGTATAATTGTCTATCGATCAAAGATGCACATCAATGAAGGAGATAAATAAAAATGATTGAATTTCCGTGCATCATCTTTTAGTTTTTACTTAAATTCTCATTTTAAAATTTTTCTGTGTTGTTTCTCTCTGCCCCGCGCTCATGGACTGATCATCATTAAAGATGATTGGATTAGGACAGAGGAAGGACTAAAATTTATGTTAGTGAAGTTTCTGGGCCTCTCTCGCCTCTCATTGGCCATTTCGCCAAAGAGCCTTGACAGACAGTACATTGACTGAGCCAATTAATCATCACTTTTCTGTCGCTGTTGTGTGTGGAGATATTGTGTCGGGAGAGGGAGTTGTAGCGAGCTGCAAATGACCAAAGAGAGGATGCTCTATTGCAAGATTATTTACAGCGCACACGATGTCTTACACTAAGTATATTTTCTCACTCAAAAAATACCAAGGCCATGACCTCTGTGTCCTCAATGGTAGTTACAGCCAAGTTTGTGAGTAGAATACTTAGGGCCCTGCTAGATTTTTCCATTGCTTTCCCTAATAAAATATTGCGTGATGACATCGGTTATTTATTTTTCAATAACCCTTTATATCGGGAAATACATTTTTGTTCACATCACACAGCGCTACACATAATTATTTATCTTATAGACCTCAGAGCAGGCGGGAAGGAGGCCATTAAAACAAGAAGGAATAACAGCAGAGAGGGAGGAGACTGCTTGATAGCGTATATTAGTCCACATACAGTATGTACCATACGGAGATCGGCACTGTTTAACATGAGTATCCGACATTGTAACATGTATAACGAGGAAAATCATTGTAGGTCCTTTTTTAGCAAATGCATATGTCCATCCAGAATTCAACACTACTTTCTTCTAATATTTGTCTTTTTTTGGGATGTATTCATGTCGTTAGCTTACTTTAGGCTCAAGAAGCCAATGTGTCTCATCGCACACTAACACACTGGCTCCTCCTCCACTTTCTTTTCCGTCCTCATGCTTATAGTGTTTGGCCATGCAGCTGCGCTTTGCCAACAACCTAACTAGACTATTAACAACATTTCAACACTTCACTTTCGCTGGATTAGATTTTTGACTGAAGGTTTCGCTAAAATGTTGCCCAGTTTTTTGTATGCTGTCTCAATTATCGTACAGCCAAACATTACACATAACTAACTACTGCATACTGCATTTTTGCTCGCATACTATTACATGAAACTAAGGGTCCAATCAAAGAATCCATGTGTTGATGACTTCATCTATGTACTTTTTTATTGAGTACAACTGCAAATCAATTCGGGATGCACAATTCATTCTTCAAGCCCATTGCAATAATCTCCTACTTCTCAAGACCAAGACTTTGGAGGAAACTTATTTCAGCCACTTGTGTCTGTGAAATTTTTATCGCTACCCATAGTTTTACCGTGTGACTGACCTCTGTCCAAAACAGGGACTACATTACTGCACTGATTTGCATGACCCTCCCGTCGTCCCTCACTCATTGGAAAGACCCCAAGAAACTCCCAACCTTTGCTCCTGTTTTTTCTTTTGCACTTTGATGCTCTACTTACTTCTAGTTACAATCAACCAGAAATTGTCATCTTCTCGTAAGCCTGCATCTACCCACTTGTTTGTTGTGTGTGTAACGTAAGCGCCTGTTCTGTGTGCTGACATGCAGGACCGTTGCTACTTATGTCTAATGGGGGCCCTCCAGTTGGATTTGGGAGGGGCTCCTGCTGGCCCCGCAGGGACGGGCAAAACAGAGACCACCAAGGATTTGGCCAAAGCCTTGGCCATTCAGTGTGTGGTCTTCAACTGTTCTGATGGACTTGACTACAAGGTGAGTTAATGATGATTAGTATGTTCTTAAAAAGTGTGTTGATGACAAAATGATACCTTCTCTACTCACAAAATGGTCGCAAAAAAATACACATACTATATATTAGTAAAAACAAATGGTGATCGTTTATAAGTCAGGAAAACAATGCTAATCACAAAAGGGTGTCCACACTCTTCTTTTTAGTATGATTAGGGCTGTGTTCAGAAATAGACGTAATATACATTTAAACAAATGTTGAATACTAGTCAGCATAGTTTTTAGGAATTGAGGTGACTTGGATTGTGTTGTTAACAGAGTAATAATTTGATTTTTTTCTACATTTAGAACACTTCCTAGTGGTCTACATAACATGTAATGGTGGTGCGTTAGTTAACATTTTACATAGATTTTGTATTATAGACCAGTGGTTCTCAAATGGGGCTACGCGTACCCTTGGGGGTACTTGAAGGTATGCCAAGGGGTTCGTGAGATTTTTTTAAAATATTCTAAAAATAGCAACAATTCAAAAATCCTTTATAAATATATTTATTGAATAATACTTCAACAGAATATGAATGTAAGTTCATAAACTGAACATCAAATCAAGTAGGGTATTCCATTCAACAATTCAGTGTTGACAGCTAGATTTTTTGTGGACATGTTCCATAAATATTGATGTTAAAGATTTATTTTTTTGTGAAAAAATGTTTAGGGCACTTTAAGTTGATGATTACTTCTATGTGTAGAAATCTTTATTTATAATTGAATCACTTGTTTATTTTTCAACAAGTTTTTAGTTATTTGTATATCTTTTTTTCCAAATAGTTCAAGAAAGACCACTACAAATGAGCAATATTTTGCACTGTTATACAATTTACTAAATCAGAAACAGAAATTTTTTCAACCAAAAATGCTTTGCTCTGATTAGGGGGTACTTAAATTAAAAAAAAATTCACAGGGGGTACATCACTGAAAAAAGGTTGAGAACCACTGTTATAGACCATCTTCATGTCGCTTTCTGACTGTGTCTTCAGGATGCAGCATTTTTTGGGCGGTCATATTTACGTGCCAAAGCCCTCCTCCAGGCCAAGCCCCCTTCGACTGCGTCTCCACTCTGTCAGCCATGTTGTAGTTTTTAGCTCTTCCATATTAAATGTACTGACAGGTATAAGTTAGAACTATATGCTTTTTTTTTTTTTTATTAGAAATGGCAGCGGTGGAGGATTTTAGCATGCATGTGCATGTACAAACCAGTCTGCCCCACAACAAGAGGATAGAGAAAAAGAAGGAACTTATTGACTACAACTTTGGACTACATCTTAATAAAAATGGCGGATTCGCGCATTGGTCTTCGGGTAAACCTTTACCATACATGTTGATGTACTGTAAATAAGGCAAAATATGTCACGAAAATCTCAAATTCCAAATGGCTCGTTTGGCGCAAGTTTGGACAGAGGCAATATTGTTTTATAAATATTTCCACCATGCCTCCATTGTTGGATTTTTGGGGACTTATAGGGATTCAAAATACACAAAAACAGGTACCAACAGGTAAGAAAAGTTGATTTTGCATAATAAGTTCCCTATAAGCACCAACTGTTTCAAAGTGACCAAACTCACTACTAAATACACCATGACACCACAGTGCAGTTGTGAGCTGGACAGCATGTGTACAACAATCAAATGTAAGAACCTAAAACCATTTGCGCAGGTGTTGCCCTTTTATCAATATACAGGACAACATAAATGTCTGCATTGAAATGCATGCGGTTTTATTTACAAATAATTTTCAAACTCATCTCAAAATACCAATATACAATTATTTGTAGCCTACTGCCAGTGGTCGCTGTAGCTTCAATGGCACTTAGTACAAAAAAATATGAAATTATTTCCCCTCATTTTTTCAGTGCCCCCTCGAGAATGTCGCCCTGGGCAATTGTCCATGAGCCCATATATAACCAATGCGTACTCCTAATAATATTTGTCTCTGCCCCTTATTTGTTACTCTTATTACAGGTAATTATTCGAGCTGTCTTCAGTTTTCACAGCGGAATCTGATTATTTTTACCAGTCGACAATCAGTCAAATATGGACAAAACATTTTGTTCTAAATGCTGGCATGTATGCTTCATGTATGATTGAAATAGTACAGCTAACAATGAGCCTCACCTTTGCAACTTTTTAAATCTCAAAAAGTTTAAACAAAATTAACACAGCAGGGATCAGATAGTTTAGTGAGATCCTTTGGCTTTGGCTCTGGCAGAGTGCAGAGAAGGCAATGAAACTTGACAATCTAAAGATGTCCAAACTTTTTACAGCAAGAGTCGCATGCATACAATTTGAACAATGCAGGGACCACTCCGATACATTTTTTCCATTAAAGATACTAAAAGCAATACAATGTAGATCGATCAATATATGCTAAACTATCTGAACAAAACATCATCTGTACCTATATTTGTGTTACAGGTAACACAACTAATGAGTAAAATATCTAATCTAACCTTCTTGAGATATTTAATGTCTTCTTATTAGTATTCTTTACTAATATAATTATTATTTTGCCCACTACATTTTTTTTAACTTAATAAGTTTTGCAAGAAATTTGTACACATGTTCATCTTGACAGTGCTCACAGACAGTACACAGTACATCAAAGACCATATACCAGGGATCTCAAACTCGTGGACCTGCATGCCCATATTTTCTGGCCCTGTACTTAACTTCATAGTTTAAGTGAGCTGGTTTTCATTTTTTCTTTCTTTTTGTGAATATTCCAACATGGGACATGTTTATTAAGGCTGTAGAATGTGTCATGGACCAATAAAAAAAGTTCTGTGGGCCGCTAATCGTCCCTCTGCCGCACTTTGGACACCTCTAGTCTAGAGGAAGTAAATGTCGTAACAAGGTTTCCAGAGGTAAACCTGCTCAAGCGTACTGGTCGAAATGTCACGTACGGGTCCAATTTCTGGCGAGTCCCACCAGAGCCAATGACGTCCTTTGATCCGCTTGAGGTGTGCGTGTAATGTGGGAGCTTTAGTCTTGCAGCCATGCGTTTTAACATTCATTGTGTCCCACATCTCAAGACATTCTCCCAACACACCCAGGGAGAGTCTCGGCTACACAACTCGCCTCCCTTGGGGGTTCAATGCGAGGTTGATAGTCGAACCAGACTCTTCCGAATTGAATCATCAAATAGTCAACAATTCTAAAACCTATTTTATGTATTATTGTTTTGAAAGTATTTATTTCCATTAGATGATGGGACGTTTCTTCAGTGGACTCGCTCAGTCTGGTGCCTGGTGCTGTTTTGATGAATTTAACCGAATCGACATCGAGGTGTTGTCAGTCATTGCACAGCAGCTCATTACCATACGAAATGCCAAAGCTGCAAAGGTTTGATAGGAAACATACTATTTTGGTTCTGTTTCAACATTGTAATCACCCTTAAAGTTGATCACAAACAAGTGGAATCTTTCTTTTTAGATGACTAAGTTTCGATTTGAAGGCCGAGAGATCAAGCTGGTGATGACCTGTGCTGCTTTTATTACCATGAACCCAGGCTATGCTGGAAGATCAGAGCTACCTGATAACCTGAAATCTCTCTTTCGACCCTTAACCATGATGGTGCCAAACTATGCGCTCATTGCAGAGGTATGACCGACATAACTGAATACTGACTTTCTTCACAATTTCAGCTTTGTTTATAATGACTTTGTACCTGCACTAATTTTTTGCACAGGTGATTTTATACTCTGAGGGATTCGAGTCCAGTAAAGTTTTAGCCAGGAAGATGACACAGATGTACAAGTTGTGTTCTGAGCAGCTGTCCCAACAGGACCACTACGACTTTGGAATGAGAGCCGTCAAGTCTGTGTTGGTCATGGCAGGGTAAGAGAATCACACAGTTTATGATATCTATTTTGCATGAAAATATATACAGAACAAACGTTTGAATGCAACATTTTTGTTTTTGCTCCCATTTTTCATGAGTTGAACTCAAAAGATCTAAAATGTTTACTGTACACACAAAAGACCTATCACTCTCAAATATTGTTCCCAAATCTGTCTAAATCTTTGATAGGGAGCACTTCGTATTTGCCAAGATAATCCATCCCACTTCACAGGTGTGGCATATCAAGATGCTGATTAGAATGCATGATTATTGCACAGGTGTGCTTTAGGCTGCCCACACGAAAAGGCCAATTTGAAATGTGCAGTTTTATCACATTTTGCCACAGATATTGCAAGTTTTGTGGGAGCGTGCAGTTGGCACGCTGACTGCAGGAATGTCCACCAGAGCTGTTGACCGTGAATTGATTGTTCATGTCTCTATCATAAGCCGTCTCCAAAGGCGTTTCAGAGAATTTGGCAGTACATACAACCGAGCTCATAACCGCAGACCACGTGTAACCACACCAGCCCACGACCTCCGCATCCAGCAGGTGCACCTCCATGATCGTCTGACACCAGCTACCTGGACAGCTGCTGCACAATTGGTTTGCATATCTAAAGAATTTCTGCACAAACTGTCTCAGGGAAGCTCATCTGCATGCTGGTCGTTCTCATCGGGGTGTCAACCTTACTGCAGTTTGTCGTCATAACCAACTTAAGTGGGCAAATTTTACATTACATTTTGATGGTGTCTGGCATGTTGGAAAGGGGTTCTCTTAACGGATGAATCCCGGTTTTCACTGCTCAGCGTGACAGCGTGTGTGGGGGAGCGGTTTGCTGATGTCAATGTATGAATGGAGTGACCCATGGTGTGGGTGGGGTTATGGTACACAGTGTTTCCCACAGGACAGGCATCTATTTGTGGTGGTGTGGTCGGGGGGGCGGGGGGCGGCAGCGGCGATGACCAAGAAGAACGCAGAGTTGGAATATAATTACAACACTTTATGTACATATTTATACACAGATTTGAACAATTAGTTATTCACTGAAATATATTTCTAATTGTGGTTCTTACAAAAAATATATCTTATAAAATATAAAAGCTAAAATGTCTCTTAAAGCGCTGCCCCTTTAATTAGTGCATACTAAATAATTTAACTTAAGCCTACTACTACAACCATATTATTTACCAGCAACACAAAGTGAAACAGAGGCAGAGGTGTCCTGCCACAGTCAGTCAACCTCCCCCTCCTCCTCCTGCTGCTGCTGAACAGGTCGCACTGGAGCTAGTCTCGCTCGCCAGACCCTCCTCCAGAGAAGAGGGAGACACTGGAGCTTACCGTGCTGGGTGTTATACAGCCATGACTTAAATTGTGGCATTTTAGCCATTCTGGATCGAAACCAGTCGCTTTATGTTTTGTCGTGGTCCTCTCTATAAGGCACATAAGAATATAAAATAGGACCCTTTTCATGAGAAAAGTGCATTTCTGATCTGACCCTGCTTTATTTTTCAGTGTTTGCTGAGTCTCACCTGTTGCCTCCGCCCTAGCTGGCTCTACATGCTGCCTGTCTGCCTCCTCTCCTACAACATCTCCCTGCGTACTTACTATCCCTTCCTCCTCGCCCTCTCTTACTGCCTCAGCTGCGCCAGCTGCGGCACTAGTTGAAGCCTGGAAGTATTGGAAGCAAATTAATTTTCACACTGATGGACGTCTGTTCACTTTCCTTATGAGATTTCTAAGTGTCTACACCGTTTTAATAATACCTCCTGTGGTCCGGACTGTAGGCCTACCTCCTCTCCAAGTCGAGCCCTTTTCGGCCGTTGAAAATGTTTTTCTATACTCATCTGCGTGAAGGAGTGAACATCCAACATTAGAATTTATTACTAACGAGCAGAACCGCTCTATGTACAGTGCCGTCTAACCTTAAGCGGCAGCAGCTCAACACATGCAGGGTTCAACGTTAAGGTTTTTTTCTACTTGCCCGACTTCTCAAATCTACTTGCCCCAATATTTTTACTTGTCCTGCCTAGGTTTTTTTCTGGCTGTGTAGTGCTCATGGCTTATATCTTACTAAAATTCTTCCCGTTGACTATTTACGACACTACACAGTATTTATTATTATTATTATTATTATTATCTATAATTACATTTAAATGGCATTGCATACATGTAAAATTAAATGCTATTTCACATTATTTGACCAGTAGCAGTTACACCCATCCGAACGGGTCAGCCACCTGTTTAAAGCCCGATCACAGTTGAAATCTTGAAATGAAGGGCCTTTAATGGCCAAAACATTAACCTGGACAACATTTTAACAGCTGGTTGTCTCAGATTTTATTCTTTTCATTGCATTCACATGCTGCAGTGGACAGTGGACAATTTAGCTTCAGTATTAATGCAGTATCTGAAGCACCGTCTCCACGTGTGTTTATTGACAACAGGGTTATAACCTGGACACGTTAGCTCGTCGGTATGGTAACAGGTGACTGTTACTACGTTCCCCAGCCCCCGAGTCAAACAGTGGCGGTGTTAATGAAGCAGCGCCAGGCTGCTCACCATCAGTGAAACGCTCGGTGAAATTGCGGATTAACGTTAAATATATGACGAGCCGCGAGCGATGCAGCTATAACCTATCTACCTATAACCTATATTACCCTCGTTTTTTGATCCGGTCGGTCCGTTTTTTTACTTCGTCGTCGTCGTTTTCTTCTTCTTCTTCTTCTTCTTGCCCACCAGGTGAATTAAGTGCTATTGGCGGAGTTACAATGCATCATAGGCTACCGCCACCTACTGCACCGGAGTTGTAACTACAAGGTACATTCACAGACAGAGTCCCATTGCTTTTATGAGCGGTCGAGCGAGTCAAAAGCCGAAAAATCCATTTGTGGCGGACGTAATTCTTTCGTGGCGGGCCGCCACAAATAAATGAATGTGTGGGAAACACTGGTACAGGAGACGTATGTTACGGACAACCAACACAAGTGCATTTTATTGATGGCAGTTTGATTGCACAGAAATACCGTGACGAGATCCTGAGGCCCATTGTTGTGCCATTCACCCGAGACCATCACCTCATGTTGCAGCATGACAATGCACAGCCCCATGTTGCAAGGATCTGTACACAATTCCTGGAAGCTGGGAACATCCCAGTTCTTGCATGGGCAGCATTCTCACCAGACATGTCAGCCATTTTGCATGTTTGGGATGCTTTGGATCAGCGTATACGACAGTGTGTTTCAGTTCCTGCCAATATCCAGCAATTTTGCACAGCCAACATTCCACAGGCCACAATCAACAACCTAATCAACTGGTGGTCACACCAGATACTGACTGCTTGTCTAACCTCCCAGACCCCAATACAGCAAAACTTCACATTTTAGAGTGGCCTTTTGTCGTAGGCAGCCTAAGGCACACCTGTGCAATAATCATGCTGTTTAATCAGCATCTTGATATGCCACACCTCTGAGTTGGGATGAATTATGTTGGCAAAGAAGCAGTGCTCACTACCACAGATTTAGACAGATTTGTGAACAATATTTGAGAGGAATAGGTATTTTGTGTATATAGTAAAAGTTTTACAGTTCAACTCATGAAAAATGGGAGCAAAAACACAAGTGTTCCATTTCTATTTTTGTTCAGTACATGTACAGTATGTATTGTACATGTGTATGACAAATATAATTTTTTTTTAGTTTGTTGTGTGAACTCAGATCCCATGAACAAAGGTCATTTGACTATATACTGAATGTCTCTGGTTGGTGTGTCCCCTGGGGGTGGTCATGTTGGGGCTGGTGAATAACTGTCCTGTATACCAATATGTTTTTTTGCCTGCCTGGTGGAACATTTCCTCAGTGGCTACACTTTCCGTAGGATGAAACAACTTTTTTGGGGGGGGATGCTTGTACATTATTGTAAGCAGACAATAGGCCGCAAACCTCTTCCTCTGTTTATACGCCTTAAGTAAAGTGCAAAGTGAAGTGAATTATATTTATAAATAAATAAATAAATGATAAATGGGTTGTACTTGTATAGCGCTTTTCTACCTTCAAGGTACTCAAAGCGCTTTGACACTACTTCCACATTTACCCATTCACACACACATTCACACACTGATGGAGGGAGCTGCCATGCAAGGCGCTACCAGCACCCATCAGGAGCAAGGGTGAAGTGTCTTGCTCAGGACACAACGGACATGACGAGGTTAGTACTAGGTGGGGATTGAACAAGCGACCCTCGGGTCGCGCACGGCCACTCTTCCACTGCGCCACGCCGTCACAAAAAAAAAGCGTGTTTCTTTAGTTACTCAAAGCCCTTTACATACTGAAACCCATTATCTATGTTACATTTAAAACAATGGAAGCTTGTGGGTAAAGTATCTTGCCCAAGGACACAACGGCAGTGAATAGGATGGCGGAAGCGGGAATCAAACCTGGAACCCTCAAGTTACTGGCACGGTTTCAAAAAGTACAATTTATGACTTTTTAAAACGCCGCTGTGTACACGGACGTAAGGCGAAGGACAGAGCGCCAATAAACCTTAAAGGCACTGCCTTTGCGTGCCGGTCCAATCACATAATATCTGCGGCTTTTCACACACACAAGTGGATGCAAGGCATACTTGGTCAACAGGCATACAGGTCACACTGAGGGTGGCCGTATAAACAACTTTAACACGAACCTACACCAAACAAGAATGACAAACACAATTCTGGAGAACATCCGCACCGTAACACAACATAAACACAACAGAACAAATACCCAGAACCCCTTGCAGCACTAACTCTTCCAGGACACTACAATATACACCCCCTAACCCCCACGTCAACCTCGCCCACCTCAACCTCCTCATGCTCTCTCAGGGAGAGCATGTCCCAAATTCCAAGCTGCTGTTTTGAGGCATGTTAAAAAAAGAATGCACTTTGTGACTTCAATATTAAATATGGCAGTGCCATGTTGGCATTTTTTTCCATAACTTGAGTTGATTTATTTTGGAAAACCTTGTTACATTGTTTAATGCATCCAGCGGGGCATCACAACAAAATTAGGCATAATAATGTGTTAATTCCACAACTGTATATATTGGTATCGGTTGATATCGGAATCGGTAATTAAGCGTTGGACAATATCGGAATATTGGATATCGGCAAAAAAGCCATTATCGGACATCTCTACTTTTGGGTTAAATTAAAGAAGTCATCCAGTCATTCATCTTTTGCAGACAATTGACAATTTCATACATGAGAATTTAGTCTACAGATTACAGTTGAGCAGTGAAAGGAAGAAATAATGTTAAAGATGTTTGGTCAGAAAAACAGGAGCAGCAGTTGTTTGCTCTGCACAAGTGCATAAATAGATGTACAGCATGCATACTAGATGCCCCAAGGCTGTTGGTTATTGGCTTATAACTCCAGGAATTGACATGTGATGTATGTCTTTCCCTTGTTGGTTCCGTATTCACTTTCCTTTTTGTCTATCGGTTCCACAATATTCCTTATTCCCCACTTTAATGACTGTGTAATCTTTTTTACTCTGTTTTCAAATCAGCATGGCCAACATTAATCTTTATCACAATATATCTATGTCTGTGCTGACTCGTTCTTTACAATTGTGTTCATAACGAATCGTACCTCACATTTTTTTTACTAATCTGTTCAAAAAAGGTCAGACGGAAATAGTACAACAAGAAGGGGTGTTCCAATACAATGTGTATTATTATGACTTTTATCATTTTGTAGTGTGGAATGTTAGAAAAGTTTGGTGAAATTAGTCAAACAGAGAACAAAATGAAAAATATAAAAGAACACTAACCTATTTGAATTGTCTAGAATGGATTTATGTCGTCATTTAAAGTGGTGTGGCTACATGTCTTTTGGTGAAACCTAGTGGTCACATTAATTCATGAAGTTAAGTTCATGACGCAGTAAGTTGAATGATGCGAACATGTTTGTTACTGGACACTTTCTAATACGCTTTTGCCTTGGAGACTTTGTATGTGTAAGCAATATGCAACTATAATTTTTTGATACTTGTTTTATTGACAAATGTACTATTTTAGACTGCAATACTGTTCAATTAAGGACACTTATATGTCCAGTTTGTATGCTATTATATGCTTCGCTGTTGTATAGCTGCTAGTTCCTAGTAGCCTATAGCCTTCCATGTTTACCTTTTGTAAATGACTTGACTAAAAACAAGAAATAACCAAATAACCAAAATACACAATACTTGTGTTTTTTGGAGGACATTTAGATCCGGAGTTCTTAACTTTTTTGACCTCGGGACCCAACTTTTCCGCTATATTGGGGCCTGAGACCCACTCAAATATTAACACTGAATTAGTCATCTTACTCTTGGATTGAATTGTATCCAGTAATTATATCTAACATACTTACAGTTTAACAGAATACACCTTGTCAAATGATTTTAAACCATGTGTTAATCACAAAGATTCATCTCAAGGCTTAAGTCAGGCTGATTACAAAACTAGCTACTGATCAAATATAGTGCATAAGAAGGAACTCATAACAAATTATGAAACATTAATTTACATACAATTACATAACACTAAAATAAAAACAAATCTAACTAAATTAATAATAATAATGATGAATATGTTTATTGAATAAATTGTCAATAACATTTAAGTGCAACTGAATATATACAGCTTTAGCACTTTAGTTATATTTTTTGCGCATAAGAAACTTCTCTGTGACTTAAACTCTAGACTTCTTTTACTTCTTTGATATTGTCATTACCGGCACAAGTGGTGGAAAAGTGTATTACAACTGAATACCACTGCAGCCCATACGGACCTCAGCTGAGAAACATATCTTTTTTAGCTGACCTCTAGGGGGAGCTTGCAGCCCAACAATGGGCACAGGCCTTATGGTTAAAAAACACTGATTTAAATTAACTGGTTGTCTAGCTTTGTACAAGTAAACATGCTCCAGTACTGTATCTATCGGAGATTATAGCACACATTTTACATGCAAGCACTAATATATAAATATTTTTTATGCCTGCAAACTGAATAGATTGTTACAAGCAATGTTTGGCCATATGATAACAAAGACAAAGACAGTATTTTGTCGAAAAATAAATTATATCAAAAAGGAGTTGTACAAGTAAAAAGCAAAGTAACTACATTCATGTGACAGCATGATATTAGTAGTGATATTGATGCCAGTCATTGAGGAGATGTTAAAAAGTTTTCATGTTATCAGTGTGCAATCATGTTTAAGACCATCATGTATTTATCATATGATTCCTTTTCAGGTCACTCAAGAGAGAAAATCCTCACCTGATTGAGGATGTGGTTCTTATCAGAGCTTTGCGGGATTCCAACCTGCCAAAGTTCCTCACAGATGATGCAGAACTGTTTGGGTATGTATGGCATTTAAAAGATTCTATACATTATACATGTTAATTTCTTCTTCAAACACTTCTACTGGTGAAATATATTACAGTATGAACATGTAAATATATATCTATCCATCATCCATCCATCCTTTTAATTCCTTTCGCTTAACCGGGTCTAAATCGTTTGGGCTAATGTCTCAAAAGAGAAGCCTAGACTTCCTGGTCTCTGGCCACCTCTTCTGGATCGCATTTCTCGGCAAGCTGCGAGACTTATTCCCTCCACTGTGTCCTGTTTTTACCAGTGACGTGCGGTGAGGTTGATGGCTGGTGAGGCACTGATTTCATCACAGTCAGATTTACAAACATATGAACCCTAAAGAGTATCTTATTCACCATTTGATTGGCAGCAGTTAACGGGTTATGTTTAAAAGCTCATACCAACATTCTTCCCTGCTTGGCACTCAGCATCAAGGGTTGGAATTGGGGGTTAAATCACCAAAAATGATTCCCAGGAGCGGCGCCGCTGCTGCCCACTGCTCCCCTCACCTCCCAGGGGGTGAACCAGGGGATGGGTCAAATGCAGAGGACAAATTTCATTACACCTAGTGTGTGTGTGACAATCATTGGTACTTTAACTTAACTTTAACTTTACACATACAAACTGTAGCACACAAAAAAGCACATTTAATAAAAAAAACTTTATTATGGTCTTACCTTTACTTAGAAATTAAGTCCATGCGCCGCAACTAAAGCCCTCACTTAAACTTTCCACGTGCACGATTGAATCTATTTAAAAAAGTGTAACCGAAGGTTTATAAATGTCGCCTTTACTGTATGAAACTACAAAATAACAAACACGGAGGCTCCAGTTTACACGAGGACCACTTTATTTACCTTCTTTCAAAAACCTCCGCAATGTGACATCACTTCCGCTCTTAGCGCCTTCAAAATAAGAGCTCAAGGCATATACTGTATAACAGCGCATAACAGGAACTTAACATCACAAAGAGGAAAGCCCATGAAAATAGGTTACAAAAGTTATTTAATAAGAAGCCAAAAAGTGTAAAAACAATAATGTTCGTGTTGGAGGAGTTGTGAATTAGGTACACCTGCAGTCTGCAGGTGTATCTCATGTTGTGTCCCTGCAGTCATTCACAACTCCTCCAACACCAACATTATTGTTTTTGCACTTTTTGGCTTCTTATGAAATACATTTTTTAAATAGATTCAATCTTGCACGTGGAAAGTTTAAGTGTGGGCTTTAGTTGATATAACAATTCTACGGCCGGGGTGCAGGAGGCGAGCCTCAGCCAGTGCGTCTTTTGCAGCTGTTTTATGATCGCTCAGCACAAGAAATACTTATAAAGTTGATTTGATTTGATTTGATTTACACACATACAGTTGTTGACAAAATACACTGTACATTATATACCTCAGCTAACTAAACTATGGAAATGTATAATATAATTCATATAGCAATACAGTCTCACTGCACAGCAGGCCAGCAGTTAGCCGAGTCATTGCGCAATCCATGTTGCGGCACTGAGTGACGTGCCTCAACTGGCTGCTGTTCACCGCACCGTCTCTTCTCAGTATTTGAACGGCAAATGTGAAAATTCAGCGATTTTGAATAAAAATAATCTAAAACTGGTGAAGTTAAATGGAAAATAACTTTATAGTATAATTACTGGATACATATAACAATTTAATTTTTTTTTTTTCTTTTTACATTTTTTTTCTTTCCATGATGGCAGGTGAGGCCGTGCCTCACCTGCCTCTAGTGACTGCACGTCACTGGTTTCTACCCCAGGGCCTCCTCCCCTCACAGTAGCGTAATATCAGCCAGTAAATCAAGAGCTTTGCCTTTAAAAATCATCTCTCTTTTCACTATGACAGTCAAGTATAGCAAACATGTCACTGCAGAGGCTGCGCTAGCCCTCCGAAAAACTCAACCTCCCCCTTTCCGGAGTAAACAATGTTCAAACGGCGACTTGAAACACAGACTAAGTCTGGAAACAAACTACAAAGCTAATGCTAGCCAGGACAATACATACACCTGCAGGCAGCACGTCTCATCTGCTTGTGTTCTTGTGGACAGTATCACCAACGTCAGGGATTGCAGCATAACATAACATAATCCTGGTAATTTGACAGCTTCTAATGCTCGCTTATGTTCTAGTAGTAATACTAAAAATTTAAAGAGTTACTGAGTGTCTGGCAAAATGAGCGCTGACTTGGCCCTTTTTGTATTTCAGCACAGCCTCGTCTCCACTCAAAAATATAGCAGCCAAGTGCCCTTAAATGGGTCACATTATGAAAAACCAACTTTTCTTACCTATTGGTGCCATTTCTTGTGTATTTGGGATTACCATAAGTCCTGAAAATTCAAAATCAAACCATGGCGGAGATATTCATTTTTAAAACACTCTAGCCTTCTAAACTTGCTCCACACAAGCCATTAGGAGGCTTTAGTGACTAAGGATTAGGGATGTCCGATAATGGCTTTTTGCCGATATCCGATATTCCGATATTGTCCAACTCTTTAATTACCGATACCGATATCAACCGATACCGATATCAACCGATATACACAGTCGTGGAATTAACACATTATTATGCCTAATTTGGACAACCAGGTATGGTGAAGATAAGGTACTTTTAAAAAAAAAATTATAAAATAAAATAAGATAAATCAATTAAAAACATTTTCTTGAATAAAAAAGAAAGTAAAACAATATAAAAACAGTTACATAGAAACTAGTAATTAATGAAAATTAGTCAAATTAACTGTTAAAGGTGAGTACTATTAGTGGACCAGCAGCACGCACAATCATGTGTGCTTACGGACTGTATCCCTTGCAGACTGTATTGATATATATTGATATATAATGTAGGAACCAGAATATTAATAACAGAAAGAAACAACCCTTTTGTGTGAATGAGTGTAAATGGGGGAGGGAGGTTTTTTGGGTTGGTACACTAATTGTAAGTGTATTTTGTGTTTTTTATGTTGATTTAATAAAAAATAAATAAAAAAACGATACCGATAATTTCCGATATTACATTTTAACGCATATATCGGCCGATACTATCGGCCTGCCGATATCATCGGACAGCTCTACTAAGGATGTAACGTTACCAAAATCTCAAGGTACGATATTATCATGGTGTTAAGGCCACGGTATGATATTATTGTGGTATATGTAAAAAAATAAATAAAAAAAGACTTAAACATGCCATAGTGTATAAAATGAAGTGGCACAACTGTTTATAATAAACACACTTACTGTAATTAAACACAAACAGAATATTAAAATGTTCTAATCTCATTTATTACAACAAACATACATTTTTAAGTGCAATGAAAAGTGCAGAAACATCCACTGTTTCAAGCAGATTAATAAAAAAACACTCACATTTGAGTGTCTTTCCAGTTACAATATACACATCCAGTGCAATAAGTGTAAAACACTAATGTTCATTCAAGTGTTTTTTTACATTTACTTTATGAGAAGCAGTGTCTTCCACAGTGGACATTTTTTATATCAGTTTGGAAAATGCTGGTTCTCAGAAAAGATAATTTACAAGTTCACTTTAATAATGTAAATACCTCACAAACAGATGTTTAGCCTCGCTGGCATCAATTATCTTTTCTGGGTGACAGTTTATGTGGTGGAGACTTGTCCAGGGTGTTTCCTGCCTTCCGCCCGAGTGCAGCTGGATAGGCTCCGACATCGAGAGAGACAAGTGGTAAAAAATGGATGGATGGATTGGGGAATTATCAAGCAGCTTTTCTGTTTACTCGTATTTCCCGCGATGTACAATTTTTTGGGGTGATTTCCCTCTGTGCCTTGCGCTGTGACCGGCTGCCTCTGTGTCGCTTTGGGAACGCTCAAGACAAAAGTGCCGTGCTTTGCTTTGCAGAACGCAGATTTTCTTACCTCTGCCAAAGAGGTTTGTTTGTCTGTTTTTTAGCAACATAACTCAAAAACAGATATGGAGAGATTTTGATTTAATTTTCAGGAAATGTACAAAAAACTATTCCTTGTATCTACTACGAACATACTTTACTTCCATCTTACGGCGTTTTACACCCCCACCTTGCCGGTCCAGCACTTTGTAGAAGATTCTGGGAGATAGAGTTTATTTTCAGACACAACATCAAAGCGCCAGAAAAAAACTACTAGACACTCACCAAGTTTTCGTTTGACACCATCACATGTCACAGCATTATTGTGAAGAGTTTAAAACCGCTATACCGCGGTATCCACAATATCGTTACATCCCTATTAGGGACGTATTTTGCCTTAGTCACGTCAGCGGATATCTCCTTTTAATGTAAGGTAGAGGCTTCCCTGAAAAGCTTTGCACGAGTCCGCCATTTTTTAGTCAGTTCTAGTCCAAAGTTGTAGTCAGTAAGTTTCCTATTTTTCTCTATTCTCCTGTTGTGTGGTAGCATGCTAAAATCCTCTTGCCTCTGGCCTTTTATACCTGTCAGTTAGCTCCATATGGAAGTGCTAAAAACTACAACATGACTGACAGGTTGGAGGCGCATTTAAAGGAAGCTTGGCCTGGAGGAGGCCTTCAGCATGTAAATTAAACTGCCCA
Organism: Nerophis lumbriciformis; assembly: GCF_033978685.3. Taxonomy (NCBI): domain Eukaryota; kingdom Metazoa; phylum Chordata; class Actinopteri; order Syngnathiformes; family Syngnathidae; genus Nerophis; species Nerophis lumbriciformis. The sequence goes on along the minus strand of NC_084572.2, from coordinate 16,620,086 downwards.
CAAAATGGCGAATTCTGTAGAGACACTCAGAATGCGGCTTGAAGATGGTCTGTAAAACAAGATTCAAGCAAATGTTGGCCAAAGAACCACCATCACATGTTTAACCACAACGACGTGTTTGAATGTAGAAAAAAAAATAAAAAAAATATGACCCCTTTAAAATACTGGTCAGAATCATCCAATGGTGTATGGCACCAATAAATGTTTTTTTATATTTTTTTATTTAATTAATGGGCGTTTTATTACATTTAATTTATCACACAAAACCCACACCCACGCCAAATAAGTGTTATAGGTAAAAAAAAGTGCATTAAAAATGTTTAAGAGGAATTTGAAAAAAAATTAAACTGACATCATATAACCTACACTCAGCTGCAAACTGCCCCATAAATGCTGGACATCAGGACCACATCATCCGCAAATACCAGATATGAAAGACAGGACACCCCCAATGCCTACACTGCACCGAGAAAATTCTGTCCAAAAAATTATCGGTGACAAAGCGCAGCCGTGGTGGAAGTTAAAGATCACCGGGATCATGGAGGACTTGCTGCTGACTTTGACCACCACGGTCCTGCTGCGCTTTTAGAAGGAACTAATTAATGTGCATTGTTTGCAAATCCTCCAGTGGCATCCTGTCTGACCTGTTCCCCGGTGTGACCATCCCTGAGCATGACTATGGTATATTGCATTCAACAATTGTCGACTGTATAGTGAACAGAAACCTGCAGCCCCTGGCCACCATGATCAATAAGGTGCAAATAACTTTTATACATTTACTTTTTGGTAAAACATTAAACATTCCAAACAATGTTTTTGGTCAGTGTGTATTGTGTATCTTCGGCCCAAGCCAATCAATTTGATGGTAGAAGGTAAAACAAAAATGTCCACATTGATCACCAGGTCATCCAACTGTACGAGACCATGATTGTGCGACATGGTGTCATGTTGGTTGGGCCGACTGGTGGAGGAAAGTCTTCTGTTTACAACGTGTTGGCAGACGCCCTGATCACTCTTTATAACTCTGAGTGGAGGGACAGCAACCCCTTCTATCAGCCTGTCAGGACTTACATTCTCAACCCCAAGTCTGTCACAATGGGAGAACTCTACGGAGAGGTAGGTTGAAAAGAAAGCTACAAATCACTTCCTTTAGGGTTTTGCTGGGTTTTTTTTTGTTATTATTGCAGCTTAAAATCTTTGAAATTGTGGGAGCCTTTTCAAAAAGTTAAGGCAAATGTTTCAATATTTCGAGGCTTGGTTTTTTCAATAACAATGACTCAACTTGTGATTTTATTCTGGTGTGATTTATATTGAGTTGAGTGTGTACAATTGTGCACAGCATGCTGAGCTTTGTGCTTGGGCAATGTTTTATGTTGGAATACATGCACACTTTTATAAATGAGGCCCAAGGAAAGGTGAAAAGAGCAACATGGGATACAACACCATGTATCTAAAATGCAGGTTACACTTGGAATGGTGGAATCATGGCTTTGCTTCAGAATCCTCCTGATTAGTGATTACTAATTGCTCACGCTGCAACTAACTACTATTTTGATCGTCAACTAGTCAGCGACTATCTTAGCGATTAGTTGACTAATCACAGTGTACAACTATTCTGTGGCTCTGATTTAGCCTGCTTTTAAATTCAGATAATTTATAATAATAATTTTAGGCATTAATTATTAAATTTTTGTCCATTTAAAAGCTAACTATAGAAAGCCATTGATTGTACATTTGATTGGACTTCAAAAATAATATGAACAATAAGAATATAATTTCAAAATCAAATATGCCATTAAAATAATGTTCATCCACGCAATGATTCTAGAACCCTGCACACATGGATCTAAACATAGTTCAGCTGGCAGACTTTGGCAAAAATTATAGCTGTAGCTACCTGGTTAACAAGCTAACTGTCTTACCGAGTGGATATCATCATCACGGACATACGGCCATGAAAAGCAACTTCCGCTTTGCAATATTATTATTGTCTGTGTTTTTGAGGTGTTTAAGGTGAAGTGTTTCCATATTTTCCATGTTTTTGCTCCTGGTGGTGATGTTGAAGTTGCTGCCAATTGTTTGCCGATCACGCTGATTTGTGCGTGTTCATTTGCCCCTGGAAAAACACGAGCAATGACATCTCTGCTTTCTATGAACAAACTAACGTTTTATTGTAATTTTTTGTTAACAACGTCAACTAATCGTTACTTACTAACAGCTGCACTCTGCAGCTTCCACAGACAAGAGTCAAGCGAAGCATTCAACACAAAACAGGTAACTGAAATATGAATACAAAATAAGAGCACATAACCAGAACTAATGGAAAATGACAAAAGCGTAAACCATGTCATGTCAACACTGGCCTGAAGAAAGTTGCGAACACTTTAATGAAGAAGGTGAGAAACCTAATTTGATTTAAGAAATAACTTTTAACGAAGTAAGACATTTAAGTGATCTTTTCCTAGGATTCAATGTGTGTCCTTTTAGAAGGAATTGCTAATGAAAACCAAGGTACCGTTGTCATTTTTTATGTTCAAATTCTCAATACCAGATCAACAATCTGACGCTGGAATGGCGTGATGGATTGATGGCGCTGAGTGTGCGTGATGCAGTGGACGACACCACCGATGACCACAAGTGGGTAATCTGTGACGGGCCAGTCGATGCCCTGTGGATTGAGAACATGAACACCGTGCTGGATGACAACAAGATGCTGTGTCTGGCAAACAGTGAGAGGATCAAACTTTCACCATCTATACACATGGTGTTTGAGGTTGGAGCAGAAGCACACATCAAATGTTTGTCTTATCATTCATTAGCTTCAGTTAGCATTAGCTAGCATAAAATATACTTCTTTTTTTAGGTTCAGGATTTGGCAGTGGCATCACCAGCCACAGTCAGTCGCTGTGGGATGGTCTTCATCGACCCTGATGAACTCAAGTGGATGCCATATGTGCAGACGTGGATCAGTGGTCTCCAGTCCAAAGTAGGACTATGCAATAGATAGATACCGGTAGATAGATATTTATTAATCCCTTGGGAAGGTTCCCCCAGGAAAATTCAAATTCATGCAGCAACAGATAGCATCAAAATACAGGAAAACGCACTCAAAGATCCATACATCCATCCATTTTCTATTGCTTCTCCCTTTGGGGGCGGCGGGGGATCGCTGGAGCCTATCTCAGCTGCATTCGGGCGGATGGCGGGTACACCCTGGACAAGTCGCCACCTCATCGCAGGGCCAACACAGATAGACAGACAACATTCACACTCACATTCACACACTAGGGCCAATTTAGTGTTGCCAATCAACCTATCCCCAGGTGCATGTCTTTGGAGGTGGGAGGAAGCCGGAGTACCCGGAAGGAAGCCACGCAGTCACGGGGAGAACATGCAAACTCCACACAGAAAAATCCCGAGCGCAAGATCGAACCCAGGACCTTCGTATTGTGAGGCAGACGCACTAACCCCTCTACCACCGTGCTGCCCGCACTCAAAGATAACTAGAAAAAAAATATATAAAGACACTACTTTAAAATATACACAGGTGTTGTAGCAGCAGTCCTTATCAGTCCTCCCGCCCTCCTCCTATCTCCAAGTGAAGAGTTGTAGAGTGTGATGGTGCAAAGGACAAATGACTTCTTAAGTCTGCTTTTATTGCATCTGGGGAGGAGCATCTTGTCACTGAACAGACTTCTCTGGTCGCTGATGTCAGTGTGCAGAGGATGGCCACCAGTTTGTTCATTGATCTCTTCTCTGCAACTGTCACCAGAAAGTCTAGCTTCATGCCAACCACAGAGCCTGCCTGCTTAATGAGCTTGTCCAGTCTGGTGTAGTCCCTCTTTGATGTGCTGCACTGCCAGCAATACCACAAAGTATAATAGCACGCTGGCCAAAGTACAGTCTGCTTTGACCCTTCCTTTACAGATGGTCGTGTTGCATGCCCAGTCCAGCTTCTCGTCCAGCCATACCCCAAGGTATTTGTAGGTGTCTACAACCTCTACCTGAGCCCCAATGTTCACTGCTCTGGGGGCGTGGCCTGGACTTCCCAAAGTCTATTACAAGCTCTTTGGTTTTTGTGGTGTTGAGCTGCAGATGGTTTGTGTGACTCCAGATGACAAAGTCCCTCACCAGACCAATGTACTCCTCCTCTTGGTCACCCCTCATACACCCCATGATGGCTTTGTTGTCAGAAAACTTCTGGATGTGACATGGTTCAGAGTTGTAGCAGAAGTCTGAGGTGTACAGCGTGAATAGAAGAGGAACCAGCAGAGTCCCCTTAATTGTTTTGGGAGCCACAGGTCCAGAAAGCTTTGGTCCCTTCACTATCTTGCTTATTTTGTATATTCCGGAGAACTTGTGTCCTCAACAGTAGACAGTTGATTTTGGTCTATTTATTTTGTCCGAGTTGCAGGAGTGCTTTGCTGTTTTTAAGGACCTTCTGCAAAATATATAGTTAACCATCATCACTACTACCACTTAAGAATCAAGAATCTGCTGCAAAAATGTGACACTCTCACCCCTGATTTCCACACCACACGTCACGGCTGCGGTGCATAATCGCCAAGGCGACATCTGGTGCTGTTCCGGTGGTCAAAGTCTTTTTTACGGCGGCTGAATTTTCGGTGCATCACGAGTCATTAGTGCACAAATGATAGGGTTATGTATGTATACAGTCGTGGTCAAAAGTTTACATACACTGTAAAGAACATAATGTAATGGCTGTCTTGAGTTTCCAATAATTTCTACAACTCTTATTTTTTTGTGATAGAGTGATTGGAGCACATACTTGTTGGTCACAAAAAACATTCATGAAGTTTGGTTCTTTTATTAATTTATTATGGGTCTACTGAAAATGTGACCAAATGTGCTGGGTCAAAAGTTTACATACAGCAATGTTAATATTTGGTTACATGTCCCTTGGCTAGTTTCCCTGCAATAAGGCGCTTTTGGTAGCCATCCACAAGCTTCTGGCAAGCTTCTGGTTGAATTTTTGACAACTCTTCACAAAATTGATGCAGTTCAGCTAAATTTGTTGGTTTTGTGACATGGACTTGTTTCTTCAGCATTGTCCACACGTTTAAGTCAGGACTTTCGGAAGGCCATTCTAAAACCTTAATTCTAGCCTGATTTAGCCATTCCTTTACCACTTTTGACATGTGTTTGGGGTCATTGTCCTATTGGAACACCCAACTGCGCCCAAGATCCAACCTCCGGGCTGATGATTTTAGGTAATCCTCCTTTTTCATTGGCAGCAAAACAGGCCCAGAGCACAATACTACCACCACCATGCATGACGGTAGGAATGGTGTTCCTGGGATTAAAGGCCTTATCTTTTCTCCTCCAAACATATTGCTGAGTTATGTGGCCAAACGGCAAACTTTTTGTTTCATCTGACCACAAAACTTTCCTCCAGAATGTCTTATCTTTGTCCATGTGATGTCAGATGAAACAACATTTACAATTACAATATTACTTTAATTTGTTTTCATGTAAAAAAAAAATCCTCTTAATTTTTCAATGTGTGGCGGCTTTGATTTTGCTGTTACAATAAAGGGGAACTGCACTTTTTTTTGGATTATTGCCGATTGTTCACGATCCTTATGGACATATTTTATGTTTTTATGAACGTGTCTGATACTACATTAGGCAAAATTCCCCCCAAATTAGGTTCTCTTTCAGGGGGAAACCCTGGTCAAATTTTTCACAATTATTACATATATTACATTAAAATTGCTCGTCAGTCCTGAGGAATTACTTTGCCGTTAATGTTTGTCACTCACCGTTGTCTCATGCACAGGTACATGTGAGTGTATGCAAATACACAAAAACAGTCCAGGAAAAGCATGTATCCCTTTTTTTGTTCATTTTGTTGTTGTGATAGAATATACATTCAACAATAGCTAAAATTAATAGCTACACTTTGATAAATCACTATCATCAGCTGACCACAAACTTAATTAGTGTGTTAATGTGTCTGTGTGTGTTATGTGGTGTGTAGTTTACGGGATCTAATGCCTATTACACTTTGGAAATGTTGTGCCCTCTAGGCCGTAAAGGTTGTAAAATATCCATCCATCCATTTTCTACCGCTTATTCCCTTTGGGGTCGCGGGGGGCGCTGGAGCCTATCTCAGCTACAATTGGGCAGAAGGCGGGGTACACCCTGGACAAGTCGCCACCCCATCGCAGGGCCAAAGGTTGTAAAATAGATCCTTTAATTTCCATCCAACCATTTTCTACCACTTGTCTTTTTCGGGCTCGCGGGGGGTGCTGAAGCCTATCTCAGCTGCATTTGGGCGGAAGGCGGGGTACACCCTGGACAAGTCTCCACCTCATCGCAGGGCTAACACAGATAGACAATAATTTAAATTTTTTCATTTGTATTTATTAAATATGCAATCAGATCAATGAGCAGGACACTTTGTTCCATAAAAAACATTTTATTCTGCATTTATACCTATATACATACATCTATTAATTTTGTGGAGACGTAAACAGCAGTCATTCAGTGGAATAATACTCTATGTGAATGTTTTCTCTCACACTTAAGCTGCCAGAAGCAGTGAACACATATTTGCTGGAGTTATTCGTGCTGTATGTGGAGGATGGACTACAGTATGTGTTGAAATACTGCACACAAGCAATTCGCCAGGTGGACATCAGCAAAGTCACCACCATCTGTTGCCTGCTGGAATCACTGCTGCTGGGCAAAGCAGGACCAGACTTTAATATGGTACTTGTTTAAAAAAAATATAGTTTCATGGATAAGACAGTTCAATTTGAAGCATAGATTTATGTATTGTCATATTTTGTCTTGCAGGATGCCAAGCGCATGAACGATATAGTATGCCAGACCTTCATATTTTGCTACGTATGGGCGATCGGAGGCAACCTGCCCAGCACTCACTGGGATGATTTTGACAACTTTGTCAGAGAGCAATTTAAAGACAACAACAATGCTAAGGTACATGCACACACATGGTTACTAATAGAAGCTAGGGGTGGAATGGTTCACAAAATCCACAGTGTGGATCTTTTTACAGTTGGTGACACGGTTTCTCAGTTTGGTTCAATGTACATTGTTGTTCTTTTTAATAATGCCGAATGTCATATATCCCAATAATCCATCATTACCATTTATTTCAATCAATGATGTCATGTTTAATTACAGAGCTGCCAACATTTTGTGTTTGCAATCCAGTAGACTTCCTTCAAACACTTTTGTCTAAGCTCTGTGCTTAGCGGCTTAAAGGAGCCATATGTAATAATTTCACGTCAAGTCATTAAATGGTCCTGATATGTCAAAAGGCATTAATAAATCATGTTTTTTTTTAATACCTTTATAACTGATAACGGTAGTACAGCCGGGACAGGCTCATTTCAAAATTAGATTTACAGCCCCAAAATCTTGTTATTGTTTTCATTTCGATGCCCCGCAACCTACAGTTTGACCAATCAGAAAGTCTGCGAGTGTTTCACATCCGGGTTGCCAGTTACGCACCGCCCTCTTCGTCTGGCTACTGCCACTGGTAAAGTTACTAAACATGTCAGACCTTAGTAAATCTAAAAGGCGTCGTTACGATTCTCAACTTATTCATGACAAAGCCAGGAACTAAACGGGGATTTGTATCGGGATGCCTTTGAAAGATGGAGACGATTCGAAGGCGTAGAATATTTTTTCATCTGACACCAAACTTGCTAATTTCCTCCCTGATAGGTAAATAAGGCATTTACGTTTTCTTATAATTTAATTAATTAATTAATTAATCAATGGAAATGGACATTTCGTATGTAAACTTTATTGTCCAATACAGTCTATGAACTTGTCTAAAAAAGGTTGTATGTTCGTGCAATGAATGCTTAGTGTGATGGTGCTCAGCTCCTAGTGTAATGCTTAGCATGCTAGCCCGGTCAATAACACATCGACATATAGGCTAACGGGGGAAATATATGCCCGTTAGCCTGTATGTCGATATTTTCGACAAATAAAACCTATGTGGATATGGGTAGTGTCAGTGCTTATTTCGTTCTCAATATGCTGATACGCCAAGGAAATAGGTTCCAACATTAGCATGGCTAATTGCGGTTTCTGCTACTGTATGTGCGTCAGGCACATATGGGGTGGTATTTATATATGTACTACAATATATATGTAATCATTTTCTACTTTGTGTATTGACATGGTAGTAGGCTATATGATTTATGTGTAATGTGGTTTTTGCGTAACGTGGGTTAGCTTGTATAATTGCACTCTGCGCTGAAAGATGGTGATGTGCGTACATGGAAGAGAATGCAGTGCGTCAGGTTGAATGCAACATGGAGTTATGCTGAACGAAATGTGGCAGTAATTTTACTGTTGGCCTTGGCTTGCCATCAAAGCACAAAATACAGGAAAAACACGCACTCTCCAAAAAACTTAATAGAGTAAAACAAAAATAAAGAGGTGCACGGCAAAACGTGTACTTAAAGAAAAAGCAAGGCCAGCAACACTCGTGTCCTATACATTTTAATACAAACTGCGCAGGCGCTACCGGACACAGACCTATTTCGAAAATGTCTTTGTCAGTGTGCCATCAAAGTAGGCTTATGCAATATATCAGTGACGTGCGGTGAGGTTGATGGCTGGTGAGGCACTGACTTCATCACAGTCAGATTTACAAACATATGAACCCTAAAGAGTATCTTATTCACCATTTGATTGGCAGCAGTTAACGGGTTATGTTTAAAAGCTCATACCAGCATTTTTCCCTGCTTGGCACTCAGCATCAAAGCTTGGAATTGGGGGTTAAATCACCAACAATTATTCCCAGGTGCGGCGCCGCTGCTGCCCACTGCTCCCCTCACCTCCCAGGGGGTGATCAAGGGGATGGGTCAAATGCAGAGGACAAATTTCACCACACCTAGTGTGTGTGTGTGACAATCATTGGTACTTTAACTTAACTTTAACTTTACACATACAAACTGTAGCACACAAAAAAGCACATTTAATATAAAAAAAACGTTATTATGGTCTTACCTTTACTTATAAGTGCGGGAACAGTGGTGTTGGTGTTGGAGGAGTTGTGAATGAATGAAATATGAAATCCGTGCTGCAGGTGTACCTAATGTTGTGTTCCTGCAGTCGTTCACGGCTCCTCCGGCGCGAGCATTGTATTTTTTGCACTTTTTGGCTTCTTGCTAAGTGACTTTTTTTGGGTGGATTCGGTCTTGCACGTGGAGGGTTTGGGTGTGAGCTTTGGTTGGTGTGGCGCTCCCGTCGGGGGGTGCAGTCTGTGGCGGAGGTGCAATAACCTGCACCAGGAGACGGGATTACGCGAGCCCCACACAGTGCGTCTTCGCAGCAGTTTTATGATTGCTCAGCACAAGAAATACGTTACACACATACAGTTGTTGACAAAATATACCTCAGCTAACTAAACTATGGAAATGTATAATATAGTTCATATAGCAATACGGTCTCACTGCACAGCAGGCCATCAGTTAGCCGAGTCATTGCGCAATCCATGTTGAGGCACAACTGAGTGACGTGCCTCAACTGGCTGCTGATCACCGCACCGTCTCTTCTCAGTATTTGAACGGCAAATGTGAAAATTCAGCGATTTTGAATAAAAATAATCTAAAACTGGTGAAGTTTAATGGAAAATAACTTTATAGTATAATCACTGGATACATATAACAATTAAAAATTTTTTTTTTCTTTTTACATTTTCTTTCTTTCCATGATGCCAGGTGAGGCCCCGCCTCACCTGCCTCTAGTGACTGCATGTCACGTCAATATATAATGTATTATATATTATTATATATAATTATTTTGATGGTGGTCCGTGCGGTCAAACTAGACATTTTAGTAGGGTAATGCCAACAATCTGTCCCGACTCCCGACAAAAATATAGTTGCATAACTTTACAAATACATTTTGCTAATCGACATCAGTAAAATGTAGTATAATACCTTAGTAAATCATCTTGCAAGAAGTATAAACAAGAGAAAGCAACAGTGAAGTATTTGTCGATTAATATTTGAAGTTTCTTGGAGTCGTATTTGGCTGCGTATCTGTCAACCTCAGTCATAGAGAGTGAGAGGGGATTACAGAATTTTGTTCTCGATTGCAGTACCATTTCTGGCCACATTACTACATTGACATTTACATTTAATAAATGTTTGGTAAAGTTCTGTGACATTAAGACTCTCAGGATAGAGTGCTGCCGTTCACCTCTATGCGCTGATTTTTGGTAACATACTCATCTAACATATCACTATATTGATGATCAAAGGTGTTATGTGAGACTCATCTGTGGTTGTTCTTTCTGACTTGGACTAAATATACATAAAAGCCGATGATGCCAATGTGTTTTTATGTGAACAGACTTTTAAAAAATATATCTTTCCACTGGTGTGGAGGAAATGTGCACTTTTTAAAATACCTGTTTATTCCTGACAGATTTAGAGTCATAGCCATGTTTACATTTACACAAATAATCGGAATAAAAGTCCAATAATATTATAAATATACATCCATCCATCCCTCCATTTTCTACCGCTTGTCCCTTTCAGGGACGCGGGGGGGTGCAGGAGCCTAATATACAATACAATATAAATTATATACATTTGGCCAACCACAGAGCTTTTAATTCTATCGTTATATTGTGATAATGCATGATGATGACACATTATAGCGGAGACCCACAAATTTGACAGCGACAAACGAATTAACACGCAGTCCTCAATGCAATGTTGCGTTCTCGGTAGGGGCTAATGTCTCTTCACAGTGCAGCAAAGCCACTTTTAAATCAGTCAATATGTTGATGCATCCATCAGCAGCCAAATTAGGAGCTTTTGTAGCCCGTTTTGAAATAGTTCTATTATCATTTGTATGCCAAATAATATTTTGTGATATATTGTATATCGTTAATGCAAGAGGTTGCAATATATATCACAATATAGATTTTAGGCCATATCACTCATCCCTACCGCGCATGTTTTCTACATCAGAGTGATGCCGCTTCCGCCTTTGAGACAGCCGGATGTTTATCACCAAGCAACAAACGTGGCAGGTATTCGCACCGGATGTTTATCACCAAGCAGAATCGGTCTGTTGCCGACACAACTTTATTGTTAACAACATTAAGGAAACTCATGACTGTTGAACGCCTTAGTGGTCGAAAGGCTAGAAACGTCAAATTGTACAAACAAGTTCATGAAAATAATGATTTAAAAAATTACATAAACCTACATAGTGCCAAAGAGGAGGGGAAAAAATAAGGTACAATGAAATTCAACAGCAAACCCATCCAAGAGACATAAATACACATATGACGGGTAGACAGGGCAGCGGGCTGTTTGGGTCGCCACGTTAGCGGTTCCCCGGTAAAGATAAGAAAGGGAAAACAAGAGGAAGGAGGAGGGGGAGAAAAAGAAGGCCAAACCCAAAGCTGCCCTTCAGTTTGGGACTAGGAAATAACACCTCAGTACATATTACGACATTCTAAACTCAAGACTTTCAACGGGTGGAGGGAGGAATGCATCCGGCCTGAAGCTGCAGCCAACAGGGCCAATGCTCCGTTGTCCATCATACTGTGAGAGGTGAAGCGTATAAGGCGTGGGATGGGGGGTGGTGGTATATGTGTGGGTATTTGCGTAGTAATCCATGGATGTGTGTATGCCAAAAGCCTGGAAGTCAACATCCTAGGTGTCTTTGAAGAAAAGGGGTAAGGAATTTCAGAGCGTTTTTTATTGCAATGATCCAACGATGTACAGTATGACCCCGCCAAAGCCAATGCAGAAGCAGTCGAATTGCAGAGAAGGATTGTTTTGGTAATGGTCGTAACTATTTCCACTAGGATTTTGGCCCTTATAAAGTGTCCTTTCGGGGTGCCTGTCAGTTCAAGACAAGTGGGTTTCTGGCACCCTGACCTACAATTTAAGTCTTATTGAATTCAATCTGTTTTTAACCTTGATTGGACACTTAATCGTTTTCCCTAACCGTGTATGTTTTGGCATATCATTATGTATGTACTCACTCCCCAAACATTCTTTACATTTACGTTTACATTAGCTGAACTTCCATGCCAGACGAGACGAACTTCCAGCTCCACATCAGAATTACCAATCACTCAAAAAAGAAACAAGTCTTTTTACCTTTTTGCGATTCTCCAGGGGGCTAGGGTTAGTGGGGTCTTGCCCAAGAGTCGACTCGCACAAGTCAGCCAAACAATTCAGGTCACAGCACCAATTATTTGGATCTTTCCTTTTAAGAAGAATAACATTAGAAATTGACAAAGTAAGTACAAATACTGAAGTAGCAGTACCAGTGCTGGAGAGAAGATGATGTTTAAAGTCGGGTGCATTCTCTGAAGATGGTCTCTTTACACATTTTTTTCCCCCATTTTGCTGTTTGGGCGTTGTCCATCAAAACCTAAGCTTGTGTTTTGGACACAAGCACACACATCCACTCTCGCTTTGTTTCGTTCCTGGCACCACCTCTGACCATCAAAACCTAAATAAGATACTATATGTGTGTATTTGCAAAGATAGAAACACAGGGTATATTCTAGGGCTAGGCGCTATATCGAATATATTCGATATATCGCGGGTATGTCTCTGTACGATATAGAAAATTACTATATCGTGATATTCGAGTATGCGTTCTCACACAGTTGCTTTTAGCTGCGGGCATTACACTGCAGGCTCTTCTCGCTCTTTCTTGTCTCTCCTTCTCACAGAGACTTAAAACAAGCGCACCTTCTTACATACGTCACATACAGACACGTGTGCAACGTCAGACGCTCTCGCCGAGCAGACAGGTAGCGGCATGGTAACGTTAGCTGTGATGTTTTTTTGATTGATTGTTGATTGATTGATTGATTGGTCGATTGATTGATTTAAACTTTTATTAGTAGATTGCACAGTTCAGTACATATTCCGTACAATTGACCACTAAACGGTAACACCCGAATAAGTTTTTCAACTTGTTTAAGTCGGGGTCCACATAAATCAATTCATGGTATGCTAGTGGTAATACGAGAGAGAGAAGGTGCGAAACTGGTAACAAATGAAGGAATCATTATTTTCCAAGAAAAACCGCAGGGAGTCTATCGTCTGGCGGTGGTTTGTCTTCAAGCGGGTAGATGATGAAGAAGTATGCGACAAAAGCGTTGCTACAAAAAGTAGCAGCACTGCTAATGTGTCGCATCATTTGAAAAGTCACCCACTAGAGAATGAAGAGTGCTTGAAACTCCGCATGTCAACATCTCCGGCCCGTGCCACACCTACAAAATGCCCAAGCAACCGTTTCCACATCAACACCGTATGAAAAAAATAGTCAACAACAGAAGGAGATAATGTCCACAGGAACTACCACATAGCGAAGGACATACACTATTTGATTTCCTATTATGCAGCTCATTTTTGTTTGACAGTTATTGAAATATCTTGTGTGACATCATGCACAAAAGTGCACTTTATTTGTTTTAAAACATTGTAGTGGTGTTCTGTGCAAAAAGTGCACTTTAATTGAATGTTGTTTTGATATGTCATCTTAGTGACATCATGCACAAAAGTGCACTAATAGCTTGTTTTAAAATGTCTCTGACAATCTTGCACTTTCTCTTTTGGAAATTACATGAATTTTTGTGCCACTGCTTAATAACTGTTTAATAAATAAAGTTTTGGTAAATTGACTTAGTTGTGGTTTGAAATGAGCATATATTAATGCAGTATGAACAAGAATGTTTTAATGTAGAAACATAGAATCATCATACTGCTGTGATTGTATACATCAAGTGTTAATTCAAGACTAAGGAAAAATATAGAGATATATGTCGTGTATCGTAACATGGCCTAAAAATTTCAAATTAGGTCAAGGTCAAAGAGATGAATTGTCATTTTTTTTACCCAAAAGAACAAAAATCTAGTTCTCAATCAGCTAAAGCAAAATAAAAATATTCATACACGATATACATCATATAGAAAAAAATATAAGCAGTAAAAGTGAGAAATACCAATAAAATCAGATAAAATGGTCCTCTTTTTAGTGCATTCAGTCTTTTAATTCGACATGTGAATGTGAGTGTGAATGTTGTCTGTCTATCTGTGTTGGCCCTGCGATGAGGTGGCGACTTGTCCAGGGTGTACCCCGCCATCCGCCCGATTGTAGCTGAGATAGGCTCCAGCGCCCCCCGCGACCCCGAATGGAATAAGCGGTAGAAAATGGATGGATGGATGGATGTTGTTTAGCTGTTGGGGGTGAGGGCGGGTGTTTATGTGAAGAAAAGAAACAGTCGATTTATAAGTCTCACAGCCGAGGGAAAAATGATGTTCAGCTTTCTGCTACAAACCCCGTTTCTATATGAGTTGGGAAATTGTGTTAGATGTACGTAAATATAAACGGAATACAATGATTTGCAAATCATTTTCAACCCATATTCAGATGAATATGCAACAAAGACAACACATTTATTGTTCAAACTGATAAACTTTTTTTTTTTTTGCAAATAATCATTAACTTTAGAATTTGATGCCAGCAACACGTGACAAAGAAGTTGGGAAAGGTTGCAATAAATACTGATAAAGTTGAGGAATGCTCATCAAACACTTATTTGGAACATCCCACAGGTGAACAGGCAAATTGGGAACAGGTGGGTGCCATGATCTGGTATAAAAGTAGATTCCATGAAATGCTCAGTCATTCACAAACAAGGATGGGGCGAGGGTCACCACTTTGTCAACAAATGCGTGAGCAAATTGTTGAACAGTTTAAGAAAAACCTTTCTCAAGCAGCTATTGCAAGGAATTTCAGGATTTCACCATCTACGGTCCGTAATATCATCAAAGGGTTCAGAGAATCTGGAGAAATCACTGCACGTAAACAGCTAAGCTTGTGACCTTCGATCCCTCAGGCTGTACTGCATCAACAAGTGACATCAGTGTGTAAAGGATATCACCACATGGGCTCAGGAACACTTCAGAAACCCACTGTCAGTAACTACAGATGGTCGCTACATCTGTAAGTGCAAGTTAAAACTCTCCTATGCAAGGCGAAAACCGTTTATCAACAACACCCAGAAATGCCGTCGGCTTCGCTGGGCCTGAGCTCATCTAAGATGGACTGATACAAAGTGGGAAAGTATTCTGTGGTCTGACGAGTCCACATTTCAAATTGTTTTTGGAAACTGTGGACGTCGTGTCCTCCGGACCAAAGAGGAAAAGAACCATCCGGATTGTTATAGGCGCAAAGTTGAAAAGCCAGCATCTGTGATGGTATGGGGGTGTATTAGTGCCCAATACATGGGTAACTTACACATCTGTGAAGGCGCCATTAATGCTGAAAGGTACATACAGGTTTTGGAGCAACATATGTTGCCATCCAAGCAACGTTACCATGGACGCCCCTACTTATTTCAGCAAGACAATGCCAAGCCACGTGTTACATCAACGTGGCTTCATAGTAAAAGAGTGCTGGTTCTTGACTGGCCTTCCTGTAGTCCAGACCTGTCTTCCATTGAAAATGTGTGGCGCATTATGAAGCCTAAAATACCACAACGGAGACCCCTGGACTGTTGAACAACTTAAGCTGTACATCAAGCAAGAATGGGAAAGAATTCCACCTGAGAAGCTTAAAAAATGTGTCTTCTCAGTTCCCAAACGTTTACTGAGTGTTGTTAAAAGGAAAGGCCATGTAACACAGTGGTGAACATGCCCTTTCCCAACTACTTTGGCACGTGTTGCAGCCATGAAGTTTTAAGTTAATTATTATTTGCAAAAAAAGAATAAAGTTTATGAGTTTGAACATCAAATATCTTGTCTTTGTAATGCATTCAATTGAATATGGGTTGAAAAGGATTTGCAAATCATTGTATTTCGTTTATATTTACATCTAACACAATTTCCCAACTCATATGAAAACGGGGTTTGTATTTTTGCAGCCAATGCTGCTGTATCTCCTCCCTGATGGCAAAAGGGAGAAGATGTGGTGGGAGGAGTGAAGTGAGTCCGTGATGATGGAGGTGGTGTTACTGATGCAGCGCTTCCGATGTAGCTCCATCAGGCAGAGGAGTGGGGCACCGATAATGTTACTGGCTGTCTAGGCCAGTCTGTTAAGCCGCTTTGTGTCCTTTGCAGTATGGTAAAACCATGTGTTAGGATGCTTTCAACGGTGCCCTGTAGAAGGTGGTGAGGTGTGTGGTCAGATTCCTGAGTCTGCGGAGGGAAAAGCGACCACCAAGGTTTCAGTGGTTGAAGTGAGGTCATCATCAATGTGTATGCATACTCACTGTTGTCCTTAATGAGGCCCCTCACCGTTGTGTCATCTGCAAACTTCAAGACAGAGTTGTTGCTGAATTTGGCAGTACAGTCAAAGGTAAGTAGGCTGAAGAGTAGAGGGCTCAGGACGCAGCCGTCGAGGAGCCTCTGCTCAATGTCTGTAATAGGTGGCTGCTCAACCTGACTGCCTGCTGTCGCTGTGTCAGAAAGTTGTGGACCCAGTCACAGAGGCTGTTGTCCACCTGTAGTAGCTGAAGGTTTTCCACAAGCTGCTGTGGGTTGATGGTATTGAAGAAACTGGTGAAATCTATTAACAGGGTCCTGGCGTAGGCGTTTCTCTGCTCAAGAAGACCTGGCGTGAGGTGGAGAATGCTGGTAATTGTGTCTTCTGTAGATCTGTTTTTCCAGTAAGGGGAATGATTGGCACGGGCACAGGGGTTAGCGCATGTGCCTCACAATACGAAGGTCCTGGGTAGTCCTGAGTTCAATCCCGGGCTCAGGATTTTTCTGTGTGGAGTTTGCATGTTCTCCCTGTGACTGCGTGTGTTCTCTCCGGGTACTCCGGCTTCCTCCCACCTCTAAAGGCATGCACCTGGGGTTAGGTTGATTGGCAACACTAAATTGGCCTTAGTGTATGAATGTTGTCTGTCTATCTGTGTTGGCCCTGCGATGAGGTGGCGACTTGTCCGGGGTGTACCCCGCATTCCACCCGAATGCAGCTGACAGGCTCCAGCACCCCCCGCCGCCCCGAAAAAGGAAAAGCGGTAGGAAATGGATGGATGGATGGAAATGAGTGGGTCAGCTGAGAGGCAGTTTTTAACTTGCTGCATGATCAGGCGTTCAAAACACTTCTTTACAATAGGTGTGGGCGCTACAGAGAAATTGGAGAGGCTGACAGGATGCAAGGATGGCGACTCTTTTGAGGCAGGTGGGAATGACAGCCTGTTGGAGTGAGATGTTGAAGATGTCAGCACAGTTTTTGAGAACACATCCAGGGACGTTATCTGGTCCTTGCGTGGGTTGACGCTAGCCAGGGCCTTTAGTACTCTAGCTGTGGTAAGCCGTAGTGTCTGTTTGTTGGCAGAAGTGTCTATGCATGCTTGCTGTTTTTGTCCTCAAGATGTGCATAAAATGTGTTCAGTTTATTTGGAAACAGGGTCAGAGTGACACGTCTGCCGGGGAGTGGGTTTATAGTCAGTGATGGAGTGAATTCCCTGCCACAAGCGACGTGAATCTTTAGCTTCAGAAATGGCTGTTCAGTGTATGTGCCTTTTAACCCCTTTAATTCCTCAGGCAAGATTGCCTCTTGCGAGTGTATATGTTGTAGAGTGTCTAGCTCTGAATGCCTCTGAGCAATGAGCACACTTGCCCGGTCAGCCATGGTTTCCGACCTCTGTCACATCCTCAGTACACTTGTTGATGTAACTGATTACAAAATATGTGTATTCCCGTAAATCTGTCTTTCCATCCTGTGTTGCTGCCTCGCTGAAGATGTCCCAGTGTGTGGTGTCAAAACAGCTCCATAGTGCTGATTTTTCTTCCTGTGGCCATATTCTTGACCTCACTGATCACTGGCTCGGTCTGTATGCTGGTATGAGTCTGACAGTTATATGGTCCTAAAACCTTGAACTGAGTCAGGTTAATCAAACAGTTCAGATGTTTTTTTCATAAACCATTCCATCCCTAATAGAAGCTATGGGATGAATTGTCTTAGATTACAGTATGTAATTATTTGATTCTGCCTAGAAATACAAATTATGTTGATCTGTTTGGATTAAAAGGGAATTAAATTCATATGTTTGGTACAAACAAAGAGCCCTCCAGGTTAGGAATGTTATTTTAAATGCAGAAACATGACAATGGCCTTTATTTTAAAGAGAGGGAAAAAATATGATGCTTATTTACAATGTTTTTTACTGTCTTTTGTAGATCCCCACCAATGGAGCCGTGTGGGATGTGTACATTAACTTTGCCAAAGGGTCTTTGGTGCAATGGGAGAAAATAATCCCTTCATTTGTGTACAACAGCGAGCAGCCATTTTTTGAAATGCTGGTTCCCACCACCGACACAGTCCGCTATGGCTATTTGATGGAAAAACTGCTGTCTGTCCGCCATTCTGTTCTCTTTACTGGCTCTACAGGAGTGGGGAAGGCAAGTAAAAAAACAAAACACTTTAGATTCTGCTGTCTTGATGGATATGTTTTTCAAATTATCACTTTGTCTGTGAAAATACGTTCATGTTGACAAAAAAAATAAGTAAATGTGTGTC
The DNA here is from genome assembly GCF_033978685.3 of Nerophis lumbriciformis. Taxonomy (NCBI): domain Eukaryota; kingdom Metazoa; phylum Chordata; class Actinopteri; order Syngnathiformes; family Syngnathidae; genus Nerophis; species Nerophis lumbriciformis. The sequence goes on along the minus strand of NC_084572.2, from coordinate 16,601,555 downwards.
TTCCCCAGTCAGTGATAGCTCGAGGTCTTCTCAACACTATCCAGGAGAACTGTGGCTATGTTCCTGTGTATATCAACTTCTCTGCTCAGACCTCCTCTGCACGCACACAAGAAATCATCGAGTCCAAGCTGGAAAAAAAGAGGAAGAATATGCTTGGTAAATAGAACCCCCAAAAACTAGGACTGTCAAATAATTTTTATAGTAACACATATTATATTATTCACATTTTGAACTTAGTTAAAACATTACTATTCACGATTAATCACAGATCTATAGAAGTTTTTTTAATCTTTTATAAGCGTACCTCAGACAGATAATTTTAAAGTTTTTAATATTATCCCATGCAGTGGTGCGCCGTGCGTTTCCCACCTAGGCCTTCAGTGATGTCCGGCTTCAATGATTACCTCTCAAAATACCATAATTTGTGTCACCACATGACCATTGCTGGAGAAATGCTACACAGAAACTACATTTACGCACTACTGTGCATTAAATCACTACCAACAGTGTACATAACACTTTATTTTCTGGCGCATTTAAAAATCAATAAAACAGCTTCAGCAATTTTAACATATTTTATGTGGTACTGTTAAATTGCAAAAAACATATTAAAAATGAAAAAATTCAGAAATAAAATATCTGAACTCACAATCTGTTGAACCCATTTGAGCTTCCGGGGTTGGCCAACATCGTATCACAAGATGTAGTTTCTCTTTAAATATTCTTCTTGAAAATGGCCTTGCAAATATATGTGCTGTCTTGTCTAATCGTAAAAGATGCAGACGAGGCGTGTTGGCTGAGTTCTTAAAGTTTACTCCACAAGGTGCTCATCAAAAACATCCCGCTGCCGGCATGGCTAAACGCGGCTACTGCGCATGCTCTTCACTACTGTGGCATGCTGGGTAATGGAGTTCTTATGTTACCTAGCTCATAACATCACAATATATTTACAACAACTCGTGATCTGATTGGCTATCGCAACTGTCTATTACTGTATGTCCCTGTTCACTTACAGCGCACGGACGGCAGCATTGTTGATTCTGAAGGCCCGGGCAGATTTGGTACAGCATGTCAACATAAGCTAGCTAAATTCTGATTGGATAAAAACTCTATAACTTAAAAACAACAGTGCTGGAAGGCGCATAATATGACATGAAGAGAATATGAATACTTTTAGATATTTAGGGAAAGTAAATGAAAAAAAAAATGTTATCTTTAATTATGATCATGATTTCTGGTTATATTAGGCCAGCACAGAAGGCCTTGCTGGCCCTGACGGCACACCACTGATCCCATGGGACTCGACAATTTGTTTAATGTTTGTTTATTAATCATTATGCATTTTTAAACACTTGCGGGGCCGCATGTTAGCGGTAGTTGCCGTGATTACAAGATGCAAATGGAATGCATGAATGTAGCTTGCAGGTAAAAGAATATTTAATGACACCAGTCGTCAAACTCTAAAAAAAACACTCTAATGCAGGGAAGTGCACGTAAAACAGAACACTAGTGCGGTGAAACTAGTGAGGGAAACTCAAAACATGGCTACAGTTACGGTGATGCGTGAAAAGAACACACATCGTGCCACAGCAGTCAATTCTCAAGCTCTGAATAAAGCGCAAGGCTGGCTTTAGAAGTCTGTCCAATTACTAAAACAAATCAGGTGAACTTAATAGCGCTCTGAAGTAGTTGGATCAGGAAGAGAAACCAAAATAAGAGCGCAAGACCTGAACTAAATCATAAAATACAGGAAAATGCCAACAAACTCAAAATAAAGCACTGGCTGTAGTGACAAATGTTAATCGTGCATCAAAAAATAAAATTGTGCCGGTAATTAGCGTTAGCTCATTATGATCGCCTTACTTTGAGAGCCGTAAAAAGCAACAACAAAAAACATTAATTATTCAAAACTGTGTGGGAAGTAAAAATAAAATAAGTTACAATTTTCGGACTTCATGTGTTCACACAGATACAGTAGTACCAGGTTTAATTAGTTGTGTGACGCAGTTTGTACCTTGAAAACGGTGTCGCCCATTGAAATGAATACAAATCAATTTAATCTGTGTTTGGCCCCCAAAATAAGATAATGCAATAGCGTAAGACTGGATGATTTGATTGCCGCTTACGGGGTTCACTGTGACATGCAAAATGCCGATTTGTATTGGGGAGGCTCGTAACACTAATTCTTGCTCGCAATCTAAAGCATTACAATTAGCCAAGAGACAGATTGTATACCAAGGTACCACTGTATTGGTTTAATCAGTATGTCATCGTTTAATGAAAGTATCAATGTTTTTGTCCTTTCTTCCAATGTTCGTACTTGTTTCTTGTGTGTAGGCGCTCCAAAGGACAAGAGGATTGTGGTGTTCGTGGACGATCTGAATATGCCGAAGCTGGACAGTTATGGCTCACAGCCGCCCATCGAGCTCCTGCGTCAGTTTCAGGACTTTTCTGGTTTTTATGACAGGGAAAATTTCTTCTGGAAAGAGATACAGGTACCCACATTGGCAATGAACCAAAGTAATACCTGGATGTGTTTGTGTGTTTCCGTTTGTGCGTGTGTAAAATATCAGCATAATCTTTGTGCATGACTTCAAATCAGTCCATCCCGAATTTTGGGCGCTTTTTTTGTGATTGTTGCGGCCTAATAGGCTGCATTTTGCGTCAGCTTTTTCAGAAAGTTGCGGCAAAAGTTACAATGTTGAATCAACTTGTGATTTTATGAATTTGTTATCACGTTTTAGGTGTTCCTTGTGAACCTAACCTAAAACAGGACAAGATTTAAAAAATATATAAAACAAAAACAATACGAAGGTCCTGGGTTCGATCCCTGGGGTCTTTCTGTGTGGAGTTTGCATGTTCTCCCCGTGACTGCGTGGGTTTCCTCCGGGTACTTTGGCTTCCTCCCACCTCCAAAGACATGCACCTGGGTATAGGTTGACTGGCAACACTAAATTGGCCCTCGTGTGCGAAATTTGTCTGTCTATCTGTGTTGGCCCTGCGATGAGGTGGCGACTTGTCCAGGGTGTACCCCGCCTTCCGCCCGAATGCAGCTGAGATAGGCTCCAGCATGTGTGGATGGAGATAGTTGTAATATGTGTTTCTACAGTATCCATGTTCGCGTGGGCATAGCCTAATAATAGTAGAGATGTTAGGTGGCCGATATTTGCCTGTTTTAACTGATTAGCTGATGGGCTGCCAAGCCCAGCCGATCTTTACCACAGATGTGTCCCTTTTTTTAACATGCTAAGATTGTACTCAAGTAAAAGATTATTTCAAAAGAGATGCACGCTCAAGGAGACACAATCATATTTCCATATTGCTCGGTACACACATCCGGGAGTTAAATGTATTCCAGGAGGGTGCGTGTGGTGCCAGAACACCGGCTCAAATTGGAGGCAAGCTGCAATTAGTGCGTCAACAAGAAGCCACTTTTACATTTCTAATCCTTACCATTGCATTAAATTATCTAGCATTATATGGCATTATCTCTGTAGGATTAGAGGGAAATTAATGGCTAAGCATGCTACACGCACACACGGCTAAAACTTCAATATAAAGTAGGGTGATCGATCCAGAAGTCGACACTATCGATACCTAATACGGTATCAGTGTATAAACAATACTAAAGTGATTAGATCAACATAAGGCAGACAGGGAGGCTTTAGGGCAAGACCCACATGATTCAAGTGGGAGACAATAGTAGTAGACAGAAACAGGAAGTAGTTCTGAGCTACGCGGGAGGACGACAATTGTGGTTTTTGATGAATAAAGAGTTGATATAATGTTACGTTGTTGTTCCTGCTTTGTCTACACAAGAAACAAACATAAGTTGTAATTGGACAGTTGAACACTGCGCAGAGACAAATTCCCATGGTAAGAATGATGCTGATTGGCCTTAATATGCAAGGAAATTGCGGCATTGGACAAAGTTGCGAGGATGCGCAAAATTTGCGGGGATTGGTTGAATTTGTGTGAAATGGCGGGATCGCAACATCGCAAATTCCTGGAGGTACTGATAAATATATATTTTTTAAGTGTTTAAATTTAATGATTGCACTCAAGGATAAATTATTAAGATTATACTACAAATTAATTTTATTGGCCCCTGAAAATGAAATCTCTTCTCTGTCATCAACCAAATTATGATCAAAGTGCCTTGTGTACCTGTTTTACTTTTAATGTTTGATTCAGTTTTTTATTGTCTGCTGAAGGACATGACTATTGCTGCAGCGTGTGCTCCTCCAGGAGGAGGACGTAACCCTGTGACACCTCGCTTCATCCGACACTTCAGCATGTTGTGCTTGCCCACGCCCTCAGAACAAAGTCTCAAACAGATCATCATTGTCAGGACAAACATCACAAACACACACATTACTAAGTTCACTTTTCTTCAGCTTTTCTTTTGTTTTACTGCTTTACTTCAGGCCATCTTGTCGGGTTTCCTCAAAGAGTTCCCCCAGCCGGTGAAGGACTGCAGCAAACAAATCGTGGATTCTGCTGTAGAGATTTACAACCGCTTGAGCGTGGATCTGCTTCCCACTCCAGCCAAGTCTCACTACGTCTTCAATCTCAGGGACTTGTCCAAGTGTGTCCAGGGTGAGCCAAGACTAATTCTGCATGTGTTGCATATGTACATGTTATTTAGCCACACAAGCGTCACACACATATACTGTATACATGTTCATGTTTTCACTTGAAACTGGGTTTTTGCTTAAGGTGTGTTTCTTTAAGTAGGTCATATTATGATTGTTTTTTCTACATTAGTTAGAGACCAGGAAACAAGCTTAAGCAAAGCAAATATGCAATTATATCACATACAACTCGAGACTTGCAAAGAGATGTTTTGCAAACCATCTTCAAGCTGCCTTCTAACCCCCTCTTCGGGATTTGCCATTTTGTGGGCAGTCTTATTTACATGCCTCCACTTCGACTGCGTCTTCTTCTTGCCAGCCATGTTGTAGTTTTAGCGCTTCAGTTAGGATACTTCTGACAGATATAACAAAGACCTATACATTACTTTGTAATAGAAATGGCACTAGTGGAAGATTTTAGCATGCATGTGCATGTACGAGCCAGTCTGCCCCAAAGTAAGAGGACAGAGGAAAAAAAAAGGGGAGCTTATTGACTACAATTTCAGACTAAAATGGCAGACTCGCACAAAGCTCTTTGGGTAGATCGCCACCATAATGGACATATCTGCTGATGTCACACTTAGAAAAAATGTCACCTATAGGGCAAATTTCAAACGACTTGTATGAAGGAAGACAAAGTTGTTTTTTAAATATCTCTACCATGCCTAAATGAGTTGTTTTCAAATTTTTGGGACTTATGCAGATCCCAAATAGACAAAAACAGGTACCAATAGGTTAGAACAGTTGATTTTGCAAAATATGTTATGTTAAGAGACTCACAACTATGTGTTGTGATTTGTATTGACAAATTTACATTTACTGTAAAGTGCCCCAGGATTTGAAATCAATCTTAAGAGATTTTTGAATGAAGGGATTTTGCGAGACTGGCAATAATATCAGAGTTCTTACTTTAGATTGATTGTGATGCAAGACTGCAGACTTTCTGCTTCCTGCAGTCTTTTGACTTCTTTTTAACGTTTCCAGCTCAAACTTTAAGAATTGTTTGTGCTGTGTCAGTAAATTGCTAAGAACAGAAACATGTTCACAAACTAAAATACATATTCATAGTGAAAAGTACATTAGCAGGAATAATTATTTGAAATAAGTTCACAAGCAAAATGTTCATGTAAGTGCATTTTAACACGGAGAGACAGAGTATTAACAACACATCCAGAAATAACATAAAGTTTGTAATTGATTGAATAAAAAAGTATTTAATCATTAATCAATCGAAACATTACTTAGTTCTTAGGATTTTCTTCTTTATGGATACTCTCCAAATTGTGTTTTTTTTAAGATTTCTCTTGGCAAACACATATAATCCCATATTGTGTTTGCATGAAAAATTGTGAAATAATCTCTGATACAAGCAGTGTTTACTTGTGCAAAGGTAGACTGCCAGTTAACATCTACATTTCCTCCAATAAGCACACAAGGTTGGTCTTTATTGTTGCCAAAAAAAACAATTACAACTCTACTCTAAAAGCATAAGTCTGTATGTGATAAAGGTAATTTTTTTCATACATACTATTGTTTTCTGTTTGACTAATTTCACTTGATCAAACCTCTTCGTGCTGATATCACATCAGATTATTAACGGTACCGGACAATGTTCAAGGCGCCAAGTCAGTATTGAATCAGAAGTGAAAAAGTTGTGTCGGGACACCCCTATGATGAGATTGACGCCCTGGTACAAGATCGGTCCCAGCTCCGCAGGAGATGGAGGAAAGCATCGGCGGAGGAGAGAGAAGGCCTGAAGGTGTTATGGGACGAGGTGAGACAGAAGCTGGACAGCATGCTAAGAGCAGAACGTATTCACAGACACAGGAAAAGAAAGGAGAAAGAAAGAGCTAGCTTCATGAGGAATCCTTTCAAGCACGCCCATCAGCTTCTGAAGGAGAAAAGAAGCGGGAAACTGGAAGCCACCAAGGAGGAGCTTGAGCAGTACATGAGGGGCCAAATACAGCGACTCAAAGAGGAACGATCCGTTAGGTTCACCAGGATACGTCCCTCCTCGACCTCCTCCAACCACGCAGTTTGACAGCTCCCCTCCTTGGCTGAGCTAGGTAAGAACAGTCGTCAAGAAAGCAAGGTCAGCATCAGCTCCTGGGCCTAACGGAATCCCCTAAAAGCTATACAATAACTGCCCCCAAGTGCTGAAATGCTTGTGGAAGCTAATGAGCACAGCATGGAAGAATCTACTCATTCCGTGGAGTGGCAGAGAGCTGTGGCGGCGTTTATTCCGAAAGATCAGGAGTCCCATAACATCAGTCAATTCAGGAGCATTGCTCTGTTGAATGTCGAGGGAAAGATCTTCTTTGCAGTCATGGCCAAGAGACTAACATAGACCATAGACCTTCTCTTTGGTGCAATAACCCATTCCACCAACCACCCTGTTTTTGTTTTTTTGTTTTTCATGTATATATTCATTTCACACCATATTCATTGCACTTCTACATTTTTTATATTTTTATATATTTGCACATTGTTTTTCTAGCATGCACACATCGCACTGTATGAAATGGCCTCAATCTCGTTACCTTGCGTAATGACAATAAAGCTGATTCTGATTCTGATTCTGATAAGGCTGCAGACAGGGCAGAGGCTTCCCCCACTCCGAAGCTACATGGACGATGTCACTGTGGTACTGCAAACAGCCTCTTGCACGAGAAGGTGTCCGAAGAGGCTGGATGAGCTAGTGACATGGGCACGGATGAAGATAAAACCCTCCAAGTCACGAAGCCTCTCCTTGCGCAAAGGCACCAGGAACGACAATACCATCTTTGTTGCAGGAGGTGAGCAAATCCCTCTACTGGTCAACCAGTCCATCCAAAGCCTAGGGAGGCAGTACAATGCGGACCTGTCGGACTTCACACTGTACCAAAGGGTTATGTGGCCACTGAAGATGTGCGAGATTCGATCCTCAACAGCCAACGGGTTGGACAGACTCGCCAACTCCTACATCCAAAAGTGGCTGGGCCTACCGCGTTGCTTCTCCGACACTGGCTTATTTGGGGGAACTTCGCTGCATCTGCCGATCCAGACCATCACCCTGGGCTATAAGTAGGAGAAGGCCAGATTGTTTTTTGAGCTGGAAGAATCCTCAGATCCTACAGTGAGTAATGCACGCTTACCCACCCGAACAGGCCGGAAGTGGCAAGCAGGGCCAGATGTCGCCAAGGCCATTGGCAGGCTCCAACACCAGGAGATAGTTGGCAGGGTGCAAGTAGGGAGAGTGGGGCTTGGCTGGGGAGATTCTCCACGCCTCTGGTCCAAGGCCACAAAGAGGGAACGAGAGCCATGGTCGTGGAAGAGGTCTAAAGGGCGAACCAGGAGAAATATATACCATCAAGGCCGTGTCTCAAGGTCGCCAAGGAAGATGGACCACTTGGGACGGTACCATCATGAGACCCATCAGCTGGGCCGACCAATGGAAGATGCCACAAGCCAGACTCAGCTTCCTACTCAGGGCAACTTTTGACACCTTGCCATGCCCTAGAAACCTCCACCAGTGGTTCGGCCAGGAGGAGAGCTGTCCCCCTATGCGGTGCTTGCAACGCCAGCCTGAAGCACTTGCTATCAGGCTGCAAGGGTCGTTACAGATGGCGGCATGGTCAAGTCCTCATGAAACTGGCCGAAGTCCTGAAGAGCAGTGGACAAGCCCATAGCCAAGCAGCTTCCTGTCATGTTTGTGAGGCAAAGGAGAGACCAGCCGACGAGGCCCCCGCAGTGTCCTCTCTCTGGCAAGGGACTGGAGTATGAGGGCTGATATCGGCAAACAGCTCCAGTTCCCCTGTGAGATCACCACCACCTCACTCCGCCCAGACATTGTGCTGTGGTCTGCTGCTACCAAGTCTGTCATGCTGATAGAGCTCACCATCCCCTGGGAGGAGGGAATCCAGGGAGCCTACGATCGCAAAGCAGCCAAGTATGCAGATCTGGCTGCTGAGTGCAGAGAGGCAGGCTGGTCCACTACCATGTACCCTGTGGAAGTAGGCTGTCAGGGCTTCGTCGGCACATCAACAACAAGGCTGCTCCGAGATGTGGAGTAGCCTTGACGACCGGAGCCAAGCTCCAAAGGGAAACCAAGGCCCTTGCTGAGGAAGCAGAAAAGGGAAGCTTCTGGTTGTGGCTGAGGAGCAGGGATAAGTACTGGGGGTCGAGGCAATAAGATGGGTCAGCTGCAGGGTCATCAGCCGGGGACCACCGAGTTTCACTCTCTTTAACCCCGGAACGCCTCCTGGTGGCGAAACGGTGGCAGCTGCAGCTGACCCAAGGCGCTGTAGGAGGCGCGTCAGGCATACTTGCCCAGCAGAAACAACACCATTTCTGTACAATCAATCTGATGATGGATTTACCCTGTCTAAATTCTTCAGTTTCTTAATCCCTCTAACACATGTAATATTCGCATCCTAGACACACTGTCAGGGATGCTACCTCGGGTCATTAAATGTTTTCAAGCATCAGACACACTCACCAAGGCGAGCAACCCGGCCAGGGTAGATTAGGCAACGCTACTGCACCCACAGATCACTTCTGAGCCACAGCCACCTTAAAGCTACTTCTGCAGCCTTAGTAGCCTTGTTGATGGTCCTTCCGCTCCTCACTCCTGTAATGCTACACATTTTGTAGACGCTACAAGAGGGACTGGCCTGTGAAACCTTTACATCCGACCTCAATGTACTCGCCACCTGTCGCTCCGACAATCTTCCACCAGTTTGGCATAATTTGCCCTCTTTCTTTCATTGGACTCAAGACGGTCCTCTTATGGGATGGTTAATTCTAGGAGGATAAACTGTTTGAAGGCTTCAGAGATATCAGCACAGTATCTGGCCTGACATTGTCTTGAAAGCGATTTCTGTGAGTTTGAGCTGCTTCCCCAAGTCAACTCTTAACTCCCAGTCTTGCACTGATCCTAAGAGGCCAGCGGTTGCTCTGCTAGAAGATTTTGTCTTTTATCCAAAAGTGATGGTCTTCATCGCTGGACAAGGCGCTTATAGACGCTGATGCCACAGTTGAAGGTGTTTGCTTCGGCTTTCAGATCTTGGTCATGCCGCTAGCGATGTTGTCCCTTGCCTAGTACTATGAAATAGGATGTGCTCCAGAGTCTCTCTCTTTAAGCATAGCATGCAGGCTGGAGCCTCCACCTTCCCAAAGCAGAAGAGGTCGGATGGGCTAGGTAACATATCGTAGCCACAGCTTAGCTTGCCACAGCCTGGTGCCATCGCTGTGACTCAGTGTCTTCCACCGCCTCGAAGGCCTTCCACTTCCGCTTAGTCCTCACCTTGATTCCAACCCAAAAAATTTGGGATCGGCTAAGTCTGGGTATTGCAGCACTTCCCTAGTCTGGCTCCCTTAACTTCCTCATTCAGGCTCTAATAGGGAGATTCAGCAAGTTGTTACGCCCTAATAGGGCAATGCTGCTCAAGCTTTGTGAAAGACCTAACCACTTCCGGAGAAACCGACTGACTCTCCTCTCAAATCTTTTGATCGTGGATATCAGCACCAAGAGGGACCAAAGTATCCGTGGAAGGATGCCATGCTGCTATGTCCATGCCTTGAACTTGCAAGGCAGTTACTGACGTGTCCCACTGAGGCTCAGCCTCCAGCTAGATGTCGGTTTTATGAATGGCTGCTTTGTCTCTCAAGCTGCAGTCAAACACTTTCCACAGGCTCTTTAATGTTTTTTCCATGATTGACGGTACCTAGGTGCAGCCAAGTGCAAAGCAAAACTTGCTGGTGATCTTTCCTCCTTTCAGCATGAGGGGTCTGAACTTTGCTCGCTTAAAGCTCATACGAGAACATGCTTTTACTGTGACTCATTCATAAAGGCCTTAATCTGTGGATGGTAAACGCCGTACCTGGTAAGGTACCCCTCGATTTGGCCTCAGCTGACTTCACCAGCATGTTAATGACCAAATATATCTGCTGTACATTATTCGCCCACGCTTTTCCTAATAAAAGACACTTGATATAAAACATCGTTCTCTCTTTATTTTAAGGTATGCTACAATGTGAATCAAGTCAAGTGCGAGACAAGACCCAGATCTTCCGTCTGTTCTGTCATGAATGTCAGCGGGTTTTCCATGATCGTCTCATCAATGCCCAAGATAAAGAGTATTTCAATACCATCGTCTGTGAGACAGCCAGTAAGAGCAGTCATGCTGAATTCTATGTGCTCTTTTGTCTTCATATATGTTGCAGAATAGCACTTACTCATGTCTTTTTTGGCCAGTGAAATATTTTAGTATCAACTTGCAGCCATCATACTTTGTGACTGAGCCCATCATATTTGGGGACTTCATCAAGGTATGTTTCTATTCTTATAAATCATACATCCTCATGTAAATATGGCGATTTGCACCACTTTTGTACTTGTTATTACCTTAGTTGTACACACAGATTTAGTAGATAAAATGCAATGTACTCACCAATAGGGATGTATACTAAGCACCGGTATTCTTAAGTACCGGTTCCTAATTGGGTCGGTCCAAGTGGAACGTTAAAATTCTAGACTAATGATACTGCTATCGGTACTTTTTTTCTTGTTACTGCGTATCACTGCTTGTTATTCATATTCTGCTTTTAGGTGGGTGCAGAAAAGGAAGAACGTCTGTATGAGGATCTTACAGACTTGAATAAGATCCAGGCTGTTCTTCAGGACTATCTGTGTGACTACAACTTGACGTACTCCAAGGAGAGCAAGCTGGTGTTCTTTCAAGATGCCATTGAGCATGTTTCTAGGTACAAAAAAATCAAATCACAAGCCTTCCACTTAGGGCGTATTGTTAAAAAAGTCTTTGGGTTACATCAATGAACAAATGTTTGTTCCATGTATGCTTTCTGCCACACATAAACATGGAGTGATCGATGCTAAAACACAAGTAGACTATATTGCGAACGATACTGAGAATTATATAATAATTTCTCAATTTATTGGCTTAATTGGTTCTGATTCTAAACCTTAAAGTTTCCTGTCGCCCTGCTATATAATCATGATTTTGATCATTGTGTTTACTAGAATTGCCCGCATGATTCGTCTAGAGAGAGGCAATGGCCTGTTGGTTGGAGTAGGAGGCACAGGCAAGCAGTCGCTGACTCGGTTAGCATCCCACATATGTGAGTATCAGTGCTTTGAGATTGAGCTGAGTCGAGGCTACAACTACGATAGTTTCCATGAAGACTTGAGGAGGCTCTACAGGATGGCTGGCGTAGAGCGAAAAGATACAGTGTTCCTTTTTACGGACACTCAGGTACAAAGACTTCAAATGAAAATGAGAAGTAATGCAAGTGTGTTGAAGGATGTGCTTCTTTACGTCCATGTTTTAGATTGTTGTGGAGGAGTTTTTGGAGGACGTCAACAACATGCTGAACTCGGGTGAGGTGCCCAACCTCTTTGAAAAAGATGAACTGGAACAAGTACTTGCTGCAACTCGACCCAAAGCCAAAGAAGTTGGGATCAGTGAGGAGAACAGAGATGAGGTAATAATCAGCACTTTCTGCATACTGTGTCAAAATAAATTATTTTGTACTTTTGTATTCCCTCCAAAAACACAAATGGTCCAAAATGTTTTATGGTAGATCTTTTTACCAGGGGGTGACAGAATAACAAAAAATATATAATTAATAAAACCTGTATCCTCACCCTCATTCCCTACCTTTGTATTAAGTAATGTTGAAAATAATTTTTTAATATTTAAAGAACTACTTTGGATATGATAGGATGACCTTTGTTTACTGAGACAATAAATACAATTATTGAATAAAAAAAAACTCTAAATGCTATGTCGATAAGAAATCAGAGTGTACCCCGCCATTCCACCGGAATGCAGCTAGGATAGGTTCCAGCACTCCCTGCGACCCCGAGAGGAACAAGCAGTAGAAAATGGATGAATGGAATTTCTAAACATAATTTAACTCTTAATTTGATAATACACATGTTGAACTACTCAAAATGTATTCTGGCCAATGTCAACTTTCATTCATTTTTGTACAAGGTTGATGAGATGAAGATGATTCATTTGAGTAACAAGATTGGAAGTAACAAGAGTGAATTGTTAGCATATAATTAGGAAAGTTGAACCTTGATTTACGAGCATAATCAGTTCTTGAACAGGGCTCGTAGATAAAAAGGTTTGTAAATTGAAGCAAATTTCTCAATAGGAAACAATGAATTATTAATTTTATATACAATATTAAAGGGGACCTGCACTTTTTTTGGAATTTTGCCTATCATTCACAATCATTGATCCCCCGCTTCAACCATCCTCGTCACGTTCATTGTGTCCTTGGGCAAAACACTTCACCCTTGCTCCTGATGGGTTGTGGTTAAGTCCTTGCATGTCAGCTCCCGCCATCAGTGTGTGAATGTGTGTGTGAATGGGTGAATGTGGAAATAGTGTCAAATAGTTTTTTTTCACTTTCTAACATAACATTTGGCTCATTGTTGGTGTCTAGCAATGCAGTTATTTAGAGCAATCGAGTATACCTCTAAATCACTTCAAAAATGCATTCAAAAACTGTCAATAATACTTCATATACGCTCCGTAACCTGTATAATAACCAAGCTGTAGCGACATTGTTCTTGTAAGAGCGAACACTGAGAAACTATTTTTCTAGCGTAGTAACACATCGGCGTGCTATGGTATTAGCTGTAAAAGCTAACTACGGAAAGAGATAAGCTGTCTTCTACAACAACACGAAACATGTTTGTTTGTAATGCACAACACTGCGATACGACACCGATTTGTACTGACTGAAAAACATGAACAATCATAATACTGTATCTGTAAAGTATTAGCCCACATTTCATCTTTTGTTTGTACACTGCTGAGCTAGCCAGACAGCGTATGTACTATAGTTGTACTAACACACATGACGTGCTGTGTGTATCATGATCAATATTATAGTGACTCACTCGATGGAAGGTTGTTCATCTGGTCCTGCTGGCCCAGGGCGTTTCCTGTTGATTTTGGGTAAGCACTCCATTTATGTCGAAATGGCTTGGCTCTAAGTTACATAATTATAGCGTCAAAATCACTTTCACCTCACTCTCTCGGGTTCCGTCTGCTCCAACGTCTCACTCTTCCTTTGTGCTCGCTTCTATAAGCAGCAGTATATTTAGCTTCAGTATGAGGTTGTAAATCCTCATTTGTCCAAAAATAGTCATCTTTGTTGTCTTTTACCAAGTCTGCCATGATTAGAAAAGACACTCATGATTGATTCCGGAAGTAAGAACAGAACCAGACGTAAGACGTGCGCTGCTATGGAAACAAAAATCAGTCTAGGGAATGATTAAAATGATCAAAATACGGTGAATATTGAACATATTACCTATTGTTATGAACGTTTATGTTACTACATTATATATAGACTTGCAGTGTGTATATAAAATGTTGCTGGAGAGTTTTGAAGTTGTTTTAGAGGGCTTTGAAGGCTATTAACCGCATCTTTCAAGCGTTTTTTATCATCTTTAAAATATTTTAAAAAACAAAAAACACGTGTGTTCTTGTCTCTCATAATGATTGTGAACAAAAAAGTGCAGTTCCCCTTTAAGGACAGTGCACATTAATAAACAATCTGCTGCATAGGCTGTACATGAGCCAGATCATAGCATTATGTGCTAATTTCCTTTTGTAGCACTGGGAGCAAGCCGGGTGGCGGGGCTCTCCCTTAGAGATAGGGTGAGAAGCTCTGCCATCCGGGGGGAGCTCAAAGTAAAGCCGCTGCTCCTCCATATCGAGAGGAGCCAGATGAGGTGGTTCGGGCATCTGGTCAGGATGCCACCCGAACGCCTCCCTCGGGAGGTGTTTCGGGCACGTCCGACCGGTAGGAGGCCACGGGGAAGACCCAGGACACGTTGGGAAGACTATGTCTCCCGGCTGGCCTGGGAACGCCTCGGGATCCACCGGGAGGAGCTGGACGAAGTGGCTGGGGAGAGGGAAGTCTGGGCTTCCCTGCTTAGGCTGCTGCCCCCGCGACCCGACCTCGGATAAGCGGAAGAAGATGGATGGATGGATGGATGGATGGATGGGAGCAAGGTGGGTGAAGTGTCTTGCCCGTGGACACAACAGTAGTGACTTGAATGGCAGAATCTGGATTCGTACCAGAACCCCTCAACTACCACTTTACCGTTTGAGCTAGTTCCAGCCTTGACAATAAAATATATAACATTTAAGAAGGATTGGAATAGTTATATTTCATGGTAAAGTCTAATTGTACAACGAGGGGACCGACAACAGCTAAATGGGTTATACTTGTATAGCGCTTTTCTACCTTAAAGGTATTCAAAGCGCTATTTCCACATTCAACCATTCACACAAACATTCACACACTGATGGCGGGAGCTGACATTCAAGGACTTAACCACGATTCCTCAGGAGCTAGGGTGAAGTGTCTTGACCAAAGACACAATGGACGTGACTAGGATGATGGAAGCCAGGGATCAAACCAGGAACTCTCACGTTGCTGGCATGGCCGCTCTACCAACCAAGCCATATTTCCTAAGGACTCAAATGACACCAATTTGGTGGAATGATGACCATCGTTATAGCAGAGAATAGCGGAGACATTTATTTCTACGTTATCCAACTAAAAGTAAAATTGTGGGTTTGTGTTTCATTTATAGGTTTTCCAATTCTTTATTTCTCGTGTCCGAGAGAAGATGCATATTGTGCTGTGCATGAGTCCAGTCGGTGATGCCTTCAGGTCTCGCTGTCGAATGTTCCCCTCTCTGGTCAACTGCTGCACTATTGACTGGTTTGTGGAGGTAATAATATTTCCGACTACATACGTATTTCATTTTATGTTAGTGTTTTGATGGTTTTCTATTCTTTTTTATACATATTTATTACACACCCATTCTAACATTTTCAATATCTTTCTGTCCGGGTTCAAGTTAGAGCTCAAGTTTAGTGGGGGTCACCTGAGTGTTAACACATGCAAAACCCTTATCTTGAAAAAAGTCATGTTTCAATTACCTGTATTCCTGAAGTCATGATTGAAAGTCCTCCGAATAAGATGTGTATTGTTTTTCAGGTAGTTCAGAATACCTCAGCTAAGACTTATACACTGTTTTTTTTCCAGTCAAGCGCTAAAAATCCACTGAAGCATTTCTTTTGTTCTGTATTTCCTTCATGATGTGATGCCCAGTGGCCCCGTGAGGCCCTGCTCTCGGTCTCTCAGGCCTTTTTCCAGAATGTGGACTTTGGTACAGAGGAGCTCAAGATGAGCTTCTCAGATTTGTGTGTGGAAACACACGTCAGCGTCTCGACCATGGCCGAGCGATTCTACTTAGAGTTGAGACGTCGATATTACACGACGCCCACGTCCTACTTGGAGCTCATCAACCTGTACCTGTCCATGCTGGACGACAAGAGGAATCTGCTGATTCTTGTAAGGCAAAGCCTAAAATATACATGGATGAATATTTGCAGAAAAAATTAATTGTACTGCAAATAATTTTGTCAATGAAAGCTACAACGCTAAATATTGTATTGTCATGTTAAAGCATAGGCAAGGGATTGAGTTCAGAACATATAACGCTAAATATTAGGGGTGTATCAATCTGATATTGATATTGGATATTGAGCTACAAGGAGCTAGCAGCTACACAACAGCAAAACACACAATACCACACAAGCTAGAGATATGTAATGATTGTCCAGTTTAAAACAGCTCATTTGTCAATATAAACAAATATCAAATATTTATAGATGCATATTACTTTCACATACAAAGTCTCCAAGGCAGAAGAGTATTAGAAAGGGTCTAGTAACAAAGGTGTCTGCGGCATTAGCTCAACGTAATAAAATATTGTAGCCACGAGGTCTCACCACAAAATAACCAAAAAAAACACACCTTTTCAATTTAAAAGACAGCATAAGTTCATTTCAGACGGTTGATAATAAATAGCTTAGTTGTTTTTTTTCATACTAACCATTGTTCTCTGAGTAATTTCACAAATATGTTCTATCATTCCACACTACTAAGTAATGTGTAGTATGTGTATGGTGGATCAATACACATTGTATGGTCATTTTGAATGTAGGCAAGAGATCGTGTGAAAAGTGGTCTGACTAAGCTACTGGAGACCAATGAATTGGTGGCAAAGATGAAAGTGGACCTCTCTGCCCTAGAGCCACTTCTCAAACAGAAAAACATTGATGTTGACGCCCTCATGGAAAAACTCTCTGTTGACCAAGAGAGTGCTGACGAGGTATTTTCCCCCTATTTCTTAATGTTCCATTAAAACATTGAACTGGTATGAAGTCTTTGATGTATTTGATGCAAGCACCTATTGATGACAGACACGTAGAGTCGTCAAAGAAGAGGAAGCCATGGCAAAGGTGAAGGCTGAAGATACTCAGGCCATAGCTGATGATTGCCAGAGGGACCTGAATGAGGCATTGCCTGCCTTGGAAGGTGCCAACCAGGCTCTGAACTCTCTGGACAAGGCTGACATCTCAGAGCTCAAAGTGTTCACCAAACCTCCTGACTTGGTTATGACTGTTATGGAGGCGATCTGCATCCTCCTCAACTACAAGTAAGTCTGCTTCTCTTACTATGAACAAACATAACGAACGAACATAAAACAACAAAGATATTTAGAGCTGTCAAGTGATTAATTTTTAAAATCAGATTAAACACTATAAACCTATGATTAATTATGATTAATCGGGGGTTATTATTTGCTTGCATATATACAATTTCCATCTATCCATCCATCCATTTTCTACCGCTTGTCCCTTTCGGGGTCGCAGGAGCTTATCTCAGCTGCATTCAGGCGGAAGGCGCCGTACACCCTGGACAATTCATCATCTCATCGCAGTGCCAACACAGATAGACAGACAACATTCACACTCACATTCACACACTAGGGCCAGTTTTAGTGTTGCCAATCAGCCTATCCCATCATGTCTTTGTATATACAATTTGCTGAAGAATATAAACCAATATTTGGGTACAAATGCAATTTGGTAGTCAGAAAGGAATACAGGAACATTTTTTAAATGTTTTACTGAACAACAAGTCATTGATTTGCTTAAAACTTGGCGAAAATAAGTGGTAAAAATCAAGTTCACATTTGCTTTGCAGTTTTCAGTAATCTTGCAAACCTGTACAATTACTAATCGATAATGTAGTAAATGCACTAAAACCACTTAATGTAGTGCACCATTTACTCTTCTTTAGTTTAGCCTGTAGTTTTTTTTAAACAAGCTTGTTTACCTTATTCAGATGACAATGTGCTGAACTCTTTTTTTAGTACAATGCGACACCAGCTCATTGTGATTATTTACAGATGCCCAACGTTCTCCAGGAAGCAAAATATATTCACATATTAGTGTGTAGTTGCAAGTTGATGCTCTTGTTTGTGTAGTACAGTTGGTTCATCCTTGCTGTAATTGTGTCTCTCCAAGGTATTGTACGATGGATATGCTGTGGTGATATGAATGACATCTTCTTGCAGGACTTTGTTTTCACAGATGTTAGATGCCCTGCATGCTGTGGCTGTCCATTCAGCAAAGGCATATGTTTAACTTAACTGTGGCACTTTTGTTGACAACATTGAATCAGTAAACTTTGTCACCGTAGCGTTCTCCTCTGCTTGTTGTGGATGATGCTAGCATATAGCTATCGGCACGAATAGAGCAGCAGCACCAGACTTGAAGGTGGATTGGTGAACGTGACATCATCGTCATATATATGGTGTCGTGATGATTTTGTTTGGCAATGATGCATATATTTTCTTTAAAAAGGCTAAACAACTGTTTTATGTATATCTAAAAACAAATCAGTTATTAGAAATAACATAGTTTTTGTATATCTATTTCTCAATTTTTGCTGCTTATTGTAAACAGTAACACATGCTACACTACATTCTGCCCTTGCTGAATGTTGGAATTTAGTTTGCCAAATGTGGAAACAGTCGTTTGCATTAGAGATGGAAAAAATAACTTGAGGTGGTTTATTGGACTTTAAAATACCATTAATACATTGTTTTTTAAGTTACATTGTGTACATTGATTTTAAAATGCCATTGAGTACACTGATTTGAAAGTATTATTGAGTACATTGATTTTCAAGTACCAATGAGAACATTTAGATTTAAGTACCCATTTAAGTTTAATGTTGAGATTATTTAGGTTTTAAGAGTGTGTTAAAGTGTTTCGGACGAAGCATAGGAAGTGTTTATAAGTAGTATTCATACAAATTAAAAATTAAATTACCACGGGCGGTAGAGACAAGCAGTAGAAATTGGATGAAAGGGTTCTGAGATACTGAACAGCAAGGGTCCCGAACCTTTTTTGCACCAGGGACCAGTTTAATGTAGACATTATTGTCACGGACCAGCCTTCCACGTGTGGCAGATAAATACAGCAAAAGTAACTGCATGGAAATACAACTAACCATAATGCTGAATTAGTGAGAGCCCTGGGCTTTTTTTTAAAAAGAAGCTTGCCAAAGCCTCCTGATTTTACTAATTTTGTCTTTCTTATTGTTTGACTAAAACATCAGATGCGTAATAAGTGATACGTCATCGTCAAGAACGTATCAATTAGCATGTTAGGTGGGTGTGCATCAGTGACGTGCAGTCACTAGAGGCAGGTGAGGCGGGGCCTCACCTGCCATCATGGAAAGAAAAAAATGTAAAAAGATTTTTTTTTTTATTAAATTGTTATATGTATCCAGTGATTATACTATAAAGTTATTTTCCATTTAACTTCACCTGTTTTAGATTATTTTTATTTAAAATCGCTGAATTTTCACATTTGCCATTCAAATACTGAGAAGAGACGGTGCGGTGAACAGCAGCCAGTTGAGGCACGTCACTGCGTTGTGCCTCACCATGGATTGCGGACTCGGCTAACTGCTGGCCTGCTGTGCAGTGAGACCGCATTGCTATATGAATTATATTATACATTTCCTTAGTTTACTTAGCTGAGGTATATAATGTACAGTGTATTTTGTCAACAACTGTATGTGTGTAAAGTATTTCTTGTGCTGAGCGATCATAAAACGGCTGCAAAAGACGCACTGGCTGAGGCTCGCCTCCTGTACCCCCGCCGTAGAATGCACGGCAACCCCTGACGGGAGTGTTATATCAACTAAAGCCCACACTTAAACTTTCCACGTGCAAGATTGAATCTATTTAAAAAAGTTATTTCATAAGAAGCCAAAAAGTGCAAAAACAATAATGTTCGTGTTGGAGGAGTTGTGAATGACTGCAGGGCCACAACATTAGGTACACCTGCAGACTGCAGGTGTACCTAATTCACAACTCCACAAACACGAACATTATTGTTTTTGCACTTTTTGGCTTCTTATTAAATAACTTTTGTAACCTATTTTTATGGGCTTTCCTCTTTGTGATGTTAAGTTCCTGTTATGCGCTGTTATACAGTATATGCCTTGAGCTCTTATTTTGAAGGCGCTAAGAGCTGAAGTGATGACACGTTGGAGTTGAGCGCAAGTTTTTGAAAGAAGGTAAATAAAGTGGTCCTCGTGTAAACTGGAGCCTCCGTTTTTGTTATTTTGTAGTTTCATACAGTATAGGCGACATTTATAAACCCTCGGTTACACCTTTTTAAATAGATTAAATCTATTTAAGTGAGGGCTTTAGTTGATATAACACTCTCGTCAGGGGGTGCATTAATCCAGCACAACAGCGGCTCATGGACTTATTTTATAAGTAAAGGTAAGACCATAATAACGTTTTTTTTTTTATTAAATGTGCTTTTTTGTGTGCTACAGTTTGTATGTGTAAAGTTAAAGTTAAGTTAAAGTACCAATGATTGTCACACACACACTAGGTGTAATGAAATTTGTCCTCTGCATTTGACCCATCCCCTTGATCACCCCCTGGGAGGTGAGGGGAGCAGTGGGCAGCAGCGGCGCCGCGCCCGGGAATCATTTTTGGTCATTTAATAACCCCCAATTCCAACCTTGATGCTGAGTGCCAAGCAGGGAAGAATGCTGGTATGAGCTTTTAAACATAACCCGTTAACTGCTGCCAATCAAATGGTGAATAAGATACTCTTTATGGTTCATATGTTTGTAAATCTGACTGTGATGAAGTCAGTGCCTCACCAGCCATCAACCTCACCGCACGTCACTGGTGTGCATATTGTAACAATAGGAATTCTTATTCGTGTTTATGTTGCACACGGACCATTTTGAGTGACGTACCGAAAGCCCGTGTTGACAGCCATCGATGGTCTTTTAATCACAAGTCAGTTCAGTTCAAGTGTTGTGACTATATTGTTGTCTTTTCTGTCATATAAATCTATTACTGAGGGAAATGCAGTTGCCACGCACAAACAGGAGAGAGATGATTGGTGGGGTTTGATTGATTGATTGACTGATGACAGGCGATTGCCTTCAATTGCCTTCTAAGTTCTTTAGTCACTGCTTTTGTTTCCTCGAGCACTTTTGACACTTTGCTTCCAGTGTCTCTCACACTGGTGTATAAATGTGAATGAACGTTTGGTGACCACGTTTACATCGATTTACCTCAGGATAGTTAAATTTAGTTTACCACCATCACACTGAATTATTAAAGGTTCTCACTGTACTGCGCTTTGGGTATCTAGAGAAGTACTATAGAAAATATAATCGATTATTATTTCCCTTGTACAGAGCGGACTGGGCCAGCGCCAAAAAGTTACTTGGTGACAGCAATTTCACACGCTATCTGGTTGAGTATGACAAGGACAATATCAAACCTCAGGTTCTGGCCAAGCTGCAGAAATACATGAACAACCCTGACTTTGTACCTGAGAAGGTCAGTTTAGATACAAACACCTTGTTTAAGAAATATTATTTCATTTCAAGTTAGGATTATGGCTGCTTGGTTTGACACATGCCACTGAAATCAAGCGTGAGGTATGTTTCACCGGTTCTTCTTTTTTGGGTTGAAAGGTGGAGAAAGTGTCCAAAGCTTGCAAATCAATGTGTATGTGGGTCAGAGCCATGGACATTTATTCCAGAGTCCTTAAGGAGGTCGGCCCCAAGAGAGAAGCGTTTAACAAAGCACAGGTGAAAAATTTAGTTATTGAGTCACAGTAGTATTAGTATTACTAGTAGTAGTAATAGTCACGTGTTCTACACTTGAGAATGTCTTTCTTTCTATAATTTGCTAACAATTACATAAATCATATAATTATTGCTTAGCGACAATCATTTACATTTTTCCCATGCAGGATGAGCTGGAGACCACCATGGCAACTCTGAGAGAAAAGCAACAACTTCTCCAGGCGGTTGAGGACAAGATCAGAATTCTGCAGGAGAATTATGACAGCAGCTTGAACGAAAAGCAGGAATTGGGTGATTGTCATTTGCGCTTTGAATACAACTAAACGTATTCATTTGATTTGTGCAACAATTCCCAATAATACATTTGACTGTAGTTTCATAAATGGGTTATACTCTCCTTTGTCCTCTCAAAGTTAACACGATGGCTGTGACACAAGCTCGGTTGACAAGAGCAGGAAAGCTCACGTCAGCTTTAGGAGACGAGCAGGTCCGCTGGGAGGAAAGTGTTGCCATTTTCAATCAACAGATCATCGACGTTGTGGGGAACGTCTTCATTGCGGCTGCTTGTGTCGCTTACTATGGAGCATTCACCTCTCACTACAGGAAGCTGGTAGGAGCAGCCTTATGTGTCCTAAGCTTGACTAGATCATGTCGCGTATGTCGGCAGTAAAATTTACGACAGTTGGTATTTACGTTTCAAATAATAATTATCGCAAAACCATGATTGATTAACATACTTCGATAAACTCACAGCTAACACACTTTGACTAGCTCAGTAGCTTTGTGGTTAGAGTGTCCGCCCTGAGACTGGAAGGTTGTGAGTTCAATTCCCGGCCGAGTCATACCAAAGACTATAAATATGGGACCCATTGCCTCCCTGCTTGGCACTCAGCAGCAAGAGTTGGAATTGGGGGTTAAATCACCAAATGATTCCCGAGCGCAGCACACGCTGCTGCTCACTGCTCCCCTCACCTCCCAGGGGGTGAACATGGGGATTTGCAGAGGACACATATCAGCACACCCAGTGTGTTTGTGACGATCCTTGGGACTTTAACTTTAACTTTTGCTAACTAGCAGCTAATGCCCTTATTGCCAGCTAGCAGCTAGTGCACTGGTCACTAGCGTACTGATCACAAGCTCCACTCGCTAGAGCGCTGATTGCTAGATATCTTTAATGCAACATTACTACAAGACTAAATGTAAAGATCCATACTTGCACATGTCTAGAACAGGAATTGTACCCACATGATGTAACATCATCAAAAGCGGCACGTTTTGCCTTTATCATCAAAAACACTTTAAAACCTTTACAAATTATAATGGTATAGGAAAAACATATTTGAATAATCAAAATAATATAATATGCCTCTTAAGAAGCAGAAGAAAAATATGTAATGTTTTTTCTGCCAAGAAAAGTAAATTGTGTCTGTTCATTTATTTATTCATCCATCCATCCATCCATCCATCCATCTTCTTCCGCTTATCCAAGGTCGGGTCGCGGGGGCAGCAACCTAAGCAGGAAAGCCCAGACTTCCCTCTCCCCAGCCACTTCGTCCAGCTCTTCCTGTGGGACCCCGAGGCGTTCCCAGGCCAGCCGGGAGACATAGTCTTCCCAACGTGTCCTGGGTCTTCCCCGCGGCCTCCTACCGGTCGAACGTGCCCTAAACACCTCCCTAGGGAGGCGTTCGGGTGGCATCCTGACCAGATGCCCGAACCACCTCATCTGGCTCCTCTCGATGTGGAAGAGCAGCGGCTTTACTTTGAGCTCCTCCCGGATGGCAGAGCTTCTCACCCTATCTCTAAGGGAGAGCCCCGCCACCCAGCGGAGGAAACTCATTTCAGCCGCTTGTACCCGTGATCTTGTCCTTTCGGTCATAACCCAAAGCTCATGACCATAGGTGAGGATGGGAACGTAGATTGACCGGTAAATTGAGAGCTTTGCCTTCCGGCTCAGCTCCTTCTTCACCACAACGGATCGATACAGCGTCCGCATTACTGAAGACGCCGCACCGATCCGCCTGTCGATCTCACGATCCACTCTTCCCTCACTCGTGAACAAGACTCCGAGGTACTTGAACTCCTCCACTTGGGGCAAGATCTCCTCCCCAACCTGGAGATGGCACTCCACCCTTTTCCGGGCGAGATGATTTATTCCTTTAAAAATTATTATTATTATTATTATTTTTTTTTTGTTTTTTTTGTTGTTGTCCTGTCCAGCTTCTCAGGCAAATCATATAGTTGATGTAGATGCCCATGTCGGCTGTTCAGATTTACTTTACAAAAGAGAAGTGTAGGATACTTCTCTTGTTGCCTTATTTGTATTTGACTTTATTAAATGTATTTATATTATCATTTAGTGCAGCCGGGCCAGAGCAGGAGGGGATAGAAAGAGAAAAAAAAGAAGACAGAGGGGGAAATTGTGGGGACAAGAGGGGGATTAGACAGAGAGACAAAAACAACAACAGCAAACAACAACAACAATAGAGCAACATCAGCAAATACGACATGTACAAATATGATGGTAAAAGTAATAGCAAATAAGCAGTTAGCGAAAAATAAAAAATAATACAGAAATGACAATGAGCATTATTACACTACAAATGGATCAATACAAATACCAATAGAATTAGCGCTATAGATAATGAACAATACCAATAATTTACCTTTATTATCAACAATACAGTTTTTTAAATGCAACAATACATATACGTAATGATAACTTGAGATACGAAAGAATGCGGAAAAATGGAGGGGGAGAAAGAGAAGCAACCTACATTAACCTTGTAGATTGTTATAGTAACAATAGGTTAAGCTTTGTCAGTGTGCCATGTGTTACACCCAGTTTACCCTAGGGCAACAACGTTAATATATGTTTGATGAAACGTGATTATGTGCATGAGTGTAAGTATGCATATGTACTTGTATATGTACAGAATGTGTATATGTGTTTGTACAGTGAATGTATATGTACAGAATGTGTATATGTGTTTGGACAGTAAGTGTATATGTACAGTATGTGTATGTTTGTATATTGAATGTGCGTGTGGATGTACGAACTTTAGGTATGTAAATATGTACTGTATTTGTGTATGTATATGGGAGCTTAGGTACCTATGTACGTATGTGAGCATATGTGAATTTGTATGTACAATACATTCGACTCCCAGAGTGCGTGGGAGCCAGAGCACGGCCCCATCACCCCCGAGAGCCCAACCCACAAACAGTAGGCGTGGTGCCCAGGGAACCAGGGACCACCGCCCCCACGCAGCCAAGCCGGCCAGCGACAGGAAACCTAGAGCCCGGCCCACCGTACCGCCCACAAGGGCCAGCAGCAGGCCGCAGACAGACGCACCCGGCAGAGGACAGGGCACGAGAAAAGCAGGGGACAGCCAGACCCCAAGCCAGCGAGAGACCACACCCCACACGGGCAGAAAGGCGAGACGCCCCGCCCGAGGGACCCAGAGACTCCCCGCAACCGGACGGGAAGACCGCCCCCGCCCCACCGGCAACCGGGCCCCCACGAGCCCACCCCCCACCCTCGGAGAGCGCGGCGAGGCCATCCCCCGGCCACCCCACCCAAATCGGCCGCCGCAGGACCACCCAGGCACAGGGCCACGGGAACCACCCACCCCACCCGCAGGGACCCCAACGATGGAGATGGAACAACCAGCAACCGCCCCGCCGAGCTCCCCCCCTCTGAGGGAGGGGAAAAATTAAAAAATAATATTAATAAAATATATTAAAAAATGAATAAATAAATTTAAAAAAAGAATTAAAAGAAGATCACAGACATGCTGACACAAGGTCACTACCCCAGCAACTGGCCGACTCGCAGCACCTCGGAATACCTTGCAGCACCAAGCTACCACAATAGACGCAGGGACTAGGCCCAACAGGCCCCAACCAAGACGGGCACCCGGAAGGGATGGACAGCGGGACCCAGGAGCTCCAGACACGCAGTTCGGATGCAGTAGCCTGAGGCGTCGACCCCCGTCTGACAGGCAGGCCCAGAGCGTACCCCCAGAAATATACATACATACATACATATATATATATATATATATATATATATATATATACATACACATACACACATACATGTATACATACCCACACATACATATACATACACATACATACACATATGTACACATACACATATATATACATACATACATACACATACACACACATATACATACATACACACAGTTCGTCAGCCCCGACAGCCATCACGCGCGCGCTGCCACCAGTCACAACATCAGCCACACCCTTGCACCAGACCCAGCAGCCACGGGCGCCCACACCACAAACAAACGGCAGCAGAAACAGCAGCCGCAATAACCCCAGACAGCCAGCACCAGCCAATCAAATCAAAGCGATCAAAAAAAAAAACTGCGACCAGCAACCACACGCCACCAGGACTACGGAGACCAGCCAGCGCCAGCCCGCCAGTCAGCCCGAACGCCAACACGCAAACAAGAGACACCAACACCCCCCCTCCCCCACCAAAAGACCCCCCCCACCCCAACCCAAACCCGCACAAACACACCACCGCCCAAACAACCGAGACACAGCATCCAGACCAGACACGGGGGCCGCGCCGCCACCACATCAAGTCACCAACAGAGACCCCACAGCGCAAGGTCGGGCCACACGGGCACGAACCCCACCCAACAGGAAGTGAGACCCGCACGACGCCACACACAAATAAATAATAAGATTAAAAAAATAAATTAAAAAAATAAAATAAAATAAAAATAAGTAAATAATTAAAAAAAATAAAAATAAAAATAAATACATTAAAAAAAAAATATATATATATATATATATATATATATATATATATATAAAAAATTAAACTGCTGTGTTTTTTGAGCACATTCAACAATGCTGCAATGATAATGATAACATGATCATTTTGATTACAATAAACATAATATGCCATGTTTGCATATTCTTATAGCCCTACTCCTTGATATGATTTGATGTGACCATAATCACACTGTTGTGTTTGTTGTTGTCAGTCATTGCACTAATTGATGTAAGTATGTTGTAATGTAGACCAGCTATGACACTGCAGGCGTACTCACACTAGTCACTCCTGTCAATTCAGTACACGTCAACTCCTTTGGAAGAGGTGAGCGTTGCAATATAGACAAGAATATATTTGTGTGGGTCATTCAATCAGTGAAATCTTTCCTCCTTGCACAATGATAACAATCGGTAACCACCTAAATCAAGAAGTAAATGTAAAGTCAGTCAAATTGCAGTAATACAGCTGAATAAAAGTGATAGACCCAGCAAAAAGACTACTGCGCCCGATGAGCAGGACATTAGCGGCTTCTACTTTCTAAACACAAGTAAAGTCTCCAACAACAGATAAAAAAATACAAAGATGCTTGATTTTACAAAGAAGACATAGCTTAGAGGATTGCAAAATACTCCTTATCGATTTGGAACGACAAAATGAAAATTGAAAAATGCCCTCGCAGTGGTTTGCTCTGATTTGCTGATTTTGCTGTCAGAAAAAAATGATTCAGCCTCAAACAGATCATCCAGTCATCATGTGAAAGCTCAGCGTCCAGGTCAGCCGAGGCTAAGCCCCCTTTTCATTCCCATTCACTTACAGAGACGCTGAGCGTCGGATGGGAAAGACAAAGCCAAGCATTAATCTAATGATTGTCTAGTTTGACTGCAGTGGAACAACCACTCTATGCTCCCCCATTGAAGTCAATGGACGCTCAGCTTCAACACTGTTTATTACATTGTGATGCTACCACAATGAATGAGAACAAAAATGATAAGTAGCTGATTCTGAAAATAAATGTTAAATGCATTCTAGTGCATATTTAGTCAGTGAAATGTAAACACAAAAGTACATGTTTGACCACTCTTTTTTTTTTTTTACATTTACATTTTAGGGGAAACTGAGCTTCCCTTGCAGTCTTAGAGCAGTTGTCAGTGGAGCAGCAAAGTCCACTAAATCCTGCATGGCATGAGTGGCCTCGTGTATTACAGAACACCTAAGTAGTGCGAGTATACTGTATTAGGAAACTAGGAACGCACTCTTGATAGCCCAAAAGTCTGCCAGGCCCTATCTCCCAATAGTTAAAGACTGTTTCAGAATAATCAGGAATCTAAGCAGTGATCAGGATCAGCTTCAAAATCTAGTAATTTGTTCTGTATCCCATTTCTGACATTTCCTGAGTTTTGTCAAAATCCACCTATAACTTTTTGAGTTATGTTGCTAACTAACTAACAAATAGACATACCTCAGCGGACACATGATTTTTATAAGGTATTCAATGTGACAATGAAAGAAAATCAAAATATATACAGTCCGTCAACATAATTTTACCTTGAATTTATACTGGTACTTTGGACTGAGTAGTTGCAATGATTTCACAATAAGATGGATACTTGTGTCACGATATGATACAATATTGCGATCTTCTACACAAAGTAGTTCACTGACAAATGTAAAATGCCGTTTAAAATACAAGTTATATTTATCAACATTAGATGGCAGTCTAATGGCTCAAATATGAAACATTTATTTTCCAAATACAAACATTTCCCCTTGCATTCTTCCTCAGCTTGTTGATGAGTGGATAATTCAGTGCCAGAACCTCAACATTCCTATAAGTTCCAGCTTCAACCTCATCAACATTCTGGGTGATCCATACGTGATCCAGAAGTGGAATGCTGAAGGTCTGCCTCGAGACACCGTGTCCACAGAGAATGGGATCCTGGTGACGCAGGGTCGTCGCTGGCCCCTCATGATTGATCCACAGGATCAGGTGAACCACTTCATGAACTTTTATTTCTTTTGATATGATTTTAAATTTCTCATGGGTTTACACGCTTACGTACAAGGACCACTGGTGCATATTCCGAAGCCATAGTTAAATGTCAAGAAATTGTTAGAGTCAAGTCATCAGTTACTGATACGAAGCTGTGACAAAATATCATGTGCAGCATCTCACAACTGCCTTTTGCTGCACTATAATACACAACAAATGTAAAGTAGTAGATGTTTGTGGAGTAGGGGGGCTTTAAAAAGCTTTAAAAGCACATCTGAACATTAAATTAAGTTTCAAGCACGTCTGATAACAATTAATCGTATACAAGTTAACCAACCGCGGGACTGCTGGGTTTTTCCCCCACTCTTGCAGCCACAATCACCCACCTGCAACCCCCAAAACATTTTCACACAGATTCATTTTAAACACAAACATGAGTAGGTTTGTTCTGGAAAAACAAATTACCACAAGTTTTCCCAAAATATCACATTTTTAATTAACATGAATTAATTTCAACATAAAAATCAGCAACCATCCACTGTCAACAAAAATGTATGATAATAACAGCAACTGATCAAACTATAAGCCTGTGAACCCATGTACCTTCTGCACACAAACACAGCTAAGCACGAAAACGCACACACAGACCTCCGGCAAACGCCACTTCATCTGCTGCCACTGGCCGGTTTGTGTCATCATGGGCCCTCTTCATTTTGCATGGATGACTGGTGTGGTTTTCGTCCTGGTTCATGGAACTGTGGACCAACTCGATACTCTCGGCAGGATCCTTGATGGTACATGGGAGTTTGCCCAACCAGTCTACATGTGTTTTGTGGACTAGGAGAAGGCATTTGACCGTGTCCGTTGGGAAGTCCTGTGGAGATTGCTCAGAGAGTATGGGGTATCGTACCGTGTGGTTGTGGCGGTCTGCTCCCTGTATGATCAGTGTCAGAGCTTGGTCCGCATTGCCAGGAGTAAGTCAGACCCATTTCTAGTGAGGGTTGGACTCTGCCAGGGTTGCCCTTTGTCAACGATTCTGTTTACAACTTTTAAAGACATAATTTCTGGGCGCAGTCAGGGCATTGAGGGGATCTGCCTCTGCTTTTTGTGGATGATGCGGTCCTGCTGGCCTCATTGGGCCAGGATCCTGAGCTCTCACTGGATTGTATCGTAGCTGAGTGTGAATCGACTAGGATGAAAATCAGCACTTCCAAGTCTGAGTCCATGGTTCTCGCCCAGAAAAGGGTGGAATGCCATCTCTGGGTTGGAGAGGAGATCCTGCCCCAAGTAGAGGAGTTCAAGTACCTCTGGGTCTTGTTCACGAGTGGGGGAAGAGTGGATCGTGAGATCGACAGGAGGATCGGTGCAGCGTCTGCAGTGATGCAAACCCGAATCGGTCCGTTGTGGTGAAAAAGGAGCTAAACGGGAGGCAAATCTCTCAATTTACCAGTCAATCTACGTCCCTATCCTCACTTATGGTCATGAATTTTGGGTTATAAAGGACAAGATCACGGGTACAAGCAGCTGAAATGAGTTTCCTCTGTCGGATGGCGGGGCTCTCCCTTAGAGATAGGGTGAGAAGCTCTGTCATTCGGGAGGAGCTCTAATTGTCAATGGGTATGAATGTGAGTGTGAATGGTTGTTTGCCTATCTATACTGCATCTGCGCTGTGATTGGCCACCAAGCCACTTACCTGAAGTCAGTTGAGATAGACTCCAACTAACCCGGGACATTAGTAAAGATAAACAGTATAGAAAATGTATGGATGGATGGTGTTTTGCTGCTTTATGCACAGGAAACCTTGGTCAGGTGCACGATGGAAACATAAAAAAAAAACAATGTTAATATTTTGAAGAATAACATCAATAAATCTGCTATCAGTTTAAGTTTGTGTTGTTGTTAGGTCTTCCAATGATCTACAACGTACATGAAGGTTGGTCAAGAACTTCTGTGGAATGGCCAATCAGAGCCCACATCTCAATCCTATGGTGAATCTGTAAGGAGTTTTGAGTCTGTGCTCGAAGAACAAGCGATTTGGATGATCTTGAATAATTATCCATGAAATATTATGCTAACATTCCTCAGCAGACATGTAATTACTTTATTAGAAACTACCAGAAGACATGATTTCACTTTTCAATCAGAAAGCTACATACATCATTGACTATTAATTATCAGAGGGCTAATACTTTTTGCAACAACATTTTTTCAAGTTTTTCTTGTTGCAGTTCAGCAAATCAGAAAAATTGCTAGCTTGGCTTTATGCAGCTGCATGCAAGCTCTGAATAAGTCCTTGAAAATGAATGTATTTGTTTTCAAGAACGGGGGTTAATCATTTTGTCTTCAAGTGGATGTGAAAATCATCAATTGAAGTTAGTCTTTTAGCGTTTTCCATGTACTCATATCTCTTATAGAAAATCACTAATGTTCAAAGTTTCTTTCTTCATCAGGCCAACAGATGGATCCGTTCTAAGGAGGCCAAAAATGGTCTGAAAGTCATCAAGCTGACTGATCCAAACTTCCTTCATAAACTAGAAAATGGCATTCGAATGGGCATGCCTGTTCTCCTGGAGGAGGTACAGTAAAACATACATTGTGAAAATAAACTTTCATTTTCAAACTGCTGTGTACAACTGTACCCTGTGCAGCTTACTAGTGTGTAATGAGCAGCACCTACTGCTCGTTGGGAGGAGCCATAAATGCTCTCATGTTAGATTCTCCAAATGTGTACAATTACACAAGAAAAAGTCACTTGATTTTTCTCCAGTCGCTTAAAAAAACTAAACAGAAAGGACAAACTAGAACGTTCTTAACATTCTCTAAATATAGCAGCAAAGTAGTCACAAAGTCGAAAAAATGATCCTGCTAAGTCATCTTATTTTCTGTCAGACCAGGGACGTCATGTAGTTGCGTGGCTTTCCTACCAAAAAATGTATGTTTGTTTAAATCCAGAAAAATACGTATGCAAGTAAAAACTTAAATGTATTAAAGTGTGCACATGCACCAAGCTAAGCACATTTCTTTTTTACATAGCAATCAACTTGAACTTGGTCCCAGATATCGGCGTGGCTTAGCACGCCCATGCCATGCATCCTTATAAAAAAAATTCTGTAAAAAGTAGTCATGTGTTTTAGCTAGGCATGCTATGCCCGATCACAAGTCAGTAGGAAGTGACAGCGGAGCGATTGTCAGCCTGCCCTTGCCATGTCTCTGAGAACTGAACACAGACTAAAATAAAAAAAAAAGAAATGGTCGTGTCAGGAAGAAAATGAAAAAGGTAGTTGTTGCTGGCCAACAATACGAGTGGAGCAGATATAATGTAGTGCTGCACCTCGTTTGAAAAGATAGTTGCTACAATGATGCGTAAAATGGAAGAAGAAGCGGTTGACTCTGATTACCTCCAATATAAGTATATTTTGTGTAACTTATAATAACATGTGTTTATACACAAGCCTGCTCACATGAGCCAGGTTACAGTTTCATGTGAAAATTATGTTATATGAATAGGCTCCAGATTCTCGCCTTTTTTACATTGTTTAAATCAAATGTTGGCTAAGCCTGAACGATCATCTCTGTGTCGCCAAAGTATCCACAGCCTTTAGAAATGTGCGTACGTCAGCCATGAAGTCGGCGTAAGGGGACTCACATTTCTAAATCAAGTTCTGTTAGGATTTGGTGGAGTGGATCCCAAGGATGCAGAGACGTGTTGTGTACAATTGTTCTTCCTTTTATTTAGGAGGAAGCACAAAGTAGCAAAACAAAGGTGATGGTAGATAACACACAAAACTAAAAGCGCTAGACAAGGCTAGGAAAAATACTTCATGAAAGAAGTTAATATAAGGACAAAGTACAAACTAAAAACGCTAGACAAGGCTAGGAAAACATACTTCATGAAAGAAGTTAATATAAGGACAAAGTACAAACTAAAAACGCTAGACAAGGCTAGGAAAAATACAGGCAAACCTTAGATGAATGGTACACGATGAACTAGTGAGTTCTCTGGCAAGCTCAACAGGTTTGCAAGCAGTGACAAAGTTCCGGCGCTCACAGGCCGTCAGCAGCCAGGTTAAATAGGCTGCTTCTAATCTACGTCAGGTGTGTGCTGCTGCCTTGCGCCAGCTGCACTCCATACTGTGGACGAGAGAGAGAGTGAACATGGTGTGCAGACAACAACAGAACTGAGCAAGGAAATTTCAGATTACCACAGTACCCCCCCTTCAACGGACGCCTCCTGGCGGCCTACCTGGCTTGTCTGGGAATCGAATGTAAAAATCCTTGATCAAGTCTTTGTCAATAATAAGCGATCTTGAAATCCATGACCGCTCCTCCGGGCCGTACCCCTCCCAGTCTACCAGGTATTGGAATCCCCTGCCCCTTCTTCTCACATCCAAGATGGTGTTTACTGTAAACGCTGGGTGACCCTCAACCAGCCTGGGTGGAGGAGGCGGTACCTCAGGAGGACTGAGCGGGCTGGATGCGACAGGCTTGATGCGAGACACGTGAAAGACAGGATGGCATTTGAGAGATCTTGGGAGACGGAGCTTGACTGCAACACGGTTGATGATCTTGATAATGGGGAATGGTCCAATGAACCTGGGAGCCAGTTTCCTAGAGTCGGTGGCCAATGGTAGGTCCCGGGACGACAACCAGACCTTCTGTCCCAACTGGTAGTGTGGGGCTGGTGTGCGATGGCGGTTGGCTAAGAGTTGGTTCCTGGCCGATGTTCTTTTTAACGCCGCCCTGGTGTTGCGCCAAGCCTGGTGAGCCCGACACAGGTGTGCCGTTACGGATGGTACGTCGGCATTGGGTTGGGTAGAAGGAAAAACTGGGGGTTGGAAACCATAGGCGACGTGAAATGGAGACAGGTTGGTGGCGGAGCTAATGAGGGAATTGTGAGCATATTCTATCCATGGGAGATTCTCAGACCAGGTTGAGGGTTGCCGATGACAAGTGCACCGGATGGCCGCCTCCAGGTCTTGGTTGGTCCGCTCGGTCTGTCCATTGCTCTGTGGGTGGTAGCCGGAGGATAGGCTAGGGGAGGCCCCCAGAGACTTGCAGAATGCCCTCCAGACAGCCGAGGAAAACTGTGGCCCTCTGTCGGATACCACATCAGCGGGGATGCCGTGCAGCCGGAAAGCGTGGAGCACTAATAGTTGGGCTGTTTCAAGAGCCGAAGGCAGCTTGGGGAGGGCCACGAAGTGGGCCATTTTCGAGAACCGGTCCACAATGGTCAAGACAGTGTCATTTCCTTCAGAGGGGGGAAGTCCTGTGACAAAGTCCACCGCTATGTGTGACCACGGGCGGGAGGGGATGGGTAATGGGTGTAACAGTCCTGCTGGGGCCTGGTGGGATGCCTTGTTCCGGGAGCAGGACCGACATGCTGCCACAAACGCCTTCGTATCTTCCAGAATGGATGGCCACCAAAAACGCTGGGAGAGGACAAAACTGGTGCGACGAATACCTGGATGGCAAGCGATCTTTGACCCATGTGCCCAATCCAGAACGCTGGAACGGAGCCGAGGAACCACAAACAACCGACCTGGTGGGCAGCCCCGAGGAGATGTGTCCGACTTTAGGGCCTCCAAGACTTGCCGCTCGATGTCCCACTGGAGTCCCCCAATGATGTGGGTATGGGGAACAATTGGTTCAGGTGAGGAATCCTCAAGAGACGAAGAGTAGAGACGGGAAAGGGCATCGGGCTTCCCATTCTGAGAACCAGGTCGGAAAGTGATGATAAAGTTAAAACGGGTCAGAAAAAGTGCCCACCTGGCTTGGCGGGGGTTCAGTCTCTGTGCGGTCCTTAAGTAGGACAGGTTCTTGTGGTCCGTGAAGATGATGAATGGTAGCTCCGCCCCTTCCAGCCAATGTCTCCACTCCTGAAGGGCCAAGATGACCGCCAGAAGCTCCCTGTTGCCAATGTCATAATTTTTTTCAGCAGGGGATAGGCGACGAGAGAAGAAAGCACAGGGGTGCAACTTCTGGTCGGTGGTAGATTGCTGGGAGAGTACGGCCCCTACACCTGAATCAGAAGCGTCCACCTCAACAAAAAATTGGAGAGAACGGTCAGGGTAACAAAGCACAGGAGCCGAAGTAAACAATCTTTTCAGCCTCAAGAACGCGGAATTGGCTTCGGGTGTCCATTCAAACGGAACTTTAGTAGAGGTTAGCCTTGTAAGTGGCTCAGCGACGCGACTAAAATTGCGAATAAATCGCCGATAAAAATTAGAGAAGCCCAAGAATCTCTGAAGGTGCTTCTTGGACACCGGAGTGGGCCAGTCTACTACTGCTTTGACCTTAGCGAGGTCTGGTCTGAGTCTACCCTCCTCAATGATAAATCCTAAGAAGGGAATGGAGGATGAGTGAAACTCGCATTTTTCCGCCTTCACGAACAGTTTATTTTCGAGCAATCGTTGAAGGACCAACCGAACCTGCTGTACATGTTCGTCAAATGTCGATGAATAAATTAATATATCGTCCAGGTAAACGAAGAGAAACCGACCTGTCATGTCCCGAAAAATATCGTTAATGAAGCCCTGAAAAACGCCAGGTGCATTAGTAAGTCCAAAAGGCATGACAAGATACTCAAAATGTCCGAGAGGAGTGTTGAATGCGGTCTTCCATTCATCCCCCTCTCGGATGCGAACTAGATGGTACGCGTTTCGTAGATCGAGTTTAGTAAAAAACTTTGCGGACTGTAAGGGAGTAAAAGCAGAATCAAGGAGTGGAAGAGGATACTTATTCTTGACCGTAATCTGATTAAGAGCACGGTAGTCTATACAAGGCCGTAGGGACTTGTCCTTCTTTTCGACGAAAAAAAATCCGGCGGCTACCGGTGCGGTCGAAGGGCGAATGAGGCCCGCAGCTATTGATGTGTTTATGTATTCTTCTAGTGCTTTGAGTTCGGTGTTAGACACCTTGTACAAACGGGTCGATGGTAAAGCCGCTCCGGCTAGCAAATCGATACCACAATCGTAGGGTCGGTGGGGGGGAAGTGAGAGTGCTCTATCCTTGCTAAACACCGCTCTTAAGTCATGGTAGTTTGTGGGCACATTTGTCAAGTCTATGTTCTCTATAACGGCGGTAGGTGGCGGTGTGTGAGATCCTGCTGCGGAACGAAGACAATGTGTGTGGCAGGTCACACTCCAATTAATAATGGCCGAACGAGGCCAGTCTATGTGCGGGTTATGCTTATGTAACCAGGTGATCCCCAGAATGACGGGCGCGGACCGTGATGGCACAATAAAAAAAATTATTTTCTCACAATGATTACCAGACAAGCGCAGGTTGATTGGCAGGGTCTGGTGGGTTATGCTGGCTAATAGGCGCCCATCAAGAGAATACACCCTCTTGGGCACATACAGTTTTACAACAGGAATCTTATGGAGTCTCATGAACTCAAAATCCAAAAAGTTATCATCTGCTCCTGAGTCAATGAGAGCGCAAATGTCTATTTGTTGGTTAGGCCAAGAAAGAGTACCTTTTAGTTGCATTCTGCCTGCGGCCAACGAAGGAGAACGGCGACCTCTGGTGGACGTGTCCTCTGGCGAGTGAGGGCGCACTCGTGGCCGTGCGGCGGGGCGCGGTAGTTCCTTGCAGTGGGAGATGAGATGATCAGCGGCCCCACAGTATAGGCAGAGTTTGAGGCGAAAGCGGCGTTCCCTCTCGGCGGTGGTGAGTCGGCGACCTCCCAGTTGCATCGGCTCATCTATCTGCCACGAAGGAGAGGTGTCTTCGGGAACGAGATGCTCCGTCATGCAGATGGCAGGTCTAGCAGGCGCTGATTGGCTGCTAGGTGGGGCTTGTCTCCCTCGTCGATCCCTCCTCTCCTCCAATAGGCGGAAATCGATCTGCACCGCCAGCTCGATGAGATCATCCAGATTCGTCGGAAGTGACAGCGGGATCATCATGTGACGAATCTCGTCCGCGAGACCCAGGTAGAAGGCGTCCAACAGCGCCGAGGGACCCCAGTCACAGTCGGCGGCCATGGTGCGGAACTCGATCGCGTAATCTGCGACCCGTCGTGAACCCTGTTGCAGCCGGAAAAGGGATCTAGCTGCCTCTCTACCTGGGAGTCGTCGTTGGAAGATCTGCCTCAAGGATTTGGAAAAGTTTGCATACGTGGAGCTGGAGGCGGTCTGACGGTTCCATTCTGCAGTCGCCCAGGTGCCAGCACGGCCTGACAGGTGGGAGATGACAAACGCTACCTTAGCCCGCTCAGAGGTGAAAGCGGAAGCGTTTAGTTCAAAATGTAGTTCACACTGCGTCAGGAATTGTCTTACATCTTCCTTTTCTCCGGAAAAACGTTCGGGTCGTGATAGCCGCATGTTGCTGGTACTGGCGGGTTGTGTAGGTTGGGTGGATGCCTGGTCGGGCACGGTGGTCGAGGTGGGTACGACGGTGGCTAGCAGCATATTGACTCGCTCCAACATGGTGTCTTGACGCTCCGACAGTCCCTGTAGACCTCGGCTCAGGTGGTCTAGCTGGTCCCCCTGCTGGTTGATTCGTTGAGCCTGGCCTTGTAATGCTCTTTTCCAGGCATCTGTCTCTGCGGGTTCCATAGTATGGCCGGAACTTTTCTGTTAGGATTTGGTGGAGTGGATCCCAAGGATGCAGAGACGTGTTGTGTACAATTGTTCTTCCTTTTATTTAGGAGGAAGCACAAAGTAGCAAAACAAAGGTGATGGTAGATAACACACAAAACTAAAAGCGCTAGACAAGGCTAGGAAAAATACTTCATGAAAGAAGTTAATATAAGGACAAAGTACAAACTAAAAACGCTAGACAAGGCTAGGAAAACATACTTCATGAAAGAAGTTAATATAAGGACAAAGTACAAACTAAAAACGCTAGACAAGGCTAGGAAAAATACAGGCAAACCTTAGATGAATGGTACACGATGAACTAGTGAGTTCTCTGGCAAGCTCAACAGGTTTGCAAGCAGTGACAAAGTTCCGGCGCTCACAGGCCGTCAGCAGCCAGGTTAAATAGGCTGCTTCTAATCTACGTCAGGTGTGTGCTGCTGCCTTGCGCCAGCTGCACTCCATACTGTGGACGAGAGAGAGAGTGAACATGGTGTGCAGACAACAACAGAACTGAGCAAGGAAATTTCAGATTACCACAAGTTCAGTCTTAATACATCTCATCTTTGCAAAAGTTGTTGTGCCTAAGCAAAGTTGTTACATGATGCCCTTGGTGCTTATCAGAGGTCTGTTAGAAAGCACAGTCAAGGTGCCATCTAGGATTGTTATAGTGTGTTTATTCTCAGCAATAAAAACAACATTATAATGGGAAACTGATGTATTTTTTATAAGAAAACCAATCTTAAGAGTATTTTTATAAGAAAAAAACCCCTTAAGATACTACATATTATCATCAATACTACATGTAGTACAGACAAGTACAGTGGTATGTAAACTTATGAGCACCGACAGTCCACGACCCTGCTCGTAACTCAGAACTCTCGACCTCAAAGCAGCCTGTCCATTGAAAT
Organism: Nerophis lumbriciformis; assembly: GCF_033978685.3. Taxonomy (NCBI): domain Eukaryota; kingdom Metazoa; phylum Chordata; class Actinopteri; order Syngnathiformes; family Syngnathidae; genus Nerophis; species Nerophis lumbriciformis. The sequence goes on along the minus strand of NC_084572.2, from coordinate 16,563,591 downwards.
TATTTGAAATCCACTCAATCCACGTTTGGTCCTCTCAAAACACCACAATATTAAAATATTCAAGGATTCAAGGAGCTTTATTTGTCATTTGACATGTCCCAGCACATGTCATATCATGTACTGGGACATGTCTTTTTCAAAAGAAAATACAACATTCAGATAAAATATATTATTGTAAAATCAATAAGATAGAATGAGCTACAAACAACGACAGTAACTTTTTGCAATAATGTAATAACATTGAACAGCATTTACTATTATGTTGGATCCACTATGGACTGGACTTTCACAATATTATGCTAGACCCACTCGACGTCCATTGCATCCGGTCTCCCCTAGGGGGGGGGGGGGGGGGGGGGGGTCACCCACATCTGCGGTCCTCTCCAAGGTTTCTCATAGTCATTCATATTGACATCCCACTGGGTTGTGAGTTTTTCCTTGCCGTTATGTGGGCTCTGAACCGAGGATGTCGTTGTGGCGTGTGCAGCCCTTTGAGACACTTGTGATTTAGGGCTATATAAATAAACATTGATTGATTGATTGATTGACATTGGGAGCATACTAATGTTATTTAAGCTGTTACCAAGTCTGTATTTTATCTCCTAACTACAAGTGACTTGTTTTCATAGAGCTGTTGCGTGCTTCTGTCCTTGCATCTGGCAACAAAGTGACATTTTTGAGTGACCGGGAAGTCACTTCCGGGAAAACACACAATAAACAATGTATTGGTCTTTCAACCGAATGCTCGACGATCCAGTATACTGAGTCAGGACCAGACAGAACAAACTGGAATAGGACAAACAGCTTCTGCAGCTTCTCAATCTTTTTATGGATAAATGCCCGGCGTTTAGGCCCGTATCGCACCATATCAAGAACAGGTAGAACACCTTTTCAATGTTTTTTTTAATTTGATTTCTCTCCTGCACACTAACTTTTTTGTTGTTGTAATGTTTGGAGACATGCTGTTATGTGTGGTGTTCGTGTTAGGTTATTCGACTGTTTTTGTGACCCCGAATGTGACAGGGACATTAGTAGAGAGAGTCGCGGGAGTGGAGAGAAGTGACTGATGTGAAGCTGAGAGAGACATTTTATTTTGATGTGGTTACGGCCGACAGTGACCCATTTATGCTAGATACTTGTTTGTAGTTGTTGTTTTGGTGTGGTTATGGCGGGCAGTAGCCAATCTTGCACAATAAAGCAATAGATCGATCACCTTGTTGTTCTTGTTATACAGTACCTACACAGACGTTACAATATATTTATTGTGTAGACGAAGCAAAAACAACAATGTGCAACAATATATTAACTCTATTGCTCGAATGGCACAACCCTGTAACAAATAATAATGCTTGGAACTCAAGTTATGCTTGCATTTTAAAGAATAACTATATGCCAGAGACAGCTCTTGTCTCAAATTATACTCGTAAGTTGAGGTACCACTGTACAGTAGTTTTAAGAAGTAATGTAATAATAATGTACAGTATAAAGAGTTCCAAAGATGCCCCACATCTTTGGAACTCTTTACCACCAGACCTTCGCAACTTAGATTCAATATCCCTATTCAAAGCAAGACTCAAAACACACCTATTCCTGACTGCTTATCCATTGTAATCATCTTTTCTTTTCTCTTTGTTGTTGTTGTTGTTGTTTTTTTTATCCAATTTTATTTTATTGTTGTGATTTTGTACGGTGTCCTTGAGTGCCCAGAACGGCGCCTTATAAATAAAATGTATTATTATTATTATTTACCTTGGAGAGTAGACGCTATCACCTTCCAGCAGCTTCCCCGTCAAACTCACCATGAGCAGTTTCGCTATATTTTCATGAATAGATGTCCGCCCATTAAACATTATTTTATCATCCTTGGCTGGCATTATCGACTCATTCTACCTCAAAATGGTGCAGACTAGCAGTGCTACGCTCTAACTACTTCACCAAGTTAGCTAGCTACACATATTTTAAATTTTCTGATGATTTATGGATTTTAATTCTAAGAATATCATCCACTTCTTGTTTTCAGCACTGTCCTTCACACTCACTTTTTTCCTTCCAATCCTTGGCAAAAAAAAATTTATGTAAAATTGGGTTCTGAAACAGATTTTTGCTCGCAACTTCAAGCAAAACATAAGCCAAGAGATTGCTCGTATCCTTAAAGAAATCACAAGATGGGACACTGTACCATTGTATTGTCCAGTAAATATGGCATATGCGCAACAGTGGTCATCCTACACAGTCCAGCCCTGCACCATCTGGGTTCGACCAGGGTCCTCAAATCTCCACCTATTGTAAGAGTTATTCAAGCAGTACTATTCATTAGGCTAAAACCTTCAGGATGTTTACCCATCATGCAGCATGGCTGTAATGTGTCAGTTAGGGAGGTTTACACAGCATTCTATTTTACTGCAGCACTCACTGGTATCTGTAACACTTCCCGTGCTGAAATTGAGAACACTTCTACAAATTATTACCTACTTTGCCTTTTCTTGTATGTGAAGTTAAAAGAGAGCTTGGATCCTGCTCTGGAGCCTGTCCTTCTAAAGCAGACGTTTGTAGCAGGTGGAAGAACTTTGATCCGACTTGGAGACTCAGATATTGACTATGACAAAAATTTCCGGTTCTATATGACAACAAAGATGGCCAATCCGCACTACTTACCAGAGGTAGTGACACATCTCCACATCCACTCATGTAGCTGCAGTCATTCTTTTCATATTTGTTTATACGTAACGTGTGTGTATTCATTTTACCTTTCAGGTTTGCATTAAAGTTACCATCATCAACTTCACTGTGACCAAGTCCGGCTTGGAGGACCAACTGCTTGGGTATCACACAACATAAATACTATAGTCTTGCAGCTAAATATGCAGTATTTTTGTCATAGTGATTAGTTTTAGTCAGCTTTTTTTACAAAAATTATGTGATTGGATATTCCCCGCGACTCACACCCCCCTCTCTCACACACAGCTGAAATAGTTTTGATTGAATAATAATGGAGTAGATTTATACAGCGCTTTTTTTACAGTCACTTAACGTGCGGGACACTGAGAATTTATCATTAAATCACTCCACATTCACGCGTTGATGGTGGTAAGATACATTTGTACCCACAGCTGGTAAACACCACTAAACATTCATTCACATTTATACATCAGAGTGAGTGGCACTGGGAGCAAGGTAGGTGAAGTGTGTTGCCCAAGGACACATACACAGTGACTAGGATAGCGGAAGATGGATTCGTACCAGGAACACTCAAGTTTCTGGACAACCGCTTTACTATCCAAGCCACGCCTCATATATTATATATACAGTATCCCTAACTTGTCTTACTATCTACAAGACCAATTTAAAAATTAAGACTTCAGCTTTCGATTATTTTAGTAATTGAGTAATCTATGGCATAATTTATTTCATTACCGGTAATCAAGTTATCTGATAAAACACTTTCTAGGCTCAATGTGTTTTTAAGTGAACACAGTTGCGATAAACAAGAAATGTTCTAATGACCTTTATTCTTTTTTTCTTAAGAATGCACATAATATTGAAATTGCACCATTACCTTGGGAGCATCATTATATTAGTTATGTTTAAAAAATAACAATTAAAAACACACCAGTGTGGCCTAAACCAAGTAATAGATATTAAACACTGACCCTTACTAAACAGAAAGACTGATAAAGTACTGTATGATAAATTGAGCGACAATGTATTTAACAATTAAACACATACACATTTTAAAAGGTATTAATTTTAGGAGTATTTTTGGGTTTTTTTGGACAAACTATGCATTAACCTACAAACTGTAGATGCTAACATGTCGTGACATGTGTTTGAATAAATCATTTGTTCTGCAAGTCAAACATATAAGATGGCATTGGGTACCAAAATAGACTTATACCCTGTTTCTGCTTGTTTGCTGCGAAATATAAAGGATACTTTTTGGTAATGTGCTGCATCATTGATTTAGTGCTGTTGTGAAATGTCAATGACAATGTTTGTAGGTCAAATGATCGCAAAAACCTCTCCCAGGTTTTCTTTAAGCTCATTGCTTGCTTTCCACTTTGTCATTGTTTTTCTTTGAGACATCTGTAATTACTCGCTGTTCCCTCCACAGTCCACATCACTTAAATCAATTAATCAATTATTCTTTGCATCTCTATTAGAATTTATTGGATTTTTTTTCTGTTAACATTTTCGTTTTGATTTTATTTGTTGATAAAACTCAGTTAATTTCATCATAGTTTTTGTCAGCATGCATTTGTTTTGATTGGTTAATGTCTCGTTCTTTATCAGGGAAAAAAGGTCAAGTCTAGTGAATTTTATTTTTGCAGCACCCAATTACAATAGAAGTTATGTGAAGTCACTTTACACATGGAACAAGTCTCGAACAACACTCCTTATAAATTACAGAAAACCAACTGAACCCCGTCAAGGCAAGGAAAAACTCCTCCTAGAAAAGAAACCTCTAACAGAACCCAGGCTCTGTTGGGTGGCCGTCTAAACCAGTTGTGTTGAGATACAGTAGAGGGACAAAAGAGTCGAACATGGGTAGGTAGGGAGAAAAAATTAGACATAGGGGGGTTTAGAGCCCAGTATCAATGACAGTAATATTCACATATTTGCCAGATAAAACGGTCATTGACAAAACATTAAGAAAGGATTCATCAACAAAATTAACAGTGAGTATCTGGTGACAACTTCACTATTACTAAATAAATGAATCCCCTCTATCCTTGTTGTAGCGATGTGGTGTGCCTGGAAAGTCCACATCTGGAGGAGCAGAGGAATGATCTGGTCGTGCGCATCAATAATGACCGCATCCAGCTAAAGGACATTGAAGACCGCATCCTCAAGCTTCTCTTCACCTCTGAAGGAAATATATTGGACAATGAGGAGCTGGTTACTACGCTTCAACAGTCAAAGGTGCTGTCTTGTTCTGGAAAATACCGAGTCGACTACTTTGCATTTAAACATTTTCATTTCTATGTGTCAGCTTATGGTTTATATATTTTCTGTCTTCTTCAGGTGACATCAGCAGCTATAAAACAACGTCTGGAAGAGGCGGAGGCCACTGAGTTGATGATCAACAATGCAAGAGAGGGTTACAGATCTGTCGCCACTCGAGGCTCAGTTCTGTTTTTTGTTGTTGCCAGTCTCTCAGAGATTGATCCAATGTACCAGTTTTCCCTTAAGTATTTTAAACAGGTCATTGCTTTTATCAAAAGAACATTTGGTATTTTGTCAGGAATATGTTTAGATTGTGATGTTTGTTTCACCCTCACGCAGCTCTTTAACACGACCATCGAGATGTCAGAAAAGAGTGACATCCTGGAAGAACGTCTCCAGATTCTGTTGGACCAGATCTTACTCAACTCTTACATCAATGTTTCCAGGGGCCTATTTGAGCAACACAAACTTATCTACAGCTTCATGTTGTGTGTGGAGATTTTGAAACAGCGTGGTGAAATCTTAGACCCTGAGTGGCAGAACTTCATCAGGTCGACTGCAGTCATGGAAAAGGTAAGTAGTGAATTTAAATTGGATTATAATTAGGGCTGCCAATCGATTCAAGTATTTGATCATAATTAATCACATTTTGTTGGAATTCAACTCATGATCTTTGGCAATTAATAACAGACAGATAGAATTTTTTTTTTACCTTAAACAGACCTTTGTTAAGTTTTTAATACAGTCAACGTGGGACTGGACAATTTGCTTGCTTTATGCAAAGGTTTGTTTATTAAACATTATGCTTTATTAAACAGCTCAACACAAAATGGACACAAACGCCCTATTACAGACACAAACACACACACACACACACACACACACACACACACACGCCTACCACTTCTGACAAAGGCTTACTTTATAAACAACCATATTATAAATGAGAATAAAAAAACTACCTTCCGGGTCACCAGCATCGTTTTCAGTTCAGCTGAGTGTGTAATTGCATTAGCAAAGTTTCTCCTCAGTGTTTATAAGAGTCAAAGGATTTGACTATTTTCTGCAGCCCTTTCGCCCTCCACAATATTATGCCCAATCCCAATACACCCCCTCACTCACTAACACTAGCCCTCACCCACTACCACTACACCCTTGAAATGAAGCAAAAAGGGGTAGAGCTTTGTAATTTTCCCTAGGAATTGGGACAGCACTTGCTACGTCACTACATAGTTTACATTTGGGCACGTAAGCGACTACATAGTTACGTTTGCACATACTTCTCACCTACAGTTGTACCGACACCAATATTTTGGTACCAAAATGTATGTCGTTATGTATTTCAATACTTTTTGATACTTTTCAAAATAAATGAAAACACAAAAAATTTCATTATGGGCTGCATTTTAACAGGACATTTATGTTAAAACGTATGATTAAACATAAGAACAATATTAGAATTACAATTAAAATGTGCATTAACCACATGGGCTGTTCTTATTGCACTCAAATAACAGTTTGCAATTATTTTACATATTAGATAAAGCCTGCCATAATGTAGAATTAGGTTAGAATAGAATAGAAAGCTTTATTGATGTTAACCTTAACCTTCGACCCAGTCTCAGAGAGCTGCTGCAGTCCTAACAGGTGATCTTCAGAAGTCTGTGAATAGACCAAAATATCATTAAGGTAGACCAGCATAATGTGGAAAACTAAGTCGCTCATGGTGGCTTGCATAAGCCTCTGAAATGTTGCTGGCCCATTACATACCCCAAATGGCAATCTGGTGTACTCAAAGAACGCAAAAGGAGTTGTGAGAGCTGTCTTTTGTCTGTACCTCTCATGTTCCGCCACTTGGTGGTCACCACTGGCTAAATCTATTGTTGAAAAGAACCTTGCTACATGAAGTGCATCAAAACATTCATTAATATGGGGCAAAGGAAATTAATCTCGCCTTGTTTTGGAATTCAACAGCCGAAACTATTGTCTAATTTCCTCACAAGAACAATAGGATATTGTTCTTGTGCTTTCCACAATCACCCCTTTTTTTAGAAGCTTGGTTATATGCTCCCTGACCTCTTTGTATTGCATAGGTGGAATTCGTCGGTAAGGCTGTGTAACTGGTGTATTGTCAACAAGGTGTATCTCATGCATAACTTTATCTGTGAAGCCTAGGGCTTCTTCTTTGAATGCAAAAACATGTGAGTACTGAGGCAAAAATGCATCTGGTGACCCGCCAATGTTCAGCTTTCCCAGATGGGACCTCAGTTCAACTGATGGTAAACTTTCCTCTCCTTTTTCAATTGACACCTCTTCCTGGTCAGCTGAGATGCGGTTAAAATGAACCTTTGTTGCCTCTTCTATACATTCAACCGCACTGATGATACTTATCTTGGTCTTGGGTTTCAACCACACATCCTCGGATGAAAAATTTACCACCTGAACTGGGAAGACAGACTTGTGAGTTTCAACCAGCATTGGGACCACTACTAGACCAGTAGGTAAGGGCGTGTTTATTGGTTCCAATAGCATCAAGGGAGAGTCATCTACAGTTTCCCTTAAATCATTTGTATGCACAGTAGTAACTGAACCTGCTGGTACATTTTCCCTCACTAATCTTGCAGTGGATAAAGGTTCCTCAACCTTACCCATTTGTATTTTCTGAAAAGCCTCTTTTCACACTGAACTCAGTTGACCCTCCAAAGTGGTGTCAAAACTGGCAATAGCCAACTCCCTGCACCTTTTTATGATATTCATGCCAATGAAGACTGGGGGTGACTCTGGTTCTTCTCCCTTACCTCTCTCTTTGACATGTGTACTCTTTTCTACATTTGGCCGACCTGAAAGTACTTCTTGTCCTCCCGACACATATGACCCTAGAACAGGACTCCTAACAACTAAAAACCCACACCGTGGTATTGTCAGTCCCATAACCTGCACATCCAGCTCCAGGTAGCCTATGTAAGGGATTGGTAAAGAATTAGCTGTTGTAAGCTTGAGCCATTTGGCTGTAGGGGTCTTGTCTTCACTCTCTCCTAATAAGTGGTCACGGAAGAACGACTCAGAAATGGTGCTAACCTGACTTCCAGTATCTAACAGTGTCTTTAATATAACACCAGCTCCTTCTACCTCAACAACTGGAACAATTCCAACTGCTGTTTCGAAAAATATTTCTCGTCAAACTTTCTGAGCCTTTTGTCACACCTCAGATTGGTCGGCTCTCCACAACCGAGGGAACTAGTTTAACGCCGGTGTGCTGTCGAAGGTGGACTGATGTTCTTGCTTCTGCGTTCTACACTCCCGAGCAATGTGTCCTACACCCATGCATTTAAGACAAATAGGTTTCCCATCATCTGTGTAGTCCAACTTTACTCTGGGCCGCACACTTTTGTATAACTTCTCTTTCAATGCAAAACTATCTCTCACTACGTGACTATGTCCCCAATAGCTTTACCTTGCTCTGAGATCACTTTGAGAATGTCGTCAAGGGTCGCAGAAGAGTGTTGTATTACTGTGGCGCTGACTTGTTTGGTCTTCCTGCTCACATGCTATGTTTTAGCTCCTAGCCACTTTAGAGCTGTTTGTTTTTTCCTCCTCAGACCAGTCAAAAGCTTTTTGACGCACATCAAAGAGTGTACAGTCTGGCTTCCCTCTAACCAACTTAAGAAGTTCTCTTCTGAGACACAAATCTTGGACCCTTTCCACAAATTGATCCCTGACTGCCATCTGTGCATCGGACACAGCATTTGACTTTTGTTTCAGAGCCTAATCGAAGTATCTGAGAAAGCACGTGAGAGTATTCAAAAAACCCTTCACCTTCCAACTGTTGCCGACTATAAAAAGTCTGCAAGAGCTGAGCTACACTGCGTTTTTCCTTGTAGGCCTCTCAGAGAAAATCAAAAATCTTGAACACTTCCTGTCATACCACCGGTACATAATCTGACTTCTTCTAATGCTAACCCTCGGAGAAGCGAGAGAATAAAACGCATTGTTCTGTCAATTTCATGCAAAAACTCATCAACAGAACGACCATCAATGACCGGATCGCTGCTAAATGGCTGAATAGGCCGTTCTCTTGGCAAATACACATAGGACCGATTTGCAGTATGAGTCAGAGCAGTAATCTGTGCCATGGCCTCATTATGTTTGTCATTTAGCTCAGTTAATTTAGCCTGTCGTGCAGTAACAGGGTCCACCTCACTCTCCTCTCCTGAACTCTGTCCATGGTCACTATCTCTTGCTGACATGATGTAGCGTCTTGAAGTTTGTTACTGATGTCTGCAACTGGGGTGCATTGTCCTCTAATACAGACTGGTCTGTCTGCTTCCTCCGTATGGCTTCCGCGGGTGAATGCTGCAATGGTGACTCAGCGTTGATGTCTGCAGCTAGGGTGCGTTGTCCTCAAATCCAGACTGGTCTGTTTGCTTCCTCCGTAAGGCTTCCGCGGGTGAATGCTACAATGGTGGCTTAGCGTCTCCTTGAGCAAGATGGATCTTCTACCAGCAGCAGTGCCGAAGATAATCACCACTTCAGTTCTTTTATTTATCTATTTTCTCTAAAATACTGCCCCTATTTAAGTTAAACCAAACTACCAAATTATCATAACCCCACTCTTGGTACCCAAATGTTTTGCCTGGCAAAATCATTATCAAGCACAGGACACACAACTACTTGTGGGGTTCTTTATTCTGAAAGGTAAATTTGGGTAGTTGAACCCTTTATAAATTAAACATGAAAGGTTTAGGTTTAGATTTGTCCAAAATCTCTTGAATGACCTTTGCAGTAGCAACAAAAGTACACACATGTTTCTGCAACAAAAATGGCACCCATTTACAAATACAAAAAGATACAGTACATGTACAACACAGTGAATATGTATCCTTTGTAGCTAACAAACCTATGTCACTAATGTTACAATAATTGCTTTGTTAGCAAGATTGGTGAAAAAGTAACCAAATGATTCCTCAAATCCAAAAGCCACACGTAGGAAACCAATACCGCCACCATTTCCCTACAGAACATTTGGTATACTGCATAACACTTTTTTATTAGAAATATTTACCTCCCAAAGCTACAAGTTCACTCAAACATAAACTTAATTTTTCTTGGCTGTCATCCAACTATGGTTTTTCGCAGTCTAACCCTTTGCAAAGTTGCAAACACACCACAGATGCCACAATGACCCCTAGTGGAGTCCTCCCAGAACTCCATTGTAAAATTAATTTTTTCCCACCTGGCTACAATACTTTAATAAATTGCTGTTTAAGTCTTTCAGGTCTGCTGTGTTTTGAGACACGCATTTGAATGTGCTTGTAGTACAGTGAAGAGAATGAATTGCAAGGTATCACTGTACATCAAATTGGGCATCCATGTATTCTTATGATTAAAAAAAGAAGGGAATATATGTTTTTATGACCAAATCCTCTCAGTGATGTAGAAATGGAAGTCAGCAGTCTGTTTAATTGTTCTGTGTGCTAAAACCTTTTTTAGTGGCCGGCCTAAACTGTACAATAATCATGCTGTCTTATCTGCATCTTGATCTGTACACCTGTGAGTTGGAAGGATTATTATTATTATTATTATTATTATTATTATTATTATTAAGAATGATCTTCTAGAAGGTTTTCAACATAAAGCGCTATTGACAGGTAAATGAAAACAACAGGAAAGAGTTTGAATGACAGATTAGTTAAAAATTTAAAAAGGGAAGGGCACTATTAGAATCATAATAAGGATACCAGCCAGCCAGGTTGCAGCCCCAGTCTAGCTATCACTGCATAAAGTAAGCACATGAATATAAGTGGAACAATCTGTATTGTGCTCAACAATTCCTTGTATTTCTATTGACAGGCTTAAAACCCTGCATGACAACAATCACTGCAGCAAAAAGACAGCCGATACTGGTTTCAAGTTAATTGGAGTCTAAATCCCCTTGTAAATGCTTCTTGAGACTTTGGGCCGTCAGTAATTACTTTTGGTAATTGGAGGCAACCTTTGTTTGGTCCAGAACTATCAGTATTCCTTTAAAGTGATGTTTTGAAGAATTAGGAATGTTCCAATCAGGGTTTTTTTCTGCCAATTTAAGATCATCCTGTCATGACCTGTTTCCGGGGTCATGTCTTAGTTTATGTTTAGTAGTATTCTTCCTTTGTTTAAGTCTAGTTTTGTTCCTAGCGCTTCTTGGCTCCTTTTGTTTACCTTCTGTTGCTAGGGGCCTTAAGCTCACACTTGTCTCTCATCATGATTAGCTTCCTCACCTGTTGTAAGGCTAATCACCAGTCTCACCATGCAGTAAGAACGGATCCAATGTTCGCTTAACGCAACAGTTACATTTCTGGCTTTGCTTGTTATGTTCTTCATTAACTTTATGCTACATTCCCTGTAGTATTAGTCTATTTTGCTATGCTTAATAAGCATTGAACATCCCGGGCACATTTCTCAGTGACGCGGTTCGCTTTTTTTAATATTTTGCCTATTTTAATTATACACTTGCTTACTTGCAAGCTCCTTCTGCTGCCCCCTGCTTTTCCTTCTCGCATCTTGAGAACCTGACCGTAACTACAGAGCGACCTCAACATGACAGATGTGAACCGCCATGTGTGTTTCTCGCAAAGGAAGGACGGAGGATATTTGAGGAGATGAAGGCAGACCGCACTTGCCGTGGTATTGCTCCAACAAGGAGTTTGAGGTGAACACAGACATCTCTCCCGAGGGTGTGGAGGCCCGGAACTCGCTAATGTCCAAGATTACGGATGCAGAGAACTGGCACCCACCCGGGAGAGAATCGAGGAGATCACGCCATTGGACTTTGTTTTGCCCGGTGACATAACCGCTATGCAGTCCCGTTCTCGATGCACACAGAAGTTGTCCTCAGGGCAATTCCCACACGCATTTCCTGAGCACTGTATGATAAACACACAACTTTCTTCAGTTTACATGGCATAGAATATCATCCAGCGCAGTCAAGGCTCAGCTTTGTCGCAGCATGATGGCGTCACACCGCCAGCTCCAGGAGCGCGTTCGCGTGGGACATGTGCGCGTGCATGTGTCACACTCAACTCAGACCCTCTTGCCGTTTCAAATGCCACCAGTCAGCCTCTACCAAGTGACATTAATTCAGCCGCTGCTTACTATATGGACTTTCTTTTAAGTGCTAAGAGACCCAGTCAGCCTCCACCCAGTGACATTATTTCATCAAAGCTAACTCAAGTCTGGGAAAAAACACGACAAATTACCTTCTGACACTAAACTGAGCTGTAAATATTTAGTTCATATTTAGTTACTTTTCACTTTGGCAATTATTATTGGTGTCTTGTCTCCTAGGAATATCCAGAGCGGCCAGATGTCCCATGGCTTAGTGATGAATACTGGGAAACCTGTTGTGAACTTGACAGCTCGCTGTCCTGCTTCAAAGGCATCTCAAATGAAATCATTGCAACCCACATCCATGTGACTCTTGGTAAAAACCCTCAGCTGATATTCAGCTAAAACATGAAAAGATGTTTCTGATTCAGATAATGAACTTGTTTGTACCTATCAACTTTAATCAGGAAGTTTTGAGACATCTTTCAATCCAGAGGACTGGGAGGATTATGTGTCAACGCTGCCACCTTTTGATGCTTCCAAAGATGAGAACGAGCAGAGCGGAATCCGAGGCCATTGGGATGAAAGACTGAGTCCTTTTCAGAAGCTGGTTCTTATCAAGAGCTTCATGGAAGAGAAGGTGGGTTACTAAATGTTATTATAACATATAATGCTTGTCGTGAAGAAATCTTCCTGAATTTAGCCTATTTAGCTTTCGATTGTGGTTCACAAGTTTGTTTATATTTGGTAATACTAAAAAAATTAACATTCCGGCTAAGAATGTTGGGCATCCTGCATGTTTTTACTATGCAACTATTAATGAGTTAATCACTTAAGAATAGCACTAAACCACCATTTCTTAACCTTTCCACCTGCATTTTACCCCAAGCCCTCACCCCTCAAAACAGAGGTCCAAGATGTAGTGGTGGAAAAAAATGCCCTAAAGAACAAGACCCCACTTGTTTTCCTGCTACATCATCACTTTAAGCCTCCTGGTGGCTGCTATTGTAATTGTCAGACAAATAATAGGCTATAAAAAACCTGGTCGCAGTGTATGCACAGTGTATAGCAGGGGTGGGCAATTAATTTTTACTGGGGGCCGCATGAGCAACCTGAGCACTGCTGGAGGGCCACACTGACAATATTTCAATAAAATTTTGCTCAAATTATTTTTTATATACTGTAAGATAATAATAATAATCATTTCATTTAACCTAACTTAACTTTATACAGAAGCAGATTGCTTTTGATGGTTTTATTTTTAACACTGTCTTACACAACACTTCCTGATGTATAATACAATGCAAAAATGTCAATTTCGGTCACTTTATCCTGCATTCTCTTTAAAAGTCCAACATTTTTCCCCGTCAGATTTGGACAACCATCTGTTGTCACACCTGCCAGCTTGTCCCATTTCAGTCCTAACATGTCCAAACACGCATTTACCTATGTGAACAAGTCATTACCTGTGGTTGTCTCTTTAATTGACTGCATGGCTGCCAGCTCCTCCGTGATTTGAAAGTCTGCAGTTATCCCACGTAAGAAGATGAGCAGCTGGGCGGTGTTACGTACATCGCAGCTCTCATCCAAAGCCAGCGAAAAACAGTCAAAGTCAGCTGTTCTGTTCTTCAGCTGAAGCTCCAAGTTTCCAGCGATGGTCTCAACCCGCCTCGTTACAGTGCGTCGGGAGAGTGACATGTTCTCAAATGTGCCCCTCTTCTCTGGGCATATCAGCGCAACCGAGTCCAATAAGCACTCCTTAATAAACTCTCCGTCAGAAAACGCCTTACTTTTTCTGGCGATGTTGTGAGAAATGACGAAACTTGTCCTGATGGCTGCATCTCTGGGGGTGTGAAATTTGGCAAAAAGTCCTTGTTGGGCTTGCAGTTTTACCATCAACGCATCAGCTTCCCTTGCGCGCGCTTCATCAGACAGATTCCGGTATTTTTCCTCGTGCTTCGTCGTGTAGTGGCGATTCAAATTATATTCTTTAAACACAGCAACCTGTGTACCACAAATTAAGCACACGGCTTTACCTTTAATTTCTGTAAATAAATATTTGGCAGTAGGGGTGTAATGGTACACAAACATTTCGGTTCGGTACATACCTCGGTTTAGAGGTCACGGTTCGGTTAATTTTCGGTACAGTAAGAAAACAACAAAATATGCATTTTTTGGTTATTTATTTACCAAATTTGCAAAATCTTCCACCAAAAATATTTTTCTTAGTGGAATATTTGATGTGAAGTAATCGGAACCATGGATAGGTCAATAATTCATAATATTGATTTTGATTCAATATTATGTTTTGAGCAATGACAGTTTGAAAGAAAAAAAAACAGCTTTGTTTTATTAGTCAACATTGCAACATTATCTAAATTACATTTCACCTTTAAGCTTTTTTATTTCACTTTTGTTATGTTTTTTTTTTTTTTTTAATAGTATTTTTAGATTGTGCCGTGGGCCTTTAAAACATTAGCTGTGGGCTGCAAATGGCCTCGGGGGCACACTTTTGACACCCCTGCTATAGATAATAAAAAATTAAATCTGATAAATCTATCGATAAAAAGCAGAGCCTGGCGACGCATGCGCGTTTATCATAACTCTCTCGCTCTCTCTGTCTCTGCCCTTCCCTCACGAATGCTGCTGCGCACACAATTTGTTTTGTTTTTAACCCCTTCTTAACCCTGAACGAACATTGTTAATACACGCAACCATAACTAAAAATGCCGGACATTTGAGGCATTTAAGAAACACCGCCCGGACAGCCCCGCAAAAGAGGACATGTCCGGTGAAATGAGGACGTATGGTCAGTCTATCCTAGCCCGGGATCGGTTTCACCGGACATGTCCTCTTTTGCTAGCATGCTAGCAGCTAACGGGCTAGGATAGACTGACCACACGTCCTCTTTTCACCGGACATGTCTTCTTTTGCGGAACTGTCCGGGCGGAGTTTCTTAAATGCCTCAAATGTCTGGCATTTTGAGTATTGTTTACACAACGTGCAGTACGCTACTTAATATGTCCGTGTGGAAACTCGTTCGGTACACCTACGCACTGAACCGAAACCCCCGTACCGAAACGGTTCGATACAAATACACGTACCGTTACACCCCTACTTGGCAGTCCATGTCTTGTTGAAAACACGGCATTCGTCATTAACTTTTCTCTTTTTAGCGTCTCGGGGATAACCGGGCATCACTAGTCGCTGTGCACCTTCACTCACAGGTTACACACGAACATACGCCCATAAATAACACTTTTCAAAATAAAAGCAGCACAGTTGTATTGCACGCAGGACATAGATGTTTTTTTAAATTTATTTTGTAATTTGTGATTGCTGCTGTTCACATTCACTCACAATCGCGCAGGAGCATACGTCCACACGGAAGTAATACAAATAACGCTTTTCAAAACAAAAGCAGCACCGTTGTATTGCACACTCGACATAGATACTTTTTAAAATGTATTTTGTAATTTATGATTGGCCTCACGCGGGCCGGACAGGGACGCACAAAGGGCCGGATGTGGCCCGCGGGCCGCCGAATGCCCAGGTCTGGTGTATAGGGTGCTCCCTATACGCTGAATAGACTGCAACTGTGCTTTTTTATGTGTGTATGGCCACGATACGTGTGTGCTCCATTTTGCATACAGAGGAGCATGTAAAATGTTAATGAATGACACATTTGCTTTATATGAAATTTTACTGCAAACTTATTCCTAGCTCCTAACTGTTCCAATAAGGATATACCGTGGTAACTCAACTTACGAACTCAATTGGTTCTATGACGAAGCTCTTAACTCAAAACTATGTCATCCGAATACAAATATTCTTTGGACCCTAATTTAGCCAGAGGAGGTGCTGGTCACAGTAGTCAGAAGCTACAATATTTTCAATTTGCGTTAAGCTGCTGGTCATGAAGTGAAGTGAAGTGAATTATATTTATATAGAGCTTTTCTCTATGGACTCAAAGCGCTTTACATAGTGAAACCCAATATCTAAGTTACATTTAAACCAGTGTGGGTGGCACTGGGAGCAGGTGGGTAAAGTGTCTTGCCCAAGGACACATCGGCAGTGACTAGGCTGGCGGAAGCGGGACTCGAACCTGGAACCCTCAAGTTGCTGGCACGGCCACTCTACCTACCGAGCTATGCCGCCCCACAATGAAGAGCAATTTTATAATAAAAACAGATCTTGTCCCAAGTGGAGGAGTTCAAGTACCTCAAAGTCTTGTTCACTAGTGAGGGAAGAGGTGATCGTGAGATCGGTGCGGCGCGTTCAGTAATGCGGACGCTGTATCGATCCGTTGTGGTGAAGAAGGAGCTGAGCCGTAAGGCAAAGCTCTCATTTTGCCAGTCGATCTACATTCCCATCCTCACCTGTGGTAATGAGCTTCGGGTTATGACCGAAAGGACAAGATCACGGGTATAGGCGGCCAAAATTTGTTTCCTCCGTCGGGTGGCGGGGCTCTCCCTCAGAGATAGGGTGAGAAGCTCTGTCATTAGGGAGGAGCTCAAAGTAAAGCCGCTGCTCCTGTTGTGTTTTGGGCACGTCCGACCGGTAGGAGGCCACGGGGAAGACCCAGGACATGTTGTGAAGACTATGTCTCCCGGCTGGCCTGGGAACGCCTCGGGATCCCCCGGGAGGAGCTAGACGAAGTGGCTGGGGAGAGGGAAGTCTGGGCTTCTCTGCTTAGGCTGCTTCCCCCGCGACCCGACCTCAGATAAGCGGAAGAAGATGGATAGACATTCAAAACTTGGCCATTGTAAATTTTGAAATAGAAGTCTGTTTGCTTTTAGTCGTATGTCGTAGTTTACAAGCCACAACTGCATTAACTAGCTCATATTATTTAAATTGAACAATGCATCTGCCTCACAATACGAAGGTCCTGGGTTCGATCCTGCGCTCTGGATCTTTCTGTGTGGAGTTTGCATGTTCTCTCCGTGACTGCGTGGGTTCCCTCCGGTTACTCCGGCTTCCTCCCACCTCCAAAAACATGCACCTGGGGATAGGTTGATTGGCAACACTAAATTGGCCCGAGTGTGTGAATGTGAGTGTGAATGTTGTCTGTCTATCTGTGTTGGCCCTGCGGTGAGGTGGCGACTTGTCCAGGGTGTACCCCGCCTTCCGCCCGATTGTAGCTGAGATAGGCTCCAGCACCCGCCGTGACCCCGAAAGGGATAAAGTGGTAGAAAATGGATGGATGGAAATTCTGAACATGGCTAATGTAAATTTTAAAAGTCAAGTAGCTGTCAAATCATGCACTAAAATGTGGTAAATTGTAGTGAAGTCTGCTGTTAGTCTGACATGCAGTTTACTAGCTACAACCACGTTAGCTTGCTTGTTTGACAAGCGATTTTAATTTTAAAATAACAATGAGAAAACATGGCTAATGTAAATTTTGAAAGTCTATTAACTGTTGAATCATTCATGAATTGCAGTAAATTTTAATAACAAAATAAAATGTCTTAAATATTTATTCAAATGTAAATAAATAAAAAAGGTGAGCGATTTTAAAATATAAAAATACATTTCAAAAATAGTAATAATTACGTGGAGTAGCAACTAATTGAATACCTGATGAAGCAAAAGTGTCATTACTTTGAAAATCAATAATGTTTACAATTATCTTCATTTATGTGCCCCTAACACTTGGTTTCAAGTTTGGTTGGTAGCACACCTGGTTTTGAGGTTTAATCACTCCTTGGCACTAAGCACGTCTTTTAACCTTACAGGAGATTTCCGACATAAGCGTGCAAAACTGACAGCGAAGGGCTAAAACAAGGAGTAAGGGTTAGAATTGGGATTCAGCCTTCAGCTTGTCACAAATAATTACGTTTTTTTGTCAGTGGACTTTCACTCTTTAAAGTTAAAGTACCACTGATAGTCAGGTGTGATGAAATTACTCTCTGCATTTGACCCATCCCCTTGTTCCACCCCCTGGGAGGTGAGGGGAGCAGTGAGCGGCAAAGGTGGCAGTGCTCGGGAATCATTTTGGTGATTTAACCCCCAATTCCAACCCTTGATGCTGAGTGCCAAGCAGGGAGGTAATGGGTCCCATTTTTATAGTCTTTGGTATGACTCGGCCGGGGTTTGAACTCACGACCTATCGATCAGGCCGGACACTCTAACCACAAGGCCACTGAGCAGGCTTTAGGCACCATACGTTGGTGGTTGGTTTCTAAAATGAAAGTTACCAAAATGATATCTAGTGTAGTAAAAAAAATTGTATTTCTTCCTTGACCAGGTTGTTTTTGCAGCAACAGAATTTGTGATTGTCAGCTTAGGGAAGCAGTTTGTGGAAAACCCTCCCATTGATCTGGCTAATCTATACAACGACATGTCACCATCAACGCCACTCGTCTTCATCCTCAGCACCGGATCCGACCCCATGGGCGCCTTCCAGCGCTTTGCTAAAGAGAGGGGTTGTCTTGACAGGTACAACAGTGTAAAAGGTTCTTGAATAATTGTTAACTACTTTGTTGTATCAGAAGCAACTTCAACCAAACGGTCAAAGAAATGTGATCCAGAATAAATGATTTAGCAACGAGAGATAGTTGGTTTGTTACGATATGCCTTCGTCATGGTTTAGTATGTTAATTTGGCAATATTTCAGTTCAGTTCAGTTTCAGTTTATTTCGAACATGCATACGATACAATGTAATACATCACATATTTCCAGTTGTTTCATTACAGCACGTCCAAAAATATGGATACAAAACAAAGATTCGACAAACTATAATATTGGAGAATTGGCCCTGACAACTTGATCAGCAGACAGCATAAAATAACAACACAAGTTTTGTTGTACACAAAAGTGAAAAGGTGGCTGACAATGTTGACTTATGGCCAACTAATAATAGAACTTGTGGATGATTATTCATTAATAGGAATTGACCGTTTATGTCAAGTTGTTGATGTGTGTATGATCTATATGTAACTACTGCCATTTTTAACATCATGGTTCAGTTCAGTTAAAGGGGACCTATTATGCAAAAACAACTTTTCTTACCTATTGTTACATGTTTTTGTGTAATTGGGATCTGCATAAGTCCCAAAAATTGTAATTTAAACCATGAAGGCAAGGCGGAAATATTTATAAAATAATCTTGCTCTCCTTCATAATTGCTCCAAAGTAGCCATTTGGAATGTGCCCAATTTGTGACGTTTTTCCTATCGGTGAAGTCAGCGGATATACAGCATCTCCATATATGGTAGAAATTTACCCAAAGAGTTTTGCGCAAGTCTGCCTTTCTAGTCTGACGCTGTAATTAATAAGCTCCTTCTTCTTGTCTATCCTGTTTTTGTTAGGCAGACTGGCTCGTACATGCACATGCATCCTCCTCCATTGCTATTTCTAATAAAATTACATGTTGTATAAACGACAAGGAAGTGTTATGAATGTAGAAAAGTAATAATACTACCCATTTGAGGTACAATACTGGAAGTAACCAAAATAAAAAAAAACATAAAACTGCTTAACCTTTGTGTAAACAGCGTCTATTGTTATTTTTTTTATATATGATAAAACTTAAAAATCTTCTGGCAGGTAATTATCCAGTAAACACAATTCTGAAATGCAAAAATTGCAATAATAATATATATATATATATATATATATATATATATATATATATATATATATATATATATATATATATATATATATATATATATATATATAATAAAGTATCTTAATCAAGGATGTCAAATGATCTTTTTTTAATTAGCTCAATCACATTTTGACAAAAGGATTCATCTTGATTAATTACAGGTGATTACTCGCTTGCATAATTAAAATTTGCTCAAGAAAAGACCCTAATATTTGTACAAAAATGCAAATGTTTTTGTCAGAATGTTATCCAGGAACATTTTAAACATTTTACTTGAATGCATCTCAGTTATGTGCAAAAATAACTGGTAACAGTTTTATTTAAAGATCTTTCAGGCTGTTTTTTGTAGTAAAATTTGCCAACGACCACACCAGTCAGTATCTCCTCATTAATTTTTGTACTGATGTATGCAGTGATTTTATAACTCCCTGCATACTGGTTAATGGGGAACTGCACCTTTTTTGGGAATGTTGCCTATCGTTCACAATTATTTAGACGACAGATGGATTTTTTTTTAATGCAATCAAAAGTCCGCTTACAATGGCGCCAATGGGAGCCTTTCAATTCTGCCTATAAAGCCCCTAAAAAACATCCAAACACCTCCATTAGGGTTTTATATACATTATGTAAGTATATGTGTAATGTAGTAACAGGCACATTTATAATAACATTTAATATTTACATATTTTGATAATTTTAAGCATACACTGAGCATTCATTTAAAAAAACGCATCACGATGTATGCTTCTTTTTTTTTTCATCACTGATTTTTGCTCACTGACGACTTTATGAGAGCCAACAAACATATTAAAACACCACTTACGGTATAAGGTCCGCTGTCATTAGGATGCTGACTGCAGGGATGTTCATATATTTCCATTTAAATTAAAAATGTGTCATAATCCTTGCGAAGTAACGGAGCGGGGAGAACATCTGCTTTTAGTGTCGTTCTCGCCAGTTCCAGGTCCTATATGGCTGTCAAAGTGTCCCAACTTGTCGGAATACCTATTCAGACATCTTCTGTCCAGGTGAGATGCATGATTTATGATCTAGAATAAATTTACAGGGAGCAAGGAAGTGAGGAAGCTGCTGATCAGTCGATGATGTAAACATAGGCACACTTGAAGTGATCTCTGCGCCGCTATAAATAGTTTGTCTACGTTAGCGCTTATAACAACAATATCACTAATATTTGGTTAATATTCAAGTCACAAAATGTAAATTGGTTATTGTTGGCGCTTTTTGAATGGGTATTTATCAGATTTTATGGGCGGAATAGTGGAGCTCCCGTTGGCTTCACTGTAAGTGGACTTGTATTCACATGTATTTAATATTTAGATTTTTTTTTTTTTTTAATCCATCCATTTCATAATGATTGTGAATGACTGGCAACATTCCCCCAAAAAGGTAAGGTAAAAGAGCTTGTATGGGCAAAATAAATTGCGTGATTAATCTAACTGTTTGATTAATGCGGTAGTTTTTGTAATTAAGCACATGAGTTAACTTGTTAATTTTGACAGCCCTAATATCAATGTTAACAATAGTGGTTTTATTAAATAATACAATAATTATTATTATGATAATACATTTTATTATTTTCAGTAAAGTGCACCAGGAATAGTTGGAAACACTCTCAATAATTTAATTTTAAGATAGCTAAAATAATTATTAATTGTTTAATTCTATTGTTAAAGGGTCTGTTTGCAACCTGCCAAAAGGTAACTTTTTCAACCCAAAACATGTAACGAGAACACTCCCGGACGGCTTATAATAATAGTAATAATACTAATGACACATTTAATTTATGGCCAAATTAAAAAAAATCAGGGACACTTTACAATATTCAGATAAAACTATTCAAACAACAAAGGACAACAAGCATGTATGTAACAAACAAAAGAAGGACAGTTACAGTGAGTGCAATTTTGAATATGTGGGTTTTGAGTCTGGATTTAAAGTTATGAAGAAAGTCAATATTACAAATATCAGATGGGAAAACGTTCCAAAGCTCTGCTCTGGCACAGCAAGGTTGTAAGGTTAATGCGTGTATTACGTACGGGTGTAGTTACGTCATTCCGTGCTACTTTAGAAAGTCGGTGGCCTACAGGTATCCACATAAAGGTTGCAAACAGTTATCAGGCCAAGTTTTGTCTTTTTTTAATTGGTTGGAGATCAGCTGATGAGCCTAGTCCAGTGATTAATAAACTGTAGTATGTGTACCACTAGGGATGTCCGATAATGGCTTTTTGCCGATATTCCGATATTGTCCAACTCTTTAATGACCGATACCGATTTCAACCGATACCGATATCAACCGATGTATGCAGTCGTGGAATTAACACATTATTATGCCTAATTTGGATAACCAGGTATGGTGAAGATAAGGTACTTTAAAAAAAATAAAATAAAAATAAGATAAATAAATTAAAAACATTTTCTTGAATAAAAAAGAAAGTAAAACAATATAAAAACAGTTACATAGAAACTAGTAATTAATGAAAATTAGTAAAATTAAAGGGGAACATTATCACAATTTCAGAATGGTTAAAACCATTAAAAATCAGTTCCCAGTGGCTTATTATATTTTTCAAAGTTTTTTTCAAAATTTTACCCATCACGCAATATCCCTAAAAAAAGCTTCAAAGTGCCTGATTTTAACCATCGTTATAAACACCCGTCCATTTTCCTGTGACGTCACATAGTGAAGCCAACACAAACAAACATGGCGGAAAGAACAGCAAGCTATAGCGACATTAGCTCGGATTCAGACTCGGATTTCAGCGGCTTAAGCGATTCAACAGATTACGCATGTATTGAAACGGATGGTTGTAGTGTGGAGGCAGGTAGCGAAAACGAAATTGAAGAAGAAACTGAAGCTATTGAGCCATATCGGTTTGAACCGTATGCAAGCGAAACCGCCGACGAAAACGACACGACAGCCAGCGACACGGGAGAAAGCGAGGACGAATTTGGCGATCGCCTTCTAACCAACAATTGGTATGTGTTTGTTTGGCATTAAAGGAAACTAACAACTATGAACTAGGTTTACAGCATATGAAATACATTTGGCAACATCATGCACTTTGAGAGTGCAGACAGCCCAATTTTCATCAATTAATATATTCTGTAGACATACCCTCATCCACGCTCTTTTCCTGAAAGCTGATCTGTCCAGTTTTGGAGTTGATGTCAGCAGGCCAGGGAAGCTAGGGTCGATAGGGGGTTTAGCTCGCTCGTCTGCGGGAACAAACTGCCGCCAATGCTTGCCATGCTAGCGAGGACCTTTGTCCCTGAATTGCTCACACACTCCGGCAGATTCAATGGGGGTCTGGCGGCAGATTTCTTTGACTTTATCGTTGGAAATGCATCTGCTTTGAGTGTCGCAGGATATCCACACATTCTTGCCATCTCTGTTGTAGCATAGCTTTCGTCGGTAAAGTGTGCGGAACAAACGACTGACCATTTCGTCGGCTTTCCCCACATCCTCGTATTTTGAACAAATTTCGTCCAATTTCTTGCCACTTTCGCATCTTTGGGCCACTGGTGCGACTTGAATCCGTCCCTGTTCGTGTTGATACACCCTCCGACAACACACCGACGAGGCATGGTGTCTCCAAGGTACGGAAAACAGTCGAAAAAACGGAAAATAACAGAGCTGATTTGACTCGGTGTTTGAGAAAATGGCGGATTGCTTCCCGATGTGACGCCACGTTGTGACGTCATCGCTCCGAGAGTGAATATTAGAAAGGCGTTTAATTCGCCAAAATTCACCCATTTAGTGTTCGGAAATCGGTTAAAAAAAAATATGGTCTTTTTTCTGCAACATCAAGGTATATATTGACGCTTACATAGGTCTGCTGATAATGTTCCCCTTTAACTGTTAAAGGTTTGTACTATTAGTAGACCAGCAGCACGCACAATCATGTGTGCTTACGGACTGTATCCCTTGCAGACTGTATTGATATATATTGATATACAATGTAGGAACCAGAATATTAATAACAGAAAGAAACAACCCTTTTGTGTGAATGGGGGAGGGAGGTTTTTTGGGTTGGTGCACTAATTGTAAGTGTATCTTGTGTTTTTTATGTTGATTTGATAAAAAATAAATACAATTAAAAAAACGATACCGATAAAAAAAAAAAACGATACCGATAATTTCCGATATTACATTTTAACGCATTTATCGGCCGACTATATCGGCAGGCCGATATTATCGGACATCCCTATGTACCATTAGTGGTTAGTGGGCTCCATCTAGTGGTACTCCAAATAATCACTAGATTAAAGTACAGTGTTTTAGCTTCCTATATTCAAACAAAGTGTTGCTGTTCAAACTGTGTGTATAGATACTTGTTTTTAATGAACACTTAGGCCTACTATGCTAATGGGTTTTAATGTTGGTCATTATGGTATTACTTGGAGAGACAAGTTTTTTCTGAGGTAGTAAAAGGTGAAAAAAGTTTGAGAACTACTGGCCGAGTCTATCTTTACCACGGCCGTGTCTGGATGTTCTCTTGGCTCAAGATTGTATGCTTATAAAAGATTTCTTCAAATGGGATACACAATTACATTTATGAATTCCTTCTTAAACCCACATGCAGGAGGTTGCATGATTTGCCAGAACACCGGCTAGAATTTGATAGCTCGCTGCAATAAACACTTAGTCTCAGCATGTCTAATGTCCATACACAGTGCGGTGCCGCTTCTATTACTATCATTTAGCCGTAGTCCTCATCTGGACTGAAGAATGTTTGAAAATGTTTCGTTTTCTAACTTTTAGGGTGGAGTCTATCTCTCTCGGTCAAGGACAAGGACCTATAGCAGAGAAAATGATTATTTCAGCTTTAGCGAGTGGAGGCTGGGTTTTCTTGCAGAACTGTCATTTAGCCGTTTCTTGGATGCTCGCCATGGAGGAGCTCATAAAGACTTTTGCTGAGCCTGGTAAAGAAACACTTCATACATGTTATGCAATTAAAAACCTGTACTCATATTTACGTCCACAGCTCATCCAAGAACAATATAAAGCAGTTACTAAGTGTCATTAATATTAATTAGAGTTATTGTCTGTGTCCAAATTTGAAGTGTCCGGCTGACCAAGGACTCTGTCCATGTGGTCAATGGAGGACACACATTGACAGAATCCTCTTTAAGTTGTGACCTGCTTGGATCGCGGGCTTTCATTTTTACACTGACATGTTGACAGAAATAGATCTGCCATCAGGACAGCCGAAGAGAAAAAATAGAACAAAAGCGAACAAACAAAATGTTACATTATAAAAGCAAAGATATTGTTTTTACAGGAGAGGAAAAAAAAGACTAACATCAGGAGATTTATTTCCATCTTATAGTTAAACCTGATACATTAAACAATAGTAATGTTAACAGCTACTTTATTTATGAATATTTTTTTATTTAAATATTAAGTAGAATAAATATATTGTAATGCAAAATATTCCTGAATTCCTCAGTACTCCCGAATCTTTGCAATAAAGGCAACAGATGATATATATAAAAAAAAACGAATCATAAGCAGCAGTTACTATATGTGTTTTAATTTCCCTGTTAGAAACCTTATTTTGCTTAAAAAAGTATGAACCAAACCTGAACATACTATTTTTTATTAGTTTATACGTATTGGCTTGTGAGCCCATTTCCCTCTAGCTTGTTACACTAACAACATGCAAACATTCGTGAAAGTTAACCAATAAAACATCGATGTGATGTACACAGACACAAAAAGTAACTTAATCTTGTTCCATTTTTTTACATAATATAAAAGATTATGTATTTACATAATCACGTTAGTAAGCTCAAAGTCAGCCACTTTATATCTAACAATTCAGTGTAAGAATGAAAACTTTATCAATACATACAAATAAATCAATACTTACAAATATTTTAATACTTGCAAATAAATCATCTTACAAATAATTCAATACTTACAACTAAATCAATACTTAAAATTGATAAAATACTTAAAAATAAATCAATACTTAACAAATAAATGCTAACAAATAAATAAATACCTTCAAATAAATCCATTCTTTCAAATAAACACTTACAAATAAATCAATACATAGAAATAAATACTTTCAATTAATCAATACTTATTATATTTCATGCGCTTTTCTTCCACAGACACAATAATCCACGAGAACTTCCGGTTGTTTCTCAGTTCCATGCCTACCAAAGTATTTCCTGTCACCGTGCTGCAAAACTCTGTCAAGGTAAACTCACGCAGCATTTACTGTATCTCATATCTATATTAGCATTATACTGTACATGAACTGAAAAATGTCATAATATTCATATCCATACCCCCAACATATATTCACACATAAGCACACACACACGAGTGTATAACAGATAAAAATTGACATTATTTTTAGTGTCCTCCATCTTTTTCACTTCCGATACGATACCGACATTGGAGTATTGATTATTGGCGAATATCGATATTAATTCCATACAATATTAGCAATCGATACTTTTTTTATTTCTTGAAACGTTAGAAAATGTTTGATCATGTGAAATGAGTCAAACGCAGAGCAATGGTAGTATGATAGGCAGAGATGTGGGAGCGGCTTTGCAGCAGAGAGGCGATTGATTGGTGGAATAATGTCATCCAATTATTCAGCTTTCATTTGGCGAGAGATTTAGCGCTCACATTTAGATTTAGATTGATTATTTAGGTTTAGATTCAACTTTTAGGTTTAGATTCAACTTTTAAGTTTATATTTAATATTTAGGTTTAGATTTAACATTTAGATTTAGCTGTAACATTTAGCACTCACATTTAGGTTTAAGTTTATATTTAACAAATAGATGTATATTTCAAATATATATTTATATTTAGGATTTGGGTTTAGTGTTAACATAAAGATTTATATTTAACATAGGCTCCAGCACCCCCCGCAACCCGAAAGGGACAAGCGGTAGAAAAATGGATGGATGGATAGATTTATATTCAAGATTTAGGTTTAAATTTAACATTTAGATATTTAATATAATTTAAAGTTAAATGTGATGAAAATTTGCTAAATCTGAGAAAAGTGAGTTATATCTGAGAAATATATCTACTAGAAAAATGTGACTGAACTTTGACATTTGGCACCCCATATCCCCACTTTTTGGCCAAACAGCGACATTTTCGTTAATTGAATTCATCCCTGAGCTCAAAAGCGCATGTCAGCTGTCTTATAATGGGTTATACTTGTATAGCGCTTTTCTACCTTCAAGGTACTCAAAGCGCTTTGACACTATTTCCACATTCACCCATTCACACACTGATGGCGGGAGCTGCCATGCAAGGCGCTAACCAGCAGCCATCAGGAGCAAGGGGTGAAGTGTCTTGCCCAAGGACACAACGGACGTGACTAGGATGGTAGAAGGTGGGGATTGAACCCCAGTAACCAGCAACCCTCTGATTGCTGGCACGGCCACTCTACCAACTTCGCCATGCCGCCCCTCAAAACTTATATTTGTTTCTTTTGCATACAAAGCAGGAACAACAACATGTATATATATTAACTCTTTATTATTTAAACGCCACATTTGTTCTCCCCCTGCATAGTTCAGACTACTTCCTGTCCTGTTTACCAGCGCTAAGCCTTCTTGGTAATGTAGTACATATTTAAAAATGTCCTAGTTTACATGTGTAGAGGTTGCCCTCTAGTGGGTTCCTCGGACCACCACACACTGCCACGAGAGCCCGAATCAAGGGTACAACACTGTTTTATTTCCATAAAATAGTGCAAGGCTTTTGCTTTTCAGCGAAATGTATTTTTCTGAATCTCTCTCTCTCTCTCTGGCTCCCACTCCAACTCCAACCACGTGTCTCGTCCGGCTGCTGCTAATAAAGGCGACAGGTGATTAGATAACTAGGCCCACCTGGGCCATCTACTCACCTGTCGCTGTCTTCGAGGCCGGTCCTTGCACACCCAGTTCCGCGGCAGGCCCGCAGGCCACGCCCCCCTCCACAACATGTATTTAAATTTTTGTTTAAAATGAATTAATCCTGGTAAGACAATTAAGAACATATTTTAGTTTGCAATGCTGACCTAGCAAAGAGGCATCATTTACATGACAGTTCAAAATTGTTCTTAACGTTTTGGGTTAAAATGTGTTGGAACATAAATTAATGTTTAAGATTAACAAACACTTTTCAAGCGTAAAACATACACGGATAATGTCTGCAACTTGCGGACGACAGAGCAGACAGCAGACAAAGGTGGTGTTAATTTCTGTAATTATAATTGTTACATGGTATATTTTAAACAGTACAGTATTTTGACAATGAGCTCTGAGTATGTGCTTTTACTGCCATTTCTAGGGTCTATATTTAAGTCTGTGTGGTATAAAACATGTTAAACATCAGATGCAGTATATGATTTAACTTAACATTTTCAATTTCAACAATCAAAAGAAAACCGAGCAAAATCCTATCAGGATTGACTATAGTGGCCACTTTTGTTAATCCCATTGAGTTGTCGCTATAGACAATTTACACTGCATATTATATTTTTTAAATGGAAAGAATGGCTATAATGTACAGTACAGTAGCTCAGGGGTTGTCAAAGACCACAATATTTTGGATTCAACAAATAGGTTTCATAAAACACAGACAGAGACACTGAAAATGTGATAATTGTATGTGTTATGGCACCATCTTTCAGACAAGTTTGCTCATTGCAGGTGCTGCGGGTTAAACATCTACGGTATTTCCTTCTGTTTATTGCCTTGAACTGGAAGTACAAGTGCCACTCGTTGTCCATAGCGATTCTACTCGTTTTTTTTTATTCATCACTCCAAGAAACGTTTGTAAGTTTTAAGATACTGTATAACTAAAACAATTCATACTTAATAAACCATTACATGTTTGATAGTAATGTTTTCATACATATTTGTGCATGCTATCGTAATGTAGCGGTAATCAAGCGTTAGCTAATATGCTAACACGTTTACAAGTGACTGTGTTAGTGTTATTACCTTACAATGGGATTGTTTTTGTATTGTTTCATTTGCACAAATTCCTCAGTAATTTCACCAAAATGTCACAGTGGAGTTAATGAGTTTGTTTAGCTGATTGTAGAGCGAGCTTTCGCAGCTAGTGGCTAGATGACTTCTGTTTTGTTTGATCAGCCATTTTTCTGTCGTGTTACAGGCACCTTTTGCAAAAAATTAACATTGTATTACATGTATTTACAAAATATTTCTGTGTAAATAACTAAATACACAACGTACAGTATATGTCTGTGTCTTATAGTCCGGTGCAGTTAATATATAGAGAACATTTTACTTTCTTCTGAAAATTTAGTCGGTGCGGATTATACAGATAAATATGGCTCTATAGTCCGAAAAACACTTTGCATTTTTTAAGTATACATATTTGTGTGGACATGGCCTAAAATATTTTCTCCTATGAGCACATACAGTATAGCAGTCCAACAGTTTGTACAACTGGACACCTTGGTGTCTGTCATCTATCGTTGTTGCCACCAACTGGTGGACTTGAGGTGTAATGACACTTTTCATATGCATTTTCCAGTGTGCTTTGGCTCAAACAGTGCTTAAAGGCCTACTGAAATGCGATTTTCTTATTTAAACGGGGATAGCAGGTCCATTCTATGTGTCATACTTGATCATTTCGCGATATTGCCATATTTTTGCTGAAAGGATTTAGTAGAGAACATCAACGATAAAGTTTGCAACTTTTGGTCGCTGATAAAAAAGCCTTGCCTGTACCGGAAGTAGCAGACGAGTAGCGTAACGTCACAGGTTGTGGAGCTCCTCACATCTTCGGACCGAGAAAGCGACAATTTCCCCATTAATTTGAGCGAGGATGAAAGATTCGTGGATGAGGAAAGTGAGAGTGAAGGACTAGAGGGCAGTGAGAGCGATTCAGATAGGGAAGATGCTGTGAGAGGCGGGTGGGACCTGATATTCAGCTGGGAATGACTAAAACAGTAAATAAACACAAGACATATATATACTCTATTAGCCACAACACAACCAGGCTTATATTTAATATGCCACAAATTAATACCGCATAACAAACACCTCCCCCCTCCCGTCCATATAACCCGCCAATACAACTCAAACACCTGCACAACACACTCAATCCCTCAGCCCAAAGTACCGTTCACCTCCCCAAAGTTCATACAGCACATATTCCCCAAAGTTACGTACAGTACATGACATGCACGTAGCGGCACGCACGTATGAGCAAGCGATCAAATGTTTGGAAGCCGCAGCTGCATGCGTACTCACGGTACTGTGTCTGCGTATCCAACTCAAAGTCCTTCTGGTAAGAGTCTCTGTTGTCCCAGTTCTCCACAGGCCAATGGTAAAGCTTGACTGTCATCTTCCGGGAATGTAAACAATGAAACACCGGCTGTGTTATCCGGCACACCAGTCAAGGGGTGCATTCTACGGCGGGGGTGCGTTATCCAGCACAACACCTGCCGCAATACACCGCTTCCCACCTACAGCTTTCTTCTTTGCTGTCTCCATTGTTCATTGAACAAATTGCAAAAGATTCACCAACACAGATGTCCAGAATACTGTGGAATTTTGCAATGAAAACAGACAACTTAATAGCTGGCCACCATGCTGTCCCAAAATGTCCTCTACAATCCGTGACGCCACGCGCAGACGTCATCATACCGAGACGTTTTCAGCAGGATATTTCGCACGAAATTTAAAATTGCACTTTAGTAAGCTAACCCGGCCGTATTGGCATGTGTTGCAATGTTAAGATTTCATCATTGATATATAAACTATCAGACTGCGTGGTCGGTAGTAGTGGGTTTCAGTAGGCCTTTAAGTGCATTTGAATTAAAAGTGATTATAGATTCCTAATTAAGCCTTTAGCTTGACGCTCCTCTACTTTCTCCCGCTCCGCTTGCTGCGGCGACAATAAACAAAACTCCAGACGCTCCTCTTCGTTTTGTATCGTTTACTTAATAATTCAAAAACGTAAAACAATAACGATGTGGGAACAAATGAATGGCAAAATAAAGAGAGTTTGTTACAGTAGGTGTTAGAAAAAGCAAGACTAAGAAAAAGTAAGAGTGAGGTCAAAAAACTGTGTGGCTCAATTCCCCCGCACCTGACTGCCATTACCCATAATGCCCTGTGTCCAAAAACCAACCTACCACACAGATCCTTCCGCCATATATGCAATTTACACAGTTACGTCATCAAACTGTTTAGACAAATGTAATAATTATTCTAAGCATGCAAATATATACATTTTCGTATTATGCAAATAAATAGTCCCATTTTGGCTGAATAAACATAAAGCACCTTCCATAAAAATGTAAATTAACTTAAACAGCATTTAGGCTCCTACATTACCGGCCCCTAATTGTTATCAATGTCCTTGAAACAATTACTTAAACATGTTAACTCAAATTCAAGGTGCCTAAATAACCTTAATACTTCTCAAAGAAGACATAGCTTTGTAATAGGGCGACGAAGCTCGTTAGTCTTAGTTTTCACTTGAACTTGACGAACAAGTCCGTCCCCACCAGGAAAAGTCTCTAGAATTCTTCCAAGTGGCCAGGAATTTCTGGGTGAAGTATCGTCCACGATCAGCACCACGTCTCCAACACGAAAGTTTCTTCTAGGTGAAGACCATCGCTGACGTTCTTGAAGTTTCGCTAGGTATTCCTTACACCAGCGTTTCCAGAAGATATCCGCAAGGAATTGTACTTGTCTCCATCTGCGACTGGCATATTGGTCGCACGGATGAAACACTCCTGGAGGTAGCTCAGGTTTAACCTTCAGCAATAACAGATGGTTGGGTGTGAGAGCCTCCAAGTCGTTGAGGTCTGAGGATGTCTTTGTAATGGGTCTGCCGTTTATGACTGCTTCGGCTTCACAAAACAAGGTATAAAGACCCTCTTCATCCAAAACTTGTTCCTTTACGGTAACACTCAGTATTTTTCTCACTGAACGGATTAGCCGCTCCCAGCTTCCTCCATGGTGAGATCCTGCTGGTGGATTGAAATGCCACTGGATACCTCTTTGTAGCAAGTGTTCGTAAATCTTCTTGGTGTTCCATTCTTTGATTGATTTCCTCATTTCGCTGTCAGCTGACCGAAAGTTGGTTCCGTTGTCGGAATAAATCTCTTTGACTTGTCCTCTTCTGGCTAGAAATCTTCTGATTGCATTAAGACATGCATTGGTGTCGAGTGAGGATGCGACTTCCAGATGTACGGCTCTTAAAGCAAGACACGTGAAGATGACGCCATACCTCTTTACATGTCCTCTTCCCCTCTTCACTTGGAACGGACCAAAGTAGTCCACACCGACTCTTGTGAAAGGTGGATCGTCAGGTAGGACCCTGCATGTTGGTAGATCTGCCATGAGTTGCTTTCCAGCGGCTCCATGGAGTCTTTTACAGATGACACACCTGGACAAAAACCTTCTGATGGCTCCAATGGCTCCGGGTATCCAAAATTTCTGACGTAGATTGGCCATCATGTGATTCCTTCCGGCGTGAGCTGTTAGGTCATGAATATGTCTCAACACAAGCCTTGTGATGTGTGAATCCTTAGGCAATATGGCTTGCTGCTTGGAGTAGTTAGGCATTGCTATACGGCTCAACCTTCCACCAACTCTCATAACTCCATCTTGAAGAATTGGATTTAACTTGAAAAGTGAACTACTTTTCTTTACTCTTTGATTTTTCTCCAGCATCGCCCAATCTTCTTTGAAACTTTGTCTTTGACAGAACTTCACAATTTCTGTTTCTGCTCTAGCCATGTCATCACAAGTCAGACACTTTCCTTCGACATCTTTCTTGAATTCAAGCATCTTACTTTCTTCTCCTGATGTTCTTAGTTCGTTTCTTTTTTCCTTCAGCTCTTTCAGCAGATCTTTGAGTTTTAGAAACCAGGCAACAGCACGCTTCAATGCTGTCCAAGAGGAATAATGGTTCATCCACTGATCCACAAAATCTTTGGCTTCTTGTGTCTGAATGACGTATACATGAGTCACTCTTTTGACCTCTAGGTCGTCCATATCCAGCATTCCAGGATCTGGATTTTTAGGCCACTGGTCTTGTGAGCTGAGCAAGAAACTTGGTCCTGAGAGCCAGCTCTCATTTTTCAAAAATGCTTCCACGGTCTGTCCTCTTGAGACATGATCAGCGGGATTCAGAGTGGTGTTAACATATCTCCACTGAGATGTCTGAGAGTGCTCCAGGATTGCCGCGACCCTGTTTGCAACAAACGTCTTGAATCGGGTACACTCACTGTTTAAGTACTTGAGCACCGCCGTGCTATCTGTCCAAAAGATAGACTCCTGGATCTCCAGTTCAAGCTCTTTTCTCAGAAGCTTATCCATCTTTATAGCAACTGTGGCTGCAGTCAATTCCATTTGAGGAATAGTCGGATACTTTAGGGGCGCCACCCTCGTCTTTGCCATGATCAAGGTGGATTGAGCTTCACCTGTTGAAAAGTGCATCAGCAAGTAGCTTGTGGTTCCGTAGGCATCTTCACTTGCATCAGCAAAGTGATGAAGCTGCGCAAAGGCTGGCACACCAAACTGCTTTAACTTGATGCATCTGTCAACTCCAAAATGTTCAAGCTGTGACAGACTTGAGATCCACTTTTTCCATCTCTCAATCACTATGTCTGGCAGGTCTTGATCCCAACTATATTTCTGCCGACATAGATCTTGCAGAATTCTTTTAGCAGGCAATATTACTGGAGCTAGAAAGCCGAAAGGATCAAAAATTGAACTTACTATGGAAAGCAATCCTCTCCTAGTGTATGGTCTATCTTTGAGGTTGATCTTGAACTTGAATTGGTCTGATTCGGCACACCACTGGATGCCTAATGTTCTCTCCATTGGCAGGTAATCCTCATCCAAGTCCAGATCTTGAAAACCCTGTGCTTTTTCCTTTTCTGGGATCGAGTTAAGCAACTTCCTGTTGTTGCTTGACCATTTTGTCAGCCGAAATCCTCCTTTTGCCAACATTTTTCTCAACTCGGCACACAGGGTAATGGCTGTATCTTCATCAGCAACTGACTTAAGACAGTCATCCACATAAAAATTATTGTTGACAGACCTTGCTGTTTCCTGTCCAAACTCGTCCGCAAAGTCTGTTGCACATTTTTGAAGTGCACGTTGCTCTGCAATTGCCTTGTTATTTGGCATAGCCAAAGGCTTCTTCTTCACTGGAAGGCAAATATTGTAGTGGCCATCTTTAATTACTGCAGTTTGAGACACCATATTGATAAACTGATGGTCGTCCTTGGACATCTCAATGTTTTCTTTTTGTCCAGCATCAGGAAAGTCGTGCTTGAACTGCAGCTGCCAAAGCTCCTCAAGCTTCACCACTGAAATTCTGTTTGCAGTAATTCCTGTCAATTTGTCCATTGTAGTTTTGTCACTTCTACCTCCGAGTGGTCCATTTACTGTCCAGCCTAGCATCGTTCTCACAGCGTATGGTCCATTATCCACACTTTTAACCACTTGCAGTCGCTCCATCGCTTTGGGAACGTTTACTCCAATGAGTAATCCAATCTTGGCTTGAATATTAGGTATTCTCACCTCCTTTAGGTGTGGCCACCTATCAATATCCTCTTGTCGGGGAATATTGTCCTTAGAGACAGGAATGTCTTTCTGTGTATAGACTTCCTTTAGTTCCACAAACTCTTTTCCGTCCAAGCTGCTGATTTCCAAGCCAGTCACGATGCTTGTGTTCACGACTGTGTCGTTTCCCATTGTTCGCAACGAGATGCTTACATTGCGTCCACTCACATTCAGTTGGTTTAGCAGTGACTCTGTGGCAAAAGTAGCTGAACTACCTGGGTCCAGGAAGGCATACGTGATCACTGTCTTGGTTCCTTTTTGTGCCTTGATGTAAACGGGAAGGATCGAAAGAACACAATCTTCTCTACCGGCCCCAGTGAAACCACAGGTTTCAGTTGTTTGTACAAGGGCACTTGATATTGTTTGCTGTTCAAAATTGTCCTTTGTGATTTCTTCTCTGGAGTCTTTATGACCAATGTGTAATAATGTGGGATGCTGTCTAGAGCATTCTTGACATTGAAGTTTTTGTTTGCAGATACTACTCATATGTCCATGCTTTAAACATGCAAAACATACACATTTGCTTCTCAAGAAGTCAATCTTGTCTTTGTGTAGCTTGCTCTTGAATTTCTTGCAAACTGTAAGGCTGTGTTGCTCTCCGTTACAATAAACACAAGGTTTTCCAATAAAGTCCACCGAAATTGTGCGTGTTTTTGTTATGATGTGGTTATCATTTTCTGTCTTGGGGGGCACAACGACTGTTGTAAACACCTTTTTTGGTTTGAGGGTTTCTACATATTGTGGTTTTATTTTCTGTCTCACAGAATCTTTCGTGTTCATGGTGGTTTATTTTATGTTTCCATAAAGCGGATTCAAAAGATACTTGACTTGCCGGTTTACAAAGTCCACAAAATCCTTAAACTGAACTCTTGTCTTTGTTCTTTCTTGCAAGTCGCATGCAAACTTCCTCCAAGGTTCCCTGAGTTTATATGGAAGTTTGTTTGTCAGTGCCTTTATATTAGCTGTGTTGTCCAAGTCCTCCATGTAGTTAATGTCTGTCATTGTGTTAGAGCAGCCTGTGAGGAATAATGCGAAGGACTGAAGGGCAACACCGTCTTCTGGCTTGATTGTTGGCCACTCCATGGCTTCTGTTATGTAGGCTTCTGCTATCTTAAAGTCATCACCAAAAAACTCCTTTAACATTTGTTTTGCTTTAGTGTAGCCTGTTGATGATTCCATATGGATGCAGCTCTTAACCAACTCATGTGGTTGTCCACTTGTATACTGTAGCAAAAATTGAAGACGATCCCGATTGTCATTAGTGCGACTTTCAATTCCATGTTCTATGGCCCCAATAAAGGATTTGTATTCCAGGGGGTCACCCTTGAATGTTGGAATGGAAAGATCTGGAAGTAGAGATGCCTTGTGACTCTTCACGAGATACTCTGTGACGTTGGCTTGCTGAGAAATTGCTTGGCAAAGCCCATCAAGTGTTAATGCCTGATCTTTAATTTCAGTCTTTGGTGCAAATGTAGTCATTTGAATAGCTGTGGGGGGAGCATCATATTTAATGCTGTGTGTTGGTAAGGTGGGTGGTGGTACTTGTGTGTTAGGACTAGTAAGTCTTCTACCATCCTTCTCGTCAGCTGTATTGATACCGTCTTCTTCTTGTGTGTTTTCGTAGTTTTGTAAGACCTCCATTTTAGCATCACATTCAGCAAGTGCAGTTTGGATTGCATGCATTTCCTTTCGAGCTTTTATTGCAGCTTCTTCCTGTTCTATGGCCAGTTTTTCTTGTAAAGCTGCCGCCTTTGCTTTCAATGATGCACGCTCCATTTCCGCCTTTAATCTGACAGAAGAATATGAAGAACGTGAACTTCCGCTTCGTGATTCAGTTTTACTTTGACTTCTAGCGGTCCGCTTTGTTGATGTAGAGCGATTATCTGCAGGTGACACTTGTCTATTGCATTCTTCCGCTTGCTCAACACGCTTAAAAACATCTTTCATCCACTCCTCACATTTCCAGAAAAAGTCCTCCATCATTTTATGATTTGGATTAAACCAGTTGTTTTGATCTTCCACAAACTCCTCCTCAGACATGAATTTCTGAACATCAGAATTAAGATCAGAAAATTCTTGCTGCAATCCACTAAAGTCCACACAAAGCTGATTTTTTACAGCGTCCACATTAGCATCCTCCTCCATTAAGTGCTCAATCTGCGTCATCAAACAAGTCAATTGAGCCAGTGCGCTCCTGCGTGCCTGCATCTTTCTCGCCTTGTGCTCTTCTACAGCCTTCTCGGTCATTTTTACTGTCCTTTTTCCACTGTCTTGTGCATCCATAACAAGCCAATATTTCCACAACGAGTCAATAAAAAATGCAGATGTGCAGCAGCGTCGCACCCAGACGAGCTTCTCTCTCTCTCTCTTTCAAGCAGCGTGCACTCACGTACCTGCTCGCGTCCTCTTGCAGGCTTGTTCCTCTGTTCTTTTCCAGTCAGGTGGTTCCACGTTCCTCTTAATCCACAAAGAGCAAGTTTTTGGACTAAAATATAGATTCCTAATTAAGCCTTTAGCTTGACGCTCCTCTACTTTCTCCCGCTCCGCTTGCTGCGGCGACATTAAACAAAACTCCAGACGCTCCTCTTCGTTTTGTATCGTTTACTTAATAATTCAAAAACGTAAAACAATAACGATGTGGGAACAAATGAATGGCAAAATAAAGAGTTTGTTACAGTAGGTGTTAGAAAAAGCAAGACTAAGAAAAAGTAAGAGTGAGGTCAAAAAACTGTGTGGCTCAATTCCCCCGCACCTGACTGCCATTACCCATAATGCCCTGTGTCCAAAAACCAACCTACCACACAGATCCTTCCGCCATATATGCAATTTACACAGTTACGTCATCAAACTGTTTAGACAAATGTAATAATTATTCTAAGCATGCAAATATATACATTTTCGTATTATGCAAATAAATAGTCCCATTTTGGCTGAATAAACATAAAGCACCTTCCATAAAAATGTAAATTAACTTAAACAGCATTTAGGCTCCTACATTACCGGCCCCTAATTGTTATCAATGTCCTTGAAACAATTACTTAAACATGTTAACTCAAATTCAAGGTGCCTAAATAACCTTAATACTTCTCAAAGAAGACATAGCTTTGTAATAGGGCGACGAAGCTCGTTAGTCTTAGTTTTCACTTGAACTTGACGAACAAGTCCGTCCCCACCAGGAAAAGTCTCTAGAATTCTTCCAAGTGGCCAGGAATTTCTGGGTGAAGTATCGTCCACGATCAGCACCACGTCTCCAACACGAAAGTTTCTTCTAGGTGAAGACCATCGCTGACGTTCTTGAAGTTTCGCTAGGTATTCCTTACACCAGCGTTTCCAGAAGATATCCGCAAGGAATTGTACTTGTCTCCATCTGCGACTGGCATATTGGTCGTACGGATGATGTAAATTAACTTAAACAGCATTTAGGCTCCTACAGTGATGGATACTGCTGCCACCTGGCTGCCATTGATCAGGTTTTGTTTTGTATTCTGTGGTTGCAATCTCGTAAATAGACCGTATATGTAATGTCATTAGGGCTGGGCCGATAAAACAATATTGATATACATCGCGATAGACACATACCGTATTTTTCGGACTATAAGTCGCAGTTTTTTTCATAGTTTGGCCGGGGGTGCGACTTATACTCAGGAGCGACTTATGTGTGAAATTATTAACACATTACCGTAAAATATCAAATAATATTATTTAGTTCATTCACGTAAGAGACTAGACGTATAAGACTTCATCTGATTTAGCGATTAGGAGTGACAGATTGTTTGGTAAACGTATAGCATGTTCTATATGTTATAGTTAACCATGAATTTATTTAAGTGGACCCCGACTTAAAACAAGTTGAAAAACTTATTCGGGTGTTACCATTTAGTGGTCAATTGTACGGAATATGTACTGTACTGTGCAATCTACTAATAAAAGTCTCCATCAATCAATCAATCAATAGTTATTTGAATGACTCTTACCATAATATGTTACGTTAACATACCAGGCATGTTCTCAGTTGGTTATTTATGCATCATATAACGTACACTTATTCAGCCTGTTGTTCACTATTCTTTATTTATTTTATATTGCCTTTCAAATGTCTATTCTTGGTGTTGGGTTTTATCAAATAATTTCCCCCAAAAATGCGACTTATACTCCAGTGCGACTTATATATGTTTTTTTCCTTCTTTATTATGCATTTTTGGCCGGTGCGACTAATACTCCGAAAAATACGGTAATCGATATCAATATAAAAAGCGTTTGATAAAACATTTGATACATATTCATATTGTTTGGTCGAAAGAAACCAGAAATGTTGAAGCAAGATTCGTTGCATGAAGTCACTCGTGTTCTGGAAACCCAGCTAAACAGAAAAATAGGAAGTGTCACTGAGTAATGGGTGTGACATGCTAACAGCCAATCAGGTATCAGTATCTACCAAGTTTGGTTGTAGCGCCTTTCTATCTGGCTGTGGATTAACTGCATGGAGAGGGTAGAGAAACTGTGATATCTAGATACTACTGAATAACAGAAACTTGTCTTTAGTTTTGTTGATTTTAATGCAGATGGTGCGGCAACCTCTTGACACATCCAAAGTGTTGGTTTAATGACGAGCTCCCCAAACTACTCTGTGTAGTGTTCAATAGCTTATACACTACTGCCATCTAGTGTCTTGAAACTGCAACTATCTTCAAATTTACTACAATTATTTTACTACCTGGCTACCAGACACATTTTCCACTGATAAGCAGCACCCTTAGTAAATTGGAAATTGTATTACTGTATATATTGGCAGTCTTAACCTCTTAAGGCCCAAGCTGTTTGTTTACATGTTTTTTGTATTTCTCTTTGCTATTTGGGCTTATTCAACCCTAATTAGAATAAAAACTAAAAATCATCTTTTAATATGATGTACTTAGTCCATAAGTGTACAAACGTGTACTTCATGTGTAGTGACATGCAAATTTTTATTTTTACACTTTTTTTTCCAAAATCCATTGTATGTTATACTCTTCTGACACCACCAGATAGCAGTATAAGTGTCCATATGTCGGCATAGGACCCCAATTCAGTAGTGTACACAATTTTGGAAATAAGAGCTAAAAGGTGCTGTCCACGCATGTGGCCACTAAGGCCTTTAGAGGTTAATAAATAAGTCATAAAATCAATAATTATTTATATCAATCAATATAAAAACTTATATTGTGATGGTTTTCAGCCCTATCGCCCAGCCTTAAATGTAATGTAATATAATTATGTATAATCCTGTTTATCTTTCCAGGTTACCAATGAACCTCCCAAAGGCCTACGAGCCAACATCAGACGAGCCTTCACCGAGATCTCCGTCAACTTCTTTGAAGAACATTTACTAGGGCTGCACTGGAAGAAAATGATTTTTGGAATCTGCTTTTTTCATGCAATCATTCAGGTTCAAAAGTTTAGCTTTGCTGCCTTACACAGACACTAAGATGTAGTACTTGACTTTCTGTTGTATGTGATATTTGGTCCCAATGTCCATATGCACTTTAGGAGCGTAAGAAGTTTGGTCCTTTGGGCTGGAACATCCGCTATGAGTTCAGTGACAGCGACAGAGAGTGTGCTCTGCTCAACCTCAACCTTTACTGCAAAGATGGCACTATCCCCTGGGATGCTCTCGTTTACATCACGAGTAGGAAAACATTATTACACCACTGCTATATGTCCATCCATGTTGTTAAATACTATTTGAAATCATTATAACAGGCCTTCAATATCATAGTGTCCCTCTGATCTACAAGTGACTATGAAATCTATGAAGACACATTATCTGATGTTTTGATAATAATAATGTGTAAGATGTCATGATATCCCAAATGTATCCCCAGATGAGATCACATATGGAGGCAGAGTGACAGATGTCTGGGACCAACGCTGCCTCAGGACAATCCTTAAGGGCTTCTTTGCGCCAAACACCCTAGAGCCCGGTTATACCTTCTCATCATCTGGTACCTTTCACTTTCTGTTTGGCTCTTTATCCGCTTGACCGTTTCCTAAAACAACCAGATGTCTCAATTAGACTTGCTCGATAGAAACGATTACTGTGGACAACAAATGGAACGCAGGTTTGCTATATTCTGGCTTTTTTACACCTGTATTGTTGCAAATTTTCATGAATATACACTGTATATACAGTTTAAAAACGATATACACTTTTATGGATTTAAATTTTTGCCCTATGCAAGTCGGTGAAACATTCTCGTCACGTAAAATTGAGTGCGACAATCTACAAGAAACGCATCATCAATGCCATGTAGCGTCCTTAATGAGGGCTTGCTAGTGCGGCTTAAGTCTGTCACAATTAGAGCCACTTTTA
The DNA here is from genome assembly GCF_033978685.3 of Nerophis lumbriciformis. NCBI lineage: Eukaryota > Metazoa > Chordata > Actinopteri > Syngnathiformes > Syngnathidae > Nerophis > Nerophis lumbriciformis. The sequence goes on along the minus strand of NC_084572.2, from coordinate 16,522,992 downwards.
TGGGTTATACTTGTATAGTGCTTTCTACCTTTTTTAAGGAACTCGAAGCGCTTTGACACCATTTCCACATTCACACACTGATGGCGGGAGCTGCCATGCAAGGCGCTAACCAATACCCATCAGGACCAAGGGTGAAGTGTCTTGCTCAAGGACACAACGGACGTGACTAGGATGATAGAAGGTGGGAATTGAACCAGGAACCACCAGGTTGCTGGCACAACCACTCTCCCAACCGCACCACGCTGTCCCCCAGTACTTCTAAGTTGATAATCCTCTTCTTCACAGCTGCAAATACAGTAGAATTTTTTGAAGTACAGTGAAACCTTGATATACCAACTTATTAAGTGGTTCTTTAACATGGTCCGCCAATCAAAAGGTTGTATACTGAATCAGAGTTCCCCATAAGAATCAATGTAAACATGAATAATTGGTTCTAGCCTCGACAAAAGTCCCTATTTTAGTAAAAAACTGCACACTTTACCCTCCTGCTCCCAGTGCCACCCACATTGGTTTAAATGTAACTTAGATATTGGGTTTCACTATGTAAAGCGCTTTGAGTCATTAGAGAAAAGCGCTATATAAATATAATTCACTTCACTTCACTTCACACTATACGACCATTTGGTTGGCGGACATATATATATATATATATATATATATATATATATATACAGTATATATATATACAGTATATACATATGTATATATATATATATATGTACATACATATATATATATATATATATATATATATATATATATATATATATATATATATATATATATATATATGTACTTATGGATATGCACATTATAGTCTTCAAAATATGCAGTTTTGACTAAAATAGAGACTTTTGTCGAGGCTAGAACCAATTATTCATGTTTACATTAATTCTTATGGGGAACTCTGATTCACTATACGACCTTTTGGTTGACGGACCATGTTAAAAAAACACTTAAGTTGGTATATCAAGGTTCCACTGTACTTCAAAAAGTATTTGCAGCTGTGAAGAAGAGGATTATCAACTTAGAAGTGGCTCAAATTGTGACAGACTTAAGACGCACTAGCGAGCCCTCAATAAGGACGCTACATGGCTTTGATGATGCGTTTCTTGTAGATTTTCGCACTCAATTTTACGTGATGAGTCTAGAATGTTTCATCGACTTGCACAGGGCAAAAATTGAAATCCATAAAAATGTATATCGTTTTTAAACTGTATATACAGTGCATATTCATGAAAATTTGCAACAATACAGGTGTAAAAAGCCAGAATATAGCAAACCTGCTCGTTCCATTTGTATATATATATATATATATATATATATATATATATTTATATATATATATATACACATATATATATATATATATACATATGTCTATATATACAGTCATACAGTCGCGATCAAAAGTTTGCATACACTTGTAAAGAACATAATGTCATGGCTGTCTTGAGTTTCCAATACTTTCTACAACTCTTATTTTATTGTGATAGAGTGATTGGAGCACATACTTGTTGGGTACCAAAAATGAAGTTTGGTTCTTTTATGACTTTATTATGAGTCTACTGAAAATGTGACCAAATCTTCTGGGTCAAAAGTATACATACAGCAATGTTAATATTTGGTTACATGTCGCTTTTGGTAGCCATCCACAAGCTTCTGGCAAGCTTCTGGTTGACTTTTTGACCACTCCTCTTGACAAAATTGGTGCAGTTCAGTTAAATTTGTTGGTTTTCTGACATGGACTCGTTTCTTCAGCATTGTCCACACGTTTAAGTCAGGACTTTGGGAAGGCCATTCTAAAACCTTCATTCTAGCCTGATTTAGCCATTCCTTTACCACTTTTGACGTGTGTTTGGGGTCATTGTCCTGTTGGAACACCCAACTGCGCCCAAGACCCAACCTCCGGGCTGATGATTTTAGGTTATCCTGAAGAATTTGGAGGTAATCCTCCTTTTTCATTGTCCCGTTTAAAGCACCAGTTCCATTGGCAGCAAAACAGGTCCAGAGCATAATACTACCACCATCATGCTTGACGGTGAGAATGGTGTTCCTGTGATTAAAGGCATCACCTTTTCTCTGTGGTCAGATGAAACAAAAATGATTTATTCTTTAGGCTGTGAAACTATTAAGTGTTGAACAATCACATGTTAGCAGCCAAGAAAGGAGAGACCTGTAACTTGTTTTAAAATGCTTTTATTATATTTTACATACAAAATAATACATCTTGATATTTTAATTGTAATTGCAAGTATCTTTAATATACATCACAATATGAGTTTTAGCCCATATCAATGCATGCATTCATTTAATCCAATGGTTCTTTGTGTGTATAAAACGTAGGTATCTACTTTGCCCCAGAGTCAGAAACACTGGACTTGTATATTGAATACATTGAGAATCTTCCCATAATTGATGACCCCGAGGTCTTTGGCATGCATGAGAATGCTAACTTGGCCTTTCAGGTAAGGAGCAGTACTGAATATATAGGGCTAGCATTTGTTTAATGACATCAACTTGAAATAAATCACATTTTGAGAAAGCAACTATTAGAAGTGAGAGCATTTACAAATACAAATTGTACAGGAGCATATTCAATTACATATATATTTACTATTATATTTATTACATACGTATATTATGGGGCAGCACGGTGGAAGAGGGGTTAGTGCATCTGCCTCACAATACGAAGGTCCTGAGTAGTCCTGAGTTCAATCCCGGGCTCGGGATCTTTCTGTGTGGAGTTTGCATGTTCTCCCTGCTGCGTGGGTTCCCTCCGGGTACTCCGGCTTCCTCCCACCTCCAAAGACATGCACCTGGGGATAGGTTGATTGGCAACACTAAAATGGCCCTAGTGTGTGAATGTGAGTGTGAATGTTGTCTGTCTATCTGTGTTGGCCCTGCGATGAGGTGGCGTCTTGTCCAGGGTGTACCCCACCTTCCGCCTGATTGAAGCTGAGATAGGCTCCAGCGCCCCCCGCGACCCAGAAGGGAATAAGCGGTATTAAATGGATGGCTAGATATATTGTAGGTAAATGTAGCCCTATTCACGATCTTTACTGAACAATAGCAGAACACTGTAAAGGGACACATCCAAGCATAACCACAAGATGTTCAGAAACAAGAGATCTTATTGCCAGAAGATGGTTTTCAAGCTCTGGATTCCCCTTGGCTCTCTTGGCTCTCTTGTTAGCCATGACAATAAAGGCTGGGATGCACAAATTTAGTCGGCCTGGGTTAGGGTTAAGTCACACTACTCAGTATTGTGCACAGTAACCCTGATGTATACTTCCTGTCCCACACTTAAAATGTGTGTGATGAGGGAAATCATTACACAATTGTTTTAAAGTGAAGGCTTTACACCAAAAAAATCAAATACATGTACTGTTATAATTGCATCTACTAATACACCCCAATAAATAGTCTTCCTCAGTTTCAACTATTTGATGCACATATTTGGAGTCATTACATAGTGCAAAATGACCTCCACTACTGCACATGTGTTTGTTTGCCCACACAGCGCCAAGAAACCATGAATCTGATCAACACCATTCTGGATGTTAATCCTCGCTCTTCAGCCCAACTGGGAGGCAAAAGTAATGACGAGATTGTGTGTGAGCTTGCTGACGCTATATTTGCAAAGCTACCTGGTATGGAGACACACAGCAATATTTTCTATCATGTATAAAAGTATTTTTTGTCATCATGTTTGAAATGTATCATGCATTGTCTGACTGTGTGTGTGTGTGTGTGTGTGTGTGTGTGTGTGTGTGTGTGTGTGTGTGTGTGTGTGTGTGTGTGTGTGTGTGTGTGTGTGTGTGTGTGTGTACGTACAGAGCGTCTTGATATGGATGAGGCGCTTGAATATCTTTTTGAGCGAGACGCAAATGGTCGTGTCAACTCCTTGACAACTGTGCTGGGCCAAGAGGCCGACCGATTCACCAAACTGTCTCGACTTTTGAGGGTATGTACACCTCAAAATAATAATAAAATATTCAAATCATCACCTGCCACAACTTTGGTTTACTTCTGACTAGGGTTGTACGGTATACCGGTATTAGTATAGTACCGCGATACTAATAAATCATATTCAGTACTATACCGCCTCTGAAAAGTACCGGTCCACCACCCCCCCACGCACCCGTCGTCTTCACGTCGTGTCATTGCTGGTTTACGAGCAGACGAGCATGTTCGGCAGTGCACAATCACGGAGTTCTTACAAGCAGGCACAGTGTGTAGACAGAAAAGGGAGAATGGACGCATTTTGGCTTAAAACTAACGATAAAGGTGAAGTTATAACACTGAAACACCCTCAGGAAGAGGTGCTTTAAGACATGGCTAGCTAGCTAGCGGCTAAGTTCAGCCTCAGTCGGCAGTGTTTTAGCTTCTTCTAAATCACTAATCCTGGTCTCCATGGCGACAAAACAAGTAAGTTTCTTACAAGTATCATCCCTGCAGGATGAGGAATAGCTAAACATGCTTCACTACACACCGTAGCTCACCGGCGTCACAATGTAAACAAACGCCATTGGTGGATCTACACCTAACATCCACTGTAATGATACCAAATACAGGAGCATATCTAGTTGATACTACTATGATTATGTCGATATTTTTTGGCATCACAACATCTTCTTTTGTTTAAAAAAAAAAATCATATTATGTTTATAAACTCAAGAAATATGTCCCTGGACACATGAGAACTTTTGAATATGACCAATGTATCTTGTAACGACTTGGTATTGGATTGATACCCAAATTTGTGGTATCATCCAAAACTAATGTAAATCATCCAAACAACAGAAGGATAAGTGATTATTACATTTTAACAGAAGTGTATATATAACATGTTAAAGAGAAAGTAACCAGATTAGAGATGTCCGATAATATCGGCCTGCTGATATTATCAACCAATAAATGCGTTCAAATGTAATATCGGAAATTACCGGTATCGTTTTTTTTAGTATCGGTATCGTTTTTTTTTTGTTTTTTGTTTTTTTTATTAAATCAACATAAAAAACACAAGATACACTTACAATTAGTGCACCAACCCAAAAAACCTCCCTTCCCCATTTACACTCATTCACACAAAAGGGTTGTTTCTTTCTGTTATTAATATTCTGGTTCCTACATTATATATCAATATATATCAATACAGTCTGCAAGGGATACAGTCCGTAAGCACACATGATTGTGCGTGCTGCTGGTCCACTAATAGTACTAACCTTTAACAGTTAATTTTACTAATTTTCATTCATTACTAGTTTCTATGTAACTGTTTGTACAATGTTTTACTTTCTTTCTTATTCAAGAAATTTTTTTTAATTTATTTATCTTATTTTATTTTATTAATTTTTTTTTAAAGTACCTTATCTTCACCATACCTGGTTGTCCAAATTAGGCATAATAATGTGTTAATTCCACAACTGTATATATCGGTTGATATCGGTATCGGTAATTAAAGAGTTGGACAATATCGGATATCGGCAAAAAGCCATTATCGGACAGCTCTAAACCAGATATTAACAGTAAATGAACAAGTAGATTAGTAAGTAATTTTCTACCACTTGTCCTTAATAATTTTGACAAAATAATAGAATGATAAATGACACAATGAATCTTGAATGGAATTGTGCTGAAAATTTTAATTTCCCCTCAGGGATTAATAAAGTATTTCTGATTATGATTCTGATACAATATGTTACTGCATACGTCAGTAGACTAATTAGGAGCCTTTGTTGGCTTACTTACTAATAAAAGACAAGTTGTCTTGTATGTTCACTATTTTATTTAAGGACAAACTTGCAATAAGAAACATATATTTAATATACCCTAAGATTTTTTTGTTAAAATAAAGCCAATAATGCAATTTTTTTGTGGTCCCCTTTATTTAGAAAAGTACCGAAAAGTATTGAAATAATATTGGTATAGGTAACAAAATATTGGTATTGGGACAACACTACTTCTGACACGATACCGATATTGGAGCCTTGAATTTTGGCCGATATCAGCAGGAATCATACATACTTGTATTATTGTGTAGTGCGGTATGTTACAATGGTTTAATGAAGTGAAACTAGTCAGGGAACAATAGTAGGTATGAAAAACACAAGCATTTTTACTTTTAACCATCTGGAATGGATTTATGCCGTCATGAAATTAAAATAAAGTAGTAAAAGTTGTTTTGGTGATACCAGGTGGTCACAATAATTAAATTCATGATGCAATATGTTGAACGAGGACATGGTTAGTCTTTTCTGTTTTTTTAGTAAAATCATTTTATAAAAAATGTAAACAAGCATCAGGACACCTTGGGGTGTCACTACAGGGGGGGGGCTTAGCCCCCAGGAGGTTCCTTGACCCAAGCGCATGAAGCGTGCGAGCAAAAACGTTTTGCACTTGCAAGATCTTATTATTCCAAACTTTTTGGCACTGTATTAGAATTACACAACAAACAATGAGTACATCCAAATGGTTGAAAGTGGACGTGTAAGAAAGCTTCAGTCATCTTTAGTAAGCATCAGATGGCCCAACCACATAAGGACAATGTTGTTGTATGGAAAAGCTCGCAGACAACTTGCAAACAGGGAAACGTTGCACATATGATAACAATGTAAACGAACTTGCACAGCACTACAGAGTTGACCTGAAAACAGAGGAGGTACAGGTGGAAATAAACTTTTTTGCCTAGAAAACGGGGTCTGGATGTCCACCCAAAGGTATGTTGTCTGTGCACAACCTCTTTGATTCAGAAATGTTGCACTTGCAAGATTTTTTTGCTTTCAACTTGCTGTTACTGTATTAGCATTACACGGCAAATACTGAAGAAATCGAAACGGTTGAAAGCAATATTGTTAGTTTCCTGTTATTACTCTACTGGTAATTTAAGGCATTTAGACCACAGGTGTCAAATTCAAGGCCCATAGGCCACTTCTGGCCAGTACGGATGGGTGATATGGACTATCCCAATAACCTGCCATTCATGGTAAAAACAATAAAAGCGAAGATAAAAAAACACCCATAGAACTCCACCGTTTTGACTATGAGTCTGTCAGTGCATCCATCAGAGCCCCCAAAACACTACTCTGAAGTAACAATAAGGCTATTAAACTACATCAATTAAGTTTAAGTAACACACTTATACTGCAAAGCTGTAGTAGTGTGATTTTCTTTTTACACAGTATGGAAGTTATTTTTCTGTCAGCAATATTATAGGCATTGTTATTATGAGTGTTATATTACAAATCAATCAGATAGTGTTATGATGCGACTTCAGTGCGAACGATGACGCTTATCATAAGCGACATCATTATTCACCGAAATAGACGGATACAAATTAAATTAGTTGATTATAGCAGAAACAGGCGAAAATAATGTTTTAGGAACTAACCCCAATCAATGTTCTACCACTGATCGCCAACACACTCTTCAAGGCAGACATCGAGGCCATATGTCCCCAAAACTGCGGGAGACATCTTCTTTCATAATTATTTTCTGCGGTTCAGAAAACGCTGACTTTAAATGCACAGAATCCTTGAAATTGCCACAGATGTGCCAGTACTGAGACGACGATAACTAAAACATGTTTACTTCCGTAAACACTGCAGGACGTGCGACGTTTTGACGCCTGGATATTCATAATAAATCACACCAAATATTTAGGAAGGCTTAAGAATATTTTAGGGGGGTTTCAGCCCCCTAAAATGAGCCTATCGGCGCCAATGGGGTCACCCCTACTATTAGTATATACTGTTATTTAGTCTTAGTACTTGGCCAAAGTCCAGATTATAGTTTTGCTCTCCAGAGGTTCTCCATGAGTTAATGTTTTTTGTGTGCAGGTGTCGCTCATCACTCTGCAAAAGGCCATTGGAGGTCTGGTGGTGATGTCCGAGGAGATGGACATGATCTACACTAGCTTTGTGAACAACCAGGTTCCCTCCCACTGGTCAAACTGCTCCTACCCCTCTCTTAAAAGCCTGGCTGGCTGGGTCAAAGACCTGAACCTCAGGATCTACTTTGTCGAGGTTTGTATGGCATTAATTTAGTGTCTTAATGTTGAGGTCGCAAAGGCAGATTTAAAAGAAAGAAAAATATGTTTTGCAAGCACAGACATTATATTTTTAAAATAAATTTAAATCACGCAATTTCTTCTTTTTTTGGTCGAATATCAATGTATTTTGTGCACATTAAAAGTGTTTATTTGTTTGCTTTTATCCATATTAACACTCAATAATTAGTGCTGTCTGCAGTCAGATGGATGCGCTCTCTTGCGCCACCTCTTCCGTCCCTTAACCTCACCATTCTGCGCATTCAACTTTCATTTCTACACTCACTCAGATTTTTCTGCTCTACGCTCACACAAATTCAGACACACAGTGTTATTCTTGTATCGAAAAGGCAACCAATCAGAGAACTAGACAAATGTATGCTGATTGACTGCTTGGTCTCCAATGAGATCGCTTGTTATGTTATCCCGGAAGCATTAGTTTGCCCCTGACGGAGTCCATTGTCGTGAATTAAAAGATCGCAGACATGCTGACACACAAGGTCACTACCCCAGCAGCTGGCCGACTTGCAGCACCTCGGAATACTATGCAGCCCCAAGATACCACAATAGACGCTGGGACTAGACCCAGCAGGCCCCAACTAAGACGGGCACCCGCAAAGGATGGATGGTGGTACCCAGGAGCTCCAGACACGCAGGCCGGATGCAGTAGCCTGAGGCGTCGACCCCCGCCTGACAAGCAGGCCCATAGCGTACCCCCAGAAATATACTTATACATATACATACATACATATACATACACATACACACATATGCATATATACTTATACACACACATACATACCGGTACATACATACAGTATACACATCTATAAACACACACATACCTATACCCATACATGCACACACATATACATACATACACATACACACACATATACATACCTACATCCATCCATCCACATGCACACACACATATATATATATATATATATATATATACAACAACAAATCCATACACAGGCCGGCGGGACAGCGATCAAGTCCCGTCACCCACTGCCCACTGAGAATCAGCCGTTCCCCTCCCCCAAGCCCCACTGGTCCGGCCGCGCACTCCTGTCACCCAGGGACAACTCCCGACAAGCCCGCCCCAGAGGACGGCATGACACCGGGCGCGAAGGGCGGCGCAGCAGGGAGCAAGGGCATCCCAGGCCCACACCTGACAAGCCAACCAACACGACAACAAACGAGTATGAAGCCGGCAAGTTTGTCAGCCCCGACAACCACCACGTGCGCGCGCTGGCACCAGTCACAACATCAGCCACCCCCCTGCACCGGACCCAGCAGCCACGGGTGCCCACACCACAAACAAACGGCAGCAGAAACAGCAGCTGCAATACCCCCAGACAGCCAGCACCACTCGATCAAATCAAAGCGATCGAAAAAACTTCGACCGGCAACCAAACGCCAACAAGATCACGGACACCAGCCAGCGCCAGCCCGCCAGTCAGCCCAAACGCCAACATGCAAACAAGAGACATTAACACCTCCCCCACCAAAAGACCCCACCACCCAAACCCAAACCCGCACAAACACACCACCGCCCAAACAACCGAGACACAGCATCTAGACCAGACAAGGCGGCCGCGCCCCCACCGCATCAAGTCACCAACACAGACCCCACAGCGCAAGGTTGGGCCACACGGGCACGGACCCCACCCAACAGGAAGCGAGACCCGCGCGACGTCACACAAATAAATAATACAATGTTAAAAATAATTTTTAAAAATAAATAAAAATAGAAATATTAATAATAAATAAATAAAAAATAACAATATTATAATAAATGAATAAAAGCCTCACACCCTCAGCGAGGTCTCTGCCCGGGAATGGCAGGCCACCAGACCGCAGTCCCCGCAACCCGCGCCGGCTGAAGAGGCAATGAGGGGTGTGCCGTACTCCCGAACCCCAATCTCCCCGTGCATGTGTACAAGGCCCTCAGAGTGTCTAATGTGTAGTTAAAATTAGGAGGTCAGCTGTTGAAGCCGACCTTCAGTCCTCCAGTGCGTCAAAGTCTAGTATCAGTTTTGTTGTGGCAATTATGAAAACAGATCTTTGTTCAATTCTGGTCTAACATTTGGCGGGCTGGATTAAAAAGACCAACGGGCCGGATGTGGCCGGCAGGCCATATTTAGCCCATCTCTGCCTTGGAACATGGACTTTTACAGTATCTTCTTTTGGCTGCTTTGCGTCTAACACACCATCAGCAGATTCTCCATATTTTCATAGATAAATGTCTGCCGTTTAGATATTATTTTTCATGTTCTTGACTGGCGTTATCGACTCATTCTGCTTCCGTATGATGCAGACTAGCAGTGCTACGCTCCAACATGCTCTGTCATGTTTTTTATCTTTTTTTTTTCTTTAATATTTATTAAATATATATGCAAAACAGCAGCTGCCGAACAGTTTCAGGTTTGATGAATCACATTTTGAGTGCTGAATGATTACATTTGCATGTCCTCCTCCCAGTATTGTGTGTTCTAATAATCATCATGTAGTCTAGTCTAGTCTAATCATAATTTCATGACGTCGCTTATGTTCAATAGTTCAGTCAGCGTGTGTCACTTACATCATTTTTAATATGATGACCTCAATACATTGATACACATTAACCATGCACCAATTTACAAATACATCTATATTTGCATTTCTCTGTTGTAGTCTTGGATCACACGTGGTCATCCCAAATCGTTTTGGATCTCCGGATTCTTCTTCCCTCAGGGCTTTCTAACTGGTAAAATGTTTTAAATCAACCATTAAAGTGAATCAAAGCTGCCAGAATGTACTTCCATCCATGAATTGGAATCATAGTTTACATTGTTAATATTATATCTATAATGCTCACCAAGTATTTTGAGAATACCGATGGAGAAGAAAACACTTTCAAGTACACTCAAACATTCTCTCCTTTTTGATGCTTAACAGCAGTCCTGCAGAATCATGCCCGCCAGTACAACTTGCCCATCGACGAGCTCAACTTCCGCTTCAACATGTTGCCCCTGTACAGGGACCAGAGCACGGTGGCCGAGGCAACGCGCAATGCAGGCAGCAGTGCTGAGCTGGAGATGGATAAGGAGGTACTAGACTTTACAACCATCATGATTCATGCTGTGTACCATGCATGTGCACAGATAGATAGAAGCAAGACATCTTATTTTTGAGATTTACAGATGCTTTTGTGCTGCCTTTCCCTGGGGACCTCGCTAAGGAATCCTCATTGTCATCAAAACAATGGACCAGGTTATACATACATTCTGCCTATCTCTTTTCCTGACTAAAGCATAATTAGATACCAGTGCTTTGAACGGGGGTGCATCCAAGATGTCTTATTATGAACAGGGAGGCGATAGACTGCTGGTAATCAGAAAATCGTAAGTGATAACTTTAGGGTCATAAGTCGGTTGTTGATGCACCGTGGAAGACTACTTAGCTTGGTGACAAGTTTGTTTCACACTACAAAGCTTCACGTCGGTTTTCTGGAGCCTGTCCACTCCAGAAAAATGTATGGCCTGCACCAGCTTTTTTGAGCTTGGATCCCACCAGCTGTGGTCTGCTGGCCAGGGTGAAGTGAGACAGCAATGTCTGAGACACCTTTTCTAGTCCGCTCCTTATACTATGGAGGTGAGAAGTGTGATTCTGAAAAAGGCAAAGTCCTGCATGCTTCAGTCACACATGAGATTCACACAGGAATGAGGCCAAAAAACGAACATAATAACATAATATGAACACATATAAAACTTTATAACAAAATAAAAACACATGGCATACGATAACATAATATAAACATATAAATCATAATCAATCAATCAATGTTTATTTATATAGCCCTAAATCACAGGTGTCTCAAAGGGCTGCACAAGCCACAACGACACCCTTGGTACAAAGCCCACATAGCGGCAAGGAAAAACTCACCCCAGTGGGACGTCGATGTGAATGACTATGAGAAACCTTGGAGAGGACCGCATATGTGGGTAACACCCCCCCCTCTAGGGGAGACCAAATGCAATGGATGTCGAGTGGGTCTGACATAATATTGTGAGAGTCCAGTCCCTAGTGGATCCAACATAATAGTAAGAGTCCAGTCCATAGTGGGGCCAGCAGGACACCATCCCGAGCGGAGACGGGTCAGCAGCGCAGAGATGTTCCCAGCCGATGCACAGGCGAGCGGTCCACCCCGGGTTCCGACTCTGGACAGCCAGCACTTCATCCATGGCCACCGGACCTGTGCCCCCCCCCCCCCCTCCCCCACAAGGAAGAGGGGAGCAGAGAAGAAAAGAAACGGCAGATCAACTGGTCTAAAAGGGGGGTCTATTTAAAGGCTAGAGTATACAAATGAGTTTTAAGATGGGACTTAAATGCTTCTACTGAGGTAGCATCTCTAATTGTTACCGGGAGGGCATACCATAGTACTGGAGCCCGAATAGAAAATGCTCTATAGCACGCAGACTTTTTTTGGGCTCTGGGAATCACTAATAAGCCGCAGTTCTTTGAACGCAGATTTCTTGCCGGGACATATGGTACAATACAATCGACAAAATAGGACGGAGCTAGACCGTGTAGTATTTTATACGTAAGTAGTAAAACCTTAAAGTCACATCTTAAGTGCACAGGAAGCCAGTGCAGGTGAGCCAGTAAAGGCGTAATATGATCAAACTTTCTTGTTCTTGTCAAAAGTCTAGTAGCCGCATTTTGTACCAATTGTAATCTTTTAATGCTAGACATAGGGAGACCCGAAAATAATACGTTACAGTAGTCGAGACGAGACGTAACGAACGCATGAATAATGATCTCAGCGTCGCTAGTGGATAAAATAGAACGGATTTTAGCGATATTACGGAGATGAAAGAAGGCCGTTTTAGTAACACTCTTAATGTGTGATTCAAACGAGAGAGTTGGGTCGAAGATAATACCCAGATTCTTTACTGATTCGCCTTGTGTAATTGTTTGGTTGTCAAATGTTAAGGTGGTATTATTAAATGAATGTCGGTGTTTAGCAGGACCGATAATCAGCATTTCCGTTTTCATAAATATAAACAACATAAATCACCCAACTACCAAAAACACAAAAAACACAACAAAAAGGCAAGCGTGCCTAAAACACATGAAACTACTATTTAGCAGAAGCTACGGCATAGAACATGAACACTTACTTGGTCAGAACGTGACGTAAACAATGAAGCCAGGCAACTTAAATTAGTGCTCGGGAAGCAGGTGAGCGGGCGAGCACTAATCAGAGACAGGTGAACCCAATAAGTCGCCATGGTGACAAAAACAAACAAGGGAGCCTAAACGGGAACTAAAGAAGTCCAAAACTAACAGAACATAACTAAACAAAACATGATTCGGACCACGGATCATGACAATGTCAACATATTGCAAAGTTGAATTGTTGATACCAGAATAGAAGGTGATGAAGGTGCTTACTTGTGATGCAGATGCCAGCGCCAGGAGATGGCGTGCTAGTTCACGGCATGTTCATGGATGCCAGTCGCTGGGATGATGACAACATGGTTATTGAGGACGCATTACCTCGAGTGATGAACTCCACTCTGCCAGTGATGCATTTTGAACCGCAGCAGAATTATGAGGCTGAACCTGGTCTTTATCACGCTCCCTTGTACAAGACATCTGCCAGGGCAGGAACACTTTCTACTACAGGTACACTTTGGCTCATGTGACATACATGACAACAGCTAGATGAAGTTAATATATCAAAACTACAGTAGTAATGGCTACTCAATGAGACCAAACCAATCAGTTCACAATGTTCAGTATCGTGGCCACTGATTTGCTCAGCCTCAGGCAGCATTACTATATTGGATTAAGAGTTTAAAGGTGACTAAATGGTGTTGTTTCATGTAAAGAGGGCATTATTAATGTTGAAAAATATATTTATAAGGTAGTAAATAGGTATTTTGTGCTCTAGCAATGACAATTTAGATTGAATGATTCCTACTCAGCAGAAACTAATTTATTGCGGTCGTGTACGGTCGTGTCTGGAACCAATTACCAGCGATAAACAAGAGTTTATTGTATTTCCATCAGTAATGTATGACTATTTATGTATATATTATCATGATGTACATATAAGAAATGTATGACGAGTTATTTATTGTTATTGTCTCCCTCAGGACACTCCACAAATTTTGTTGTGACGGTCTTGCTTCCATCAAACCGTTCCAGCGACTACTGGATCTCCAAAGCTTCTGCTCTGTTGTGTCAGTTGGACGACTGAGTGAATTTTGAAAAAGTATAATCACTAGTAAGTGACTTGAAAGCATGTTTTCATATTTTGAATGAACTAATTGTCAAGGAACAATCTGAGTCAAAAACATGTGAAGATATATTATCATATCATCACTTGAATACGTGATGATATGATAAGAGTTGTCACAGCACAGACTGAAATATGTTGCAACATCTGTACACATCTGTCAAGTTATGCTACATAACTTATATACTGTAAACTATCTTGAAGCCATTCTCTCACAGTCTTGTGAGTATTGCTGATGTTATCAGTCAGCATCAGTAAAATATTTTAAATCACAAGTGTCAATACAAGCAGGTTGTTGGATTTTATATTTTTTGTTTAGTTGTTTTTTTTAAATTCACCTTTTAGTGCCATAACTTACACATCTCTCACAACTTTCTTTCTGCATTCAACCTCAGAAAAAAAAATCTCTCAGGTTTTTCACTTCAACACCAAAACATTTTTGCTTTAACCTTCAGGAGGTCATGACATTAAAACTGACTTTAAATTAAGTTTGTCAATAAATTGTAGGTACTTTAGTTGTATTTAATTGTTTTTGCATTGCAGATTGTTTGTAAGCATTGTTTAGGCATCCTTAAAATATGCTCCCCCCCCAAATTAGTTGGTGCTGTTTTATGTATTTATTTTTTTGCTTGCAAGACAAGGACAATTTTAATATAAAGTAGCAAGACTGTAATTTTTCATAATTATACAACCCCTCAATATTCACCAAAATATAATCATAAATATGTCAAGTTTCCCTTTACTTCATACATTTATGTATTCAATAACAATTATATAAATAATTTATTACTTCTAAAAAAAACAACTAAAAATATTTTTCTAAATATAGTGCCATGTGGCCGGAAACAACATTCGTGTTTGTGTGTGTGGGGGGGGGGGGGGGGGGGGGTGTCAGGTGTGTGACTTATTACACGTGGTCTGCTGATCAAAGTCCCCAGTGATGTTTTCTAGCTGACCTGGCACAACAGACCCACCAATCAGAGCCAACCTTAATCACTCCAAAGAACGCCTCGCTTACGCATTGTGTTGCTATTGTGTTACTACTTTGCAACACTGTGACATGAAAGCAAAATGCAGGAAGTGTTTGCAACAACAGAAGCATGGTAAGCAGGTAATAAAACAAATGACAACAAAGAAAAGACAAAGGAATCAAATAAAAAAGGATTGCAAAATAACAGTATACTGAAGGTCTGTCACTGTCTGTCATGTGACAGTGAGTGCACCCCTGCGACACAAAAAATTTAATAACCTGTGCCATGAAATGTTTTTGTGTCTTTAAGTCTGATCTACTAAGACTCAAATAACAAGTACTAAATCATGTGTACCAAGTATAAAATAGTGTGTACTACTAGTGGGCATAAGACCGTGGGCCTGATTTACTAAAGATTGCGTGTACCAAAACACGTGCAAACTTCTTACCACATGCAAAGCTGATCTACTATGCGTGTGTGCTAAACGTGTGTTGCAGAATAAGACATACAATCCATTTTGCGTCTCTGACTTCATTATTATGCAAAATACAGTATGTGCTGATCATCAAAAAAGCCCACATGGGGAAAAGAAGATGCAAATATATTATACAGCACGTGGATTGTGGTTCATCAACACTCGTCACTGTTTTGCGAGCAATATTTTGCATTTTATTAAAGCACGTTTGAAAAGTATGTGCAAAGTGACACAGTTACACTCATGGGTGTTAGATTGGTGCTCATGCTGAAAAGACAGGACTTTTTTGTCCGACTGTATGTGTGTGTGTCGACATTTGCATGGTCTGTCAGAAATAGGAATTTTGACATATCCGCATTCTCGAACATAAGGCTAGTTAAGCGTTGATGCATTCTGAACAACTCCACCAAGAAGTCATCTGCTCAGTCGCCCCATTACCAATTACCATATCCACCAAAAGGGCTTCTCGGGCCCCAGCGGAGCTTCGGGTTGAGGCATACTTTCATACTTCAAACATTTACTTGGAATAACAAACAACCTGTCCTGCTTGAAGTCTTTCTGGCGCTTAAACTAAAGATAATTAAAACCTCAATCAATTTTGAAGGGTCTCTTCTTAGGCTTAGCTTCTCAGGCTTAGCTTGCTGTTAGCTTATCTTGCCAGCTAGCTTAGCTAGTTAACTGCAAACAAAGATATACAGAGATGATCAACACATTGCTAAGCTCACAGAAGAGTTGGCCGATTTGAAAAGAAGCGTTTCAAACTACAGGGAACTGCAGGATACCATCACAAACCTGAGGTCTCAGCTTGAGGTGAAAGACAGTCTTGTTCTTAAGTTCTCCAAAGTTGTTTGTATCCAGGCCAAGCAACTTGCTTTTCTTGGCTCTTCCCTTCTTTATCCGTCCAAGTCCAGCCAGGCAGCAACCTCCGGCCCGGCCACAGCCACCTGTCTTTCGGCATGCCAAGCCGCAACCCCCAGCCAGGCCACCTCCGCCAAAGTCTCGGCTAGCACCTGCTCCAAGGCTGGTTCCAACACCAGCACCTGCTCCAAGACTGGTTCCCCCACCAGTACCTGCTCCAAGACTGGTTCCCACACCAGTACCTGCTCCAAGACTGGTTCCCACACCAGTACCTGCTCCAAGACTGGTTCCCACACCAGTACCTGCTCCACGACTGGTTCCCACACCTGTACCTGCTCCACGACTGGTTCCCACACCAGTACTTGCTCCACGGCTGCTTCCGGTTCCTGCACCACGGCTGATTCCGGTTCCTGTACCAAGGCTGCTTCCAGCACCTGCGCTGGTCCCCGCGCCAGCACCACGGCAGCCTCCTTCGCCTGCTTCAGAGGTGCCCCCATCGTCATCGTCTTCGGCAGGCCTTCCCACGGCGCCGCCATCTTCTTCGGCGGGCCTTCCCACGGCGCCACTCTCTTTCTCATCCTCATCGCCAGCATCGTCGCCTTCCTGACCTCCAGTTGGCCGGCTGCGCAAGCGGCCATCAGGCGTCCGCACGCGGCTCTCTCAGGGGTCAATTAATGGACGCCAGTGGCGCAAACAGCAGCGACGCCCAGGACGTAGGCGTAGAACCCTTCGGCTGCTGAACTTCTGGCGCCACTCACGCTCACCTTCTCGACAGCCGGATGTGGTCAATCTATGGTCGCCCGCCTCGCCTGCGGCAGCGGCGTTCCATTTGTCACCGCCACCTGACTCGTCCTCGGTGGATTCGGGGACACTGGGCCTGACGACCCACCACCAAGACCTCCCTCTGCACTCCTCTGACTTTTGAACTACCTGAGTTTTTTCTTTCTAGGGACATCTGGAATCTGTCCTTTAAAGGGGGGTACTGTTATTATCCATAGCCTGTATCATGTATTGTCTGTTAGTTTTGACTACCTTAGTTCTGTTTCAGCACCCCTGTTTTGTATCTCCTTGATTACCATGGGTGCTTATTGGTTGCAGCTGCCTGAGTGTCTGGGATGCTCACCTGCTTCCAGGCACTAATCAGAGTGCTATTTATGCCTGTTTCTTTCCACACTCAGTCTGGCTTCCTAGTTTGCTTCAGGCAACAGTTGACGACGGTTAATTTGATTCCTGTTTGTATGCTAGTTTCCACGTTAGGCTCTTCTTTGTATTCTAGCTCCCACCCTAGCCCCCTTTTGTTTGTTCCTGCCTGATTTATTGGTAAAATAAATCATTTCCTACCTGCACGCTGTGTCGGGAGTCCGTCTGCATCTTGGGAGAACGACCCCCGCATCACCATGCGACCAAATCGTTACAGATGGACTTCACCCAAATAAACTTGGCTCACATATCTTCAAATCAAACATACAATACAGTGTGCAAACATCAGCTGATTGACTAGTAACACCTACAGCTTCACCACTGTACTGTAAAACCAACCCCATCTTATCTGTCTGTCCCCTCGGCCCATCCCCTCATTCTGGTCATGTCGTCCTCACACTTTATTCCATCATGTTAAAACCAGATGTCACACGTCATATATGCGCTCCCTATTTTACTTTGAGTGCCTTTTAAAAGCGCTGTATAAATAAAATGAATTATTATTATTATTATAATAATATCATCTATTCAGCAACATCCTTTTATAATTTTATAGCTGCACGCTGGGTGAGTTAATGCTGGGGATTCTGCCTGTCACCAGGCAGAATTCAAACTGTAAATCCTGCTCCCCACCCTGCGCTCCTCGCTGATAGTCCCTCCCAGTCTCCTCCTCTATGGAAGTGCACGAAATCATGCACAAGAGCTTTACGTGCACACGCTGAGGTTGTTGACAGTCTGAAGTTGCTTTGACAGTCTGAAGTTGCATCGAAGGATCCCCTAGTTCGTATTTTATTGCAGAAAATAAATGTTGTCGTAACAGATACGGGTTGTTTTTTTTACTGCAATTATGAAATACTCATTTATGTTGCTTAGCTGTGATATCGCCATATATTATAAAATAGATTTAGCAAAAATTTAAATTCAAAAGCCAAACACGGAATAGCAATCGTGTGACTATTGTCACGCTTGGGTCACATTTTACTGCGTGAATCGTTCTCCCAAGATGCAGCAGGATGTCCAGAGACAAAGTGCAGGTAAGGAAATTATTTATTTCTCATAAATCATTCAAAATACCAAAAGACAAGATACAAAACAAAAGAGACGTGTGCCGATTGCACAGGGAGCAAAGGCAAAACTTAGCACAGGAATCGTGAGCAAAGAGGTAAGAAATCATCAAACGTAACTGTTGCGTAAAGTAAACAAGAAAGCCAGACTGTGTGGTGAAAAAAAACGGAATAAGTAGCTCTCTGATTAGTGCCCGGGAGCAGATGAGCGTCCCGAACACTAATCAGAGGCAGGTGAAACTAATTTGCACCCATGGCAACTAAAACATAACCCCAAGGGTGCTCAAAACAGGAACTGAGGGAGTCAAAAACTAAACAAACATGATCCGGGCAACGGATCATGACAACTATTGGTAATACACATCGCCACGCAAGAGGGTACACACAACATTTAGGAAAATGGAACATTAGATTGCGTGTCTACAAGTAAAACAACCACTTGGGCATCCAAAGTTAGTCCAAGACTGGTCCGCAATAACCTCCATCTTGAATACGATGGAACAATATACGTTTTGGCTCTTATTGTTTTTTTTAGACATACAGCGTATTTCTTTTCTTCCTCTGAATTCCTCTTTTTTATTTTTTTTAGCAGTACATGCTGTAAAGGCAAGTGTAGGTATTGCAATCTTTCCAGATAGGTGTTGGGCAGCCATCCTTTACTGGAAACAAGTGCGCACTGTGCACGTGTTTCACTAAATATCGCGTCAGCCAATGAGTCGGCTTTTTCGTGGGCTCTGCTTAACCCTCCTTTCTCTAAATCCTGTGGATGGATCTGGAGGGGTTGACCGCCAGGAAGACAAATTTGTTTGTTTTCCGGGGTTTTATTTACTAAAATACTTCATAATTATAAAGCACAGACGTACAATTGTTTTCAGAACTTATTACTGATACGATGTACTGTATGAGGCTAATATGACTTTTTTTTTAGTTAAACAATATAACTCCGGCACCCCAGCTTGGGGCTGACTAAAATGAAACCAATTGTTGCGTTTTGGTGTCTACTGGCTTTTGTTTTTACATTTAAAATATATATATTATTAACATATCTCCTTTATGGGAAAAAAAAACTCTTGAAGTATGCATTTTTTTGTGTCATGAGCACAGTTTCTCTCCCATGAGCGCTGAGTTTAATTGTGGATGCACCGGAATGCTACTAAAATGCCCATAAAAAGTGGTAGAGGTAGAAGCATGTTAACATGAATGTGCAGTAACTGATCCAGTGTCTCTATGGAGAAAGCTGCGTAGTACACGCAAACACCTCATTTAAATACGGCGCACTGCACCAGTTATGAATAACGCGTGCAATGTTTGTAGATTGCACGCAACATGCCCACTAATAGTACATGCAATTTTATAGAGCGCACACACTGTTCAGCACGTGATTTTTGGAGCTTAGTAAACGAGGTCCTGTGTGTACAACTGATAACAAGTACCAAATTGTAGCAGACCACCATATTTAAATGAGGATTTTACTTGTACTACCTGCTGTCACCATGGAGATTCTCATTTGTTGTACATCCATGACATCATGCCATGTGGTACTGAGCGTGCAAACTAGCACAGTTACACACAAATGGTCATCGTGGTGTGAAGGACACGATCAATGCAATGGCAGAGAGACAATCAACATATTTGGACTGTCAGAAATAAATTCCGTTTTCGAGCTGCTGGATGACTTGAGGGCTGATTTGGAGTCAGCAGACACCAAAACTAAATATTTTACCTCCTATAAGGAAAACGTTTTGCAACATGCATTTTCTTGACTCTGGATCATTGCAGTTTACCTCCTATAAGGAAAACGTTTTGCAACATGCATTTTCTTGACCCTGGATCATTGCAGTTAGTGTCAGTATTTCCCAGAGTAGATTTTGTTGTAGTTCACACAGGAGAAGCTTTTAATAGATCAGAAGAGGTGGTACAAATTATATTTGTGTGCTGCATGTTATACAACATGACAAAACAACAGAGGTTGGACCGTGGTGTTAAAAATGTGCAATAAATGTCTCCATTGTGACAGCTGTTGCCACACACAAAATATAACGGTCTGCATCACTTTTGTACTTATTAGGTTAGTAGATCAGCCAATAGTACACACAATTTTGGACTTTGCACACACTATTTTAGCCTCTGAGGGGATCAGGAACTATAATGTTTGAATAGACAGCACTAACGGATGACTTTGTGTGACTAAAATTAATAAACCAAACATCGTGATTTTGCAGGGATATGAATGCTACATCACAACTACCGGTATGTGCATATCCACCATCTAGCCTGATCTATTTTTTTAATACAAACCCCGTTTCCATATGAGTTGGGAAATTGTGTTAGATGTAAATATAAATGGAATACAATGATTTGCAAATCCTTTTCAACCCATATTCAATTGAATGCACTACAAAGACAAGATATTTGATGTTCAAACTCATAAACTTTATTTTTTTTTTTGCAAATAATAATTAACTTAGAATTTTATGGCTGCACCATGTGCCAAAGTAGTTGGAAAAGGGCATGTTCACCACTGTGTTACATGGCCTTTCCTTTTAACAACACTCCGTAAACTTTTGGGAACTGAGGAGACACATTTTTTAAGCTTCTCAGGTGGAATTCTTTAACATTCTTGCTTGATGTACAGCTTAAGTTGTTCAACAGTCCAGGGGTCTCCATTGTGGTATTTTAGGCTTCATAATGCGCCACGCATTTTCAATGGGAGACAGGTCTGGACTACAGGTAGGCCAGTCTAGTACCCGCACTCTTTTACTATGAAGCCACGTTGATGTAACACGTGGCTTGGCATTGTCTTGCTGAAATAAGCAGGGGCGTCCATGGTAACGTTGCTTGGATGGCAACATATGTTGCTCCAAATCCTGTATGTACCTTTCAGCATTAATGGTGCCTTCACAGATGTGTAAGTTACCCATGTCTTGGGCACTAATACACAGAGGTGTGGACTCGAGTCACATGACTTGGACTCGAGTCATGAATTTGATGACTTTAGACTCGACTTGACAAAATGTAAAAAGACTTGCAACTCGACTTAGACTTTAACATCAATGACTTGTGACTTCACTTGGACTTGAGCCTTTTGAATTGACATGACTTGACATGACTTGCTACTTTCCCCAAAACCCAAAGATGAAAAAGTTATTCGGGAGCGCTCCGTATTTTTCATTGTGTACTTGTCTATCAGCGTTGCGTGTGTCAGCTGGTGTGGTCTCAGTACAACAGCCAATCAAATTAGATCTACTTTGTTTTCATCACACAGCATTCATCCAATCAAATTGCAGGACAACCAACGAAGAAGACATGTCCAAACCACACGCCAGTGAACAAAAAATAATACCTTAAATAATTTTGTTTGGGTATAAAAATTACGAGGTGGTCAACACAAAACGGTTTGCAGTATGCAACACATGCGGTTCGAAAATGACTGATGGAGAGGCAACAACTTCCAACTTCGTCCGGCATTTGAAGTTGCACAAAGAACGGTAAGTTTTGAATGTAAGATAACGTTTATTGGCTAAGTAACGTGACTTTTATTTGCTGTGTAGTTAAATCAGTGAGGCTGTAAACTCACTGCTAACGTTATAACGTTATTGCAAACACGGGAATCTGTTGCAGTTCACTACCTTATTCATACTTTTTGTTCAGTGATTTTTTTTAAGCAGGGTTACGTTAGTCAATATATCACACGTAACGTTAGACGGCGCTCAGCAGCACCGCGTATTTTAGCCACCTAAAAAAAGACAAAAATAGTCAAATAAAGGTCAGTTAAAATGTATACTATATTATGAATATGTGTACCGTTTTAGCTAGCTTTCTGACATACTGTTGGTTGTTTACCTCAGTGGTCCCCAACCACCGGGCCGCGGCCCGGTACTGGTCCGTGGATCGATTGGTATCGGGCCGCACAAGAAATTTTCTTTTTTTTTTTCTTTTTTTAATTAATTCAACATAAAAAACACAAGATACACTTACAAGTAGTGCACCAACCCAAAACAACTCTCTCCCCCCTTTTGTTCTGGGCATTGAACATGAAGACTCTTCCTTCACTGTTCCGAGTGGCCATGAGAGTCTTGGCAGTGCCTGCCTCCAGTGCTCCAGTGGAGCGAGTTTTCAGCCATGGTGGCATCATACTACGCCCCCATCGTGCACAAATGACTGACAGACTCTTGGCTAATTTGGTCTTTTGCAAATGCAATGCAGCATAGGGCCCTGACATATAAAAAGTACAACTTTTTTGTTATGTTCACGTATATGTCATGTTTTTTCAATGTTAACACTTTTGTACAAATAAGTACATTTGCACTTTATTTTTCAATGTGTTTGTTCTGTAAAGGAATGAGTTAATGTTTAAAATGACTGGTTAATAGTGCTATTATAAAGTGCAATGTCAGCACAATTTTCTTTCCTGCAATTTAAAATGCACTTGTTTTAATAAATAAATACAGCGTTTGAAAAGCATACACAATCTGTGTTAATATATTAGTCTGTGGTTAAAAGGACTTGAAAGGACTCGAAACTCAAAATGCAGGACTTAGGACTTGACTTGAGACTTTCCAGTCTTGACTTTGGACTTGACTCGGGGCTTGCCTGTCTTGACTCGGGACTTGACTCGGACTTGAGGGCAAAGACTTGAGACTTACTTGTGACTTGCAAAACAATGACTTGGTCCCACCTCTGCTAATACACCCTCATACCATCACAGATGCTGGCTTTTACACTTTGCGCCTGGAACAATCCGGATGGTTCTTTTCCTCTTTGGTCCGGAGGACACGACGTCCACAGTTTCCAAAAACAATTTG
This sequence comes from Nerophis lumbriciformis, assembly GCF_033978685.3. Taxonomy (NCBI): domain Eukaryota; kingdom Metazoa; phylum Chordata; class Actinopteri; order Syngnathiformes; family Syngnathidae; genus Nerophis; species Nerophis lumbriciformis. The sequence goes on along the minus strand of NC_084572.2, from coordinate 16,499,274 downwards.
AAATGTGAACTCGTCAGACCACAGAACACTTTTCCACTTTGTATCAGTCCATCTTAGATGAGCTCAGGCCCAGCGAAGCCGACAGCGTTTCTGGGTGTTGTTGATAAACGGTTTTCGCCTTGCATAGGAGAGTTTTAACTTGCACTTACAGATGTAGCGACCAACTGTAGTTACTGACAGTGGGTTCCCGAAGTGTTCCTGAGCCCATGTGGTGATATCCTTTACACACTGATGTCGCTTGTTGATGCAGTACAGCCTGAGGGATCGAAGATCACGGGCTTAGCTGCTTACGTGCAGTGATTTCTCCAGATTCTCTGAACCCTTTGATGATATTATGGACCGTAGATGGTGAAATCCTTAAAGTCACGTGTTGCTTGCATCAAATTCTAAAGTTAATGATTATTTGCAAAAAAACAAAATGTTTATCAGTTTGAACATCAAATATGTTGTTTGTAGTGCATTCAACTGAATATGGGTTGAAAATGATTCCGTTTATATTTACATCTAACACAATTTCCCAACTCATATGGGAACGGGGTTTGTATAATAGATTATTTTATTACATAAAAAAATCAAGATGGCAAATATTTGTTGTGAATATTTCTTAACACAGAAGACACTAATCACTTCAAATATATCTGTAATTAGTTTTTTTAAACATGTCTCAATTAAATATCTAGATTTTTTAAAGCTAAAAAACAACAAATCAATTATTGTTATCTTTCCTGTTTGTTTGTGTTGTAAATGTTTTGTTTTTTTCTGTATCTGAACAACTCCAAATGATTGTTCATGTGCGAACACTTTGTTGATTTATCTTTTTATTTATACAACTGCATCACACTGTTGTTGTGTTGTGGCCTAAATATAGCAATATACCATAGAATAAGTAAATATTTTTGAATTATTGTTAAACAAATATTAGACTATGGAGCGATACCTAATGAACTGTCAAATGGTCCGTCAGGCAATAATTTAAGTACTAATATTTATGACGTTTATAGATTTGGGAGCCAATATGAGGTTGATTACAAATTGTTGTTGTGTTCCAGTAAGTATGAACAAGGTTTGGTGGAGAATAAATCATTGGATTAAAAGATGCAGCTGACATGGAAGAGAACACAAACGCGTTACATAAGCCCGCTAATCCGCTTGCAGGATGCTTCCCACTGATTACAATGTGACACGGCGTGAAATAGAAAAAGCTCTCCGCATCTTCACTCTCACGATCTATTTGAAGATATCCCAAAGAGCAAATATTGTCTTTCAGTGCAAGCCAGTGTGTTTGCACGATAAATGTTGAAATGGACATGACTGACATACAATGTACTGTGCAGCAAGTAAAGGAATATCAGGTTCAAAGGTCAAAATCAATGTCTGGAAAAGTTAATATTACCCTGCTGCATACCAACATACTGTAAGTAGGGATGGGTACTGAATTTAGTACTTACTGACTTATGTCCGTTACAGGCATGTGTAATCAAAGGTCGGTGAAAACATGGAAATCCGTGTTTTTAAACAATAATTTTCGCGTTAAAATAATACCAAAGTGTTGATGTCGCTTCAGTTCGCTCTCCCAGCCACAACGTTGACGACGGTCTACTTTGCTGTTAATCATATTTGGATGGGTACAATCCAAACACTGATTTTTACCAAACCGGTTGTCGTTCAAGATTATTTATTAGTAGTCAGGTAGATGATATAGTTTTAACAAGACGGCTGTAAACAGTCTCAACACCGGAAGTGTATTACCCGAGGAAGTGTGGCTACAGGATAGAGTTGCCAAATGGGAAAACGTTGTCTGAGTTCTTTGCATGCATGTTATAGAAGCTTACATAACATTGATAATCATGTTAGAATGTTACAAAATGATCTACTGAAATTTTTTTTTTTAATTCTGTATTACACGGAGACGCTAATGCATGCTTTTATTACAAGTCGTAAAGATTATTGTAACGCCCTGCTTTCTGATCTTCCTAAAAAGGTTATTACACCTTTGCATGTACTCCAAAATTCAGAAGGCAGGCTCACATTACACCAGTTTTAAAATCTCTGCATTGGCATTAGTTATGCAAGACTGTATTTAGTTCTATTTATTTATTATTTATTTACTGTATATTCATTATATTTTTATTTTTTTTATTTTTTTTCATGGTTCTTACTATTTTACAAGTTTTATTATTATGCGTGGCGCAGTGGAAGAATGGCCGTGCGCGACCCGAGGGTCCCCGGTTCAATCCCCACCTTCTACCAACCTCGTCATGTCCGTTGTGTCCTGAGCAAGACACTTCACCCTTGCTCCTGATGGGTGCTGGCATGGCAGCTCCCTCCATCAGTGTGTGAATGTGTGTGTGAATGGGTAAATGTGGAAGTAGTGTCAAAGCGCTTTGAGTACCTTGAAGGTAGAAAAGCGCTATACAAGTACAACCCATTTATCATTTATCATTTATTTTCCAACGTTCCTCAGATGAGCCATCTGCCTCAGGGGTTATCGGCCGTGCTTGTGAGGGCGCTTTTGTGTCAGCGTCCTGGTGGCCATGGTCCGATGACCTCCTGGTGCAGATGGCTCCTGTGATAGTGTTTACTCACACGTCTCCTCTGTACTCAGCCATGCAATCATGTGTCCATATAGTTGCATATGTGTGTATGTTGTGTGTGTGTGTGTGTGTGTGTGTGTGTTTGTGTTTGGAATCTGTGTCCGTGCCTACGTATGTGATAATGGGGAATATTTGTCACGAGGTATTGTTTTTAACTTTGTAAAGCACTTTGCGTTGCATTTCTTTTATGTCTGAAAAGCGCTTTATAAATCAAGTTTGATTGATTGATGAGACATGTAAGTGTCAAAAAAACAGCTATGAGAATAAATGTAAAGGTTAAATAAAGTGTAGAAATGCACCCAATTGCAGGTTTGAGTTTTAGATTTTTCCATCCATCCATCCATCCATCTTCTTCCGCTTATCCGAGGTCGGGTCGCGGGGGCAGCAGCCTAAGCAGGGAAGCCTAGACTTCCCTCTCCCAAGCCACTTCGTTCAGCTCCTCCCGGGATCCCGAGGCGTTCCCAGGCCAGCCGGGAGACATAGTCTTCCCAACGTGTCCTGGGTCTTCCCCGTGGCCTCCTACCGGTCGGACGTGCCCTAAACACCTCCCGAGGGAGGCGATCGGGTGGCATCCTGACCAGATGCCCGAACCACCTCATCTGGCTCCTCTCGATGTGGAGGAGCAGCGGCTTTACTTTGAGCTCCCCCCGGATGACAGCTTCTCACCCTATCTCTAAGGGAGAGCCCTGTACCCGTGATCTTGTCCTTTCGGTCATAACCCAAAGCTCATGACCATAGGTGAGGATGGGAACGTAGATCGACCGGTAAATTGAGAGCTTTGCCTTCTGGCTCAGCTTCTTCTTCACCACAACGGATCGATACAGCGTCCGCATTACTGAAGATGCCGCACCGATCCGCCTGTCGATCTCACGATCCACTCTTCCCTCACTCGTGAACAAGACTCCGAGGTACTTGAACTCCTCCACTTGGGGCAGGGTCTCCTCCCCAACCCGGGGCCTCACCTGCCTCTAGTGACCGCACGTCACTGGTACGTACGTACGTAAGTAAAGGGCCGGCATATACTGTGTAAAATGCATTGGAAAGTTGGTGCCCTCTAGGCATCTGTGTAAATGTTGCCCCTTTAAATGTTACATAAAAAAAGGAGATTGTGTTATTAGACAAATAAATATTTATTAACACATGAACGCACACAAACATACTGAAAAGTGGTACTTTTGAGTACCAGCATCGATTCCCAGGAACTACCATTAGTACTGTATTAACTTAAATGTGAAAGGTACAATCCCAAAACATAATGCCAACAAATTGACTGTCCGAAGAAAAAAATATCTTGTATTTGCTTTTCCAGCATCTCCAGGATAATAATAATAATATTTGGAGGTGTTTTTTTTTTTTTTATATATATATAGTTTTCCATAACATTGTATATAATGAAACATTTTCATCACATGTCTGCAAGATGAATGACTTACCACTGATGTATTTACAAAAGAAACAGATTCTCACTTTAAAGCCACAGAATGAAATACATCAATGCAGCAGAAAAAGTGGAAAAGTATGCATGGGGTCAGAAAAAAATGGGTAATGTGGGCGTTATTACTATGAATAATATACAGTCAAACCTCGGTTAGCCCAACTAGTCTTTTTGGAATGTAATGTTCAAACAAAGAATCCATAGTAGCTGTACTTTGTTTCCATTGAGTACAACTAAAATAATTCTGTATGGGAACAAAGAAAATTGAGCGTGTCAGCACTTTGGCTGACCGGCCCCCCGTCGCCATCGAGTGTGTTCATTTCAAATAAAAGTGATGTTAAATGTTCATATTTCATCTTGTTTTTCTGCATGTAAAACTAGTAGTTTTCCCTGTAAAATGTATTTTATTCTGTTAATGCTAGCTGCTCACCCGTCGCTTACCTCCACATGCTATTGAGATACCATTTAGCTGCTCAGTGTCTCAGTTATGTGGTTTCTCCTGTCATCTGTCTGGGATTTTTCCTCATTTTTTTTTCCATTTGTTGGAAATGCTTATACTTCTAAACTGGGCGGAGTTTCTAGAAGTGTTTGCAGGTGTGGATGATTAGAGACAGCAGGAAGCTTTTAGTTGATTATTACATGTGGACGCCAACACTCCTGTCCTTCATTACTTGTGTGTGGACTTTGTTGATTGGTTGGATATTTTGCCTCCCTGCTTGTCTGCTTCTCTTCCAGACAGTTTTGTCTTTTCTGACTATTTCTTTGGTGCTATTTTTTGGTTCCCCTTTATTTTTGTATTTGCCCTGTTGACTTGTTTTGTGGACTCTAATATATACATATATATATATATATATATATATATATATATATATATATATATATATATATATATATACCCCGGGCTCGGGATCTTTCTGTGTGGAGTTTGCATGTTCTCCCCGTGACTGCGTGGGTTCCCTCCGGGTACTCCGGCTTCCTCCCACTTCCAAAGACATGCACCTGGGGATAGGTTGATTGGCAACACTAAAATGGCCCTAGAGTGTGAATGTTGTCTGTCTATCTGTGTTGGCCCTGCGATGAGGTGGCGACTTGTCCAGGGTGTACACCGCCTTCCGCCCGATTGTAGCTGAGATAGGCTCCAGCGCCCCCCGCGACCCCAAAGGGAATACGCGGCAGAAAATGGATGGATGGATATATATATATATATATATACATTTATATATATTTTTTTTTTAATTTAAATTATATATATATATATATATATATATATATATATATATATAGTACACGCCAAAAGTTTGGACACACCTCATTCAATATACATACATATATATATACCGGTATATATATATATATATATATATATATATATATATATATATATATATATATATATATATATATATATATATATATATATATATATTAGTCTATTATATATATATATATATATATATATATATATATATGTATGTGTGGGGAAAAAAAATCACAAGACTATTTCATCTCTACAGGCCTGTTTCATGAGGGGGGTACCCTCAATCGTCAGGAGATTGAAAATCTCTTGACGATTGAGGGTACCCCCCTCATAAAATACAGCGTTTCAAGAGGTGAGAGGGTTTTCACTTCACAGGTGTGCTCGAAGCTCATCGAGAGAATGCCAAGAGTGTGCAAAGCAGTAATCAGAGCAAAGGGTGGCTGTGTTGAAGAAACTAGAATATAAAACATGTTTTCAGTTATTTCACATGTGACTCCACATGTGTTCATTCATAGATTTGATGCCTTCAGTGACAATCTACAATGTAAATAAAGACAATGCACTGAATGAGAAGGTGTGTCCAAACTATATACATACATATATATATACCGGTATATATATATATATATATATATATATATATATATATATATATATATATATATATATATATATATATATATATAGGCCCTGTGATGAGATGGCGACTTGTCCAGGGTGTACCCCGCCTTCCGCCCGATTGTAGCTGAGATAGGCTCCAGCGCCCCCCGCGACCCCAAAGGGAATAAGCGGTAGAAAATGGATGGATGGATGGGATATATATATATATATATATATATATATATATGTATGTGTGGGGAAAAAAAATCACAAGACTATTTCATCTCTACAGGCCTGTTTTATGAGGGGGGTACCCTCAATCGTCAGGAGATTTTCAATCTCCTGACGATTGAGGGTACCCCCCTCATGAAACAGGCCTGTATAGATGAAATAGTCTTGTGATTTTTTTTCCCCACACAAACATATATTGCGCTCTACTACGGTATCGAGCACTATTTTTTGGATAACCTTATTAAGACATATATATATATATATATATATATATATATATGTTAGTTTATTATATATTAGTTTTTTTGCTATAGACTCTGGCCTACATATTTGGACCCACATCTCTTTGGGCTTCACTGAGCGTCATAATTGTTAATCATCCTCCTCATATCTTGGTAATGATGTCAGTTTATTTAGAACATGCATACAGCTACAATATGGTTCATCACACATTTCCAATTTCTCATTACATCCTTTCCAAAAAGAAGTAGGAAAAAGCAAAGCTGATCTGTAACATAAATAATATTAATAATTAAGTTGCACTGAATAAATAGTTAAGTAAACTGTGATTCACATAATTAAATAAATCACTTTTTTTTTTTTTAAATATGGTTCAAGATGTTTATCATTATTATTCTTCTAGTACTTTGTAAACACTTTGGGTTTTGAGTTCTTTTGTTGATAAGAATTGTTTTTGAGTAGCAGTTTATAGTTTGTCTGGTACATAACTTTAACTGTTTGCAAATGCATCAATAATTGAATTTCAATCATTTTGATTAAAAAAGCAAAGGGTTTGAATGTTCCCTATATCCAACTTTATGTATTATCCTAACTGATCTTTGTTATAACGCGGTTAGTGAATGAAGTGTACTTTTGTAGTTGTTTCCCCTTATTTCTATAAAAACACTTAGACATAACACTAACGAGCAGTAGTTTGTGTAGACGTGTGTTCGCCCATCTTGACTCTTTGCTTCTTACTCCGTTCTTAACCAACCTTCTGATGGGAGAAACTACATTATTTTTGTTCATATTTTTAGGTTTCTGGATCGAAATAATTCGCTTTACATTATTTCTTATTTACCAAATTAATTAGATTTATATTATTCCTTATGTAAAAAAAAAAAAAAGAATGCTTTTAGTCTTTACACAATTTGGTTTCCAACTGACTTTTTTTGGAACATATCCAGGAGAAAAACCGAGGTAGGACTGTAAAGGAAAATTGTGTGAAGTATTCTCAGGGCATTCAGTCGATCACTACTGGACTGTTCAGGTTGTTTGAGAAGACGTTTCTTTAATCCGAGCAGTTTTATAAATATAAAAAATAAAAATAAACTCCAACCAGTTCTAGAAAGAACAAGAACAAAGTGGGCAAGGAAAACAAATAGATTCTTAATCCCAGTAGGACTTTGCCCAGTGAATGAAGTTAAAGGTGCCTTATGTAGTCATGTAGTCAGAAATGGTACTGCAATCACGGTCAAAATTCTGTAGTGCCCTCCCATTCTCCATGACTGAGGTTGCCAGATACGCACCCGAATACGAATCCAAGGAACTTCAAATGGTAATCGACGAGTCCTACGCTGTAGGTTTCTCTTGTTTATGCTTCTTGTAAGATGGTTTACTAAGTAATTATGCCACATTTTACTGATGTCGATTAGCCAAATGTATTTGTAAAGTTATCCAGCAATAATTTAGTCGGGACAGATTGTTGGCATTACCCTGCTAAAATGTCTAGTTTGACCGCACGGACCACCATCGAAATAATTATAAATATTAATATATAGTATATCATATATCGCATAGGCCTACTTTGATGGCAAGCCAAGGCCAACACTAAAATTACCGCCAAAATGACGCACTGCATTCTCTTCCATGTATGCACATCACAATCTTTCAGTGCAGAGTGCAATTCTATGAGCCAACCCACGTTACGCATAAACCACGTTACGCATAAATCATATAGCCTACTACCATACACAAAGTAGAAAATCATTACATGTAATGCATTATATTGTGCCAAGCAAATACCACCCATATGTGCCTGATGCACATACAGTACCAGAAACCGTAATTAGCCGTGTTAATATTGGAACGCATTTCCTCAGCGTATCAGCATATTGACAAGGAAATAGGAACTGACACTACCCATATCCACACGTTTTATTTGTCAGTTGGATGACACATCGACATACAGACTAACAGGCATATATTTCCCCCGTTAGCCTGTATGTCGATGTGTCATTGACCGGGCTAGCATGCTAAGCATTCGTTGCACGAACATACTAGCTTTGTTAGACAAGATCATAGACCGTATTGGACAATATATTTTACATATGAAATGTCCATTTCCATTTATTACAAGTATAAAGAAAACGTACATGCCTTACTTACCTATCAAGGAGGAAATTAGCAAGTTTGGCGTCAGAGGAAAAAATCTTCTGCGCCTTCAATGGTCTCCATCTTTCAAAGACATCCCCGAAACAAATCCTCGTTTTGTTCCTGGTTTTGTCATGAATTGAGAATCGTAACGAGGCATTTTAGGTTTACTAAGGTCTGACATGTTTAGTAACTTTACCAGTGGCAGTAGCCAGACGAAGGTGGCGGTGCGTAACTGGCAACCTGGATGTGACACACTCACAGACTTTCTAAGTGGTGAAACGGGGGAGGGCGGAGCATCGAAATGAAAACAATAACAAGATTTCGGGGCTGTAAATCTAATTTTGAAATGAGCATATCCCGGCTGAACTACTGTTATCAGTTATAAAGGTATTCGAAAAGAACATGATTTATTAATGCCTTTTGACATATCAGGGCCATTTTATGATAACCTGACTTTCGCCAGATCCTTGTCGTTCGCTGAGCTCCACACAATAATCTGGGAGTTCTCAATAGGAGATGTATTTCAGAAGGCGGGGCCTTGTAAAAAAAATATTTGTATGTGATTGGATAAACCACTTGTCCGTTATCTTGAATGACGTGCTACTTCAACCACTCACATCGAAATCAACCCGTGACACTGATGAGAGCGTGGGAAATCCAAACCCGGTCGGAAGAAGAGCCAAAACATCCTTGCCACCAATAAATGCCTTCAAAACCGTTCTCTGTTCATCTTTTAAAGAATTAATATTCATTTGATTCGACAAAACAGTTGCGATAGCAGAATCAATGTCAGCACATGACGCTGTGTGTCGCCATAGTTGTTTGAATCAAACAGTCGCTTCGGCGTTACGTCACATCTATGAAATCCCGCCCAGCCATCCTGATTGGTTCATTATTTGTTGCTATCTGGAAGGAGTTTGCAATGCCTTCGAGCCCAGACCGTTGTGTGGAGCTCAGCGAACTACAAGGGTCTGGCAAGAGTCAGGTTAATTTAATGATGAGTTCACATGAAATGTCTACATATGGCACCTTTAAATTAAATCATTTGAAGAAAAGAAAGAAGAAAGGACAAACAAATTTACAGATTCTGGACAGAGAAGATGAAATGAAAGGGGAGTGATTGAAGCCATCTATGTCAAGGTTGAAAAACCACTGCTCAACACATACAACACTGCCAGTTCAACTATTCCTAACAGACTAAAATTTGGCATTCAACAAAAAGCAGGAGTTAGGAACATTCCATTTCCTGATGCTCCTTTTGTGCTATTAATACATAGAATGCTAAGGACGGTGATTGCATTCCAACAACTGTTGTTGTGCTGGTTGAGGTCTCTTAACCGTAATTGTTTTTCCAAACAATAATAAGGAGGAGGAATGCCATTTAATGACTGTTGTTGTGCTGACAGAAGTGTCACTTCTCTGTATCTTACCATAGCTACAACATTTTAGACCACAAACCTTTTCTTGCCTTGGCATGTACCCCTCCTCCTGCTTGAGGATAAAGAGTTTGGGCCCTGACACTGGCTCTGACCAATTTAAGTCATGAGCATGAACTGATGAAGTCTGCTCAGGTGAGAGGTGAAACATCTTCTGAGACAAACAGAACAGTCCAGCTGTGATCGACTGAATGCACGGAGAATGCGACGACCTGATGAACGAGAACATCCACAGACCTGATGAACGAGAACATCCACAGACCTGATGAACGAGAACATTCACAGACCTGATGAACGAGAACATCCACAGACCTGATGAACGAGAACATTCACAGACCTGATGAACGAGAACATTCACAGACCTGATGAACGAGAACATCCACAGACCTGATGAACGAGAACATTCACAGACCTGATGAACGAGAACATCCACAGACCTGATGAACGAGAACATCCACAGACCTGATGAACGAGAACATCCACAGACCCGATGAACGAGAACATCCACAGGCAAGGATCTGAGCCGAGGATGTCGTTGTGGCTTGTGCAGCCCTTTGAGACACTTGTGATTATGGCTGTATAAATAAACTTTGATTGATTGATTGAAGGTGAAGTATGGAAGAGATCTTGCAGGGCTTCAGTCATACGGCCTGAACGTTCAACATGAGATGACGATCATTTGCTTCATGTGAAGTCTTTGGACACGGCCTCGATGAAGTTGGGGGCAGACATGAGGATGGTGAAGGTGCAAATGATGGAAAAGAGTGAAAAAGCCACCAGGCATAAACGATCAACCACCGCGGCTGCGAACTTCCACTCGCTACAGATGGCCTCTCCCTCGTCCTGCTCTCGGAAGCGCCTGGCGATGAACTGCACTTCCTCTAGGATCTGGGAAATTTCCGGGAGTCTCTCGTGCAACAAAGTCCGCGTTTGCTCCGAGTGGATGTCACCTTGGGACAAACCAGCGGATCTGTCGCCGCCTCCACCGCCGCCGCCACACATCAGCACACCCGAATCGGTGGCGGGTGGGAAAGAAGGGTTGTCTGTTCCCATGTATCCCAGGTACAGCTTCATGTTCCCATTAAGGGTGGACTGAGTGGACGCCTGGCCGGCTGTGGCGCTCATCTGCATGCTGTTGCTGCTGTGATGGTGCGGAGAGTTGTGAGGGTACTTGTATGCTGAGCAACTGCTGGATTGAGCTGTTCTTTTGACGTCCTTCCCAGGCTTCTTCATGCGCAGGAACCAAGCACACCAGTTGAGGAGGATGACTCGAACCTGGACGTGGGCAGAGTGACACAAAAGGGAACAGAAAACAGAGGTTAGCTACAACCTGGCCAAGAATGGTCATCACCTGGGAATTCACAATACAAGAACACATATGTTTTTCTCTTTATGTTGCGTTCTTTAAAAAAACACTACCAAGAGGCACCTAACATTGCAGGTAATTGGGATTTACCTATCCCACCGATAAAACAGTCTAAAAAAAAAACGTCCAACAACACTCCATTTACATGTCGTGACCTGCATATTAACCAAACTATGTAAGAGCTGACACAGGAACTATTTTTAGTAACACAGTGCCTTGCTCTCATAGAGTTGCCTCTGAATTTGTAAATGTTAATGCCAGATTATAAATAATCGTTTAGTACAAGGGTGTCTAACTCATTTTAGCTCAGGGGCCGCATGGAGGAAAATCCATTCCCAAGTGGGCCGGAATGGTAAAATCATAGCATGATAACCTAATAATAAAGGCAACTTCAGGTTGTTTTCTTTGTTTTACTTTGGCTAAAAATAGAACAAGCACATTCTGAAAACATACAAATCACAAGTATTCCTCTGGACAAAAACACTTCAAACTTGTTGAAAATTCTGAGGAAATTGGTGCAGTTTCAAAAACACAATGAGCTTCAGTGTATCTACAAAGCCAGGATTAAACTTTAAGTCACAGTCTTTCTGGGATTGAAGAGAAACACAACATGTAAACTCTTCTAGGTATCAAATACCTCTTTTGTCATGTCCACCTATCAATCCAGAGCCAACTCAACAAACCGTAAGAAAATGGTACAAATGTGGCAGCTAGACTTTTGACAAGAAGAAGAAAGTTTGATCATATTACGCCTGGCTTCCTGTGCACTAAAGATGTGACTTTAAGGTTTTACTACTTACGTAGACAATGGTCTAGCTCCATCCTATCTTGCTGATTGTATCGTACCATATGTCCCGGCAAGAAATCTGCGTTCTAAGAACTGCGGCTTATTAGTGATTCCCAGAGCCCAAAAAAAGTCTGCGGGCTATAGAGCGTTTTCTATGTGGGCTCCAGTACTATGGAATGCCCTCCCGGTAACAGAGATGCTACCTCAGTAGAAGCATTTAAGTCCCATCTTAAAACTCATTTGTATACTCTAGCCTTTAAATAGACCCCCCTTTTAGACCAGTTGATCTGCCGCCTCCTTTCTGCTCTGCCCTCTCTCCTTCGTGGAGGGGGGGGGCACAGATTAGGGGACCGCAGATGACACGCTAGCTGGTGGACCACTCATCTGTGCATCAGTTGGGGACGTCTCTGCGCTGCTGACTTGTCTCCACTCAAGATGATCCCCTGCTGGCCCCACTATGGACTGGACTCTCACACTATTAACTAGATCCACTCGACGTCCATTGCACCGGTCGCCCAGAGGAGGCGGGGAGGCCCCACATCTGTGGTCCCCTCCAAGGTTTCTCATTGTATCCCATTGGGTTGAGTATTTCCTTGCCCTGATGTGGGATCTGAGCCGAGGATGTCGTTGTGGCTTGTGCAGCCCTTTGAGACACGTGTGATTTAGGGCTATATAATTAAACTTTGATTGATTGATAGATTGATACGAAACGGAGGTAAAAACTATTCAAAAGGGTTAAGTTCACTTTTCTCGTGTTTGACAGAGACATTTTGGGGCAACGAGGGTGCCAAAGGACGATGTGTTCAAAGCAGAAGACAACGGCAGGTTTTAAGTTACATGTTGTCATGTCCGTGTGATCATGTTTTGTTTTAGTCATGTTGGGTTTTGTTTTTGGACTTTTTGTGCACTTTTGTTTGTTTTGTCATCATAGCAACCATTAGTTTCACCTGGTTCACATCCTCATGTCACGCACCTGTCTCACGTTTTCACATTTTGAGTCACGCACCTGCTGTCACTAATCATGTCACTATTATTTAAGCTTCGAGTTGCCAGGCTGTCTTTCTGGCGACATCACTCTGCTTCATGCCATGTTTACAGTTTCATGCTCAGTTCACGCTGCTTGCTTCATAGTCCATGCCAAGTAAGTTTTTGTTTATTAATGCCACAGTTAGTGTTTTTGTTTCATTGTTCATAGTTTCTGCCTTTGTGCAAGTTTTGTTTCATTAGCCACATTTGTGTACTTCCGCCTTGTGCGCGCTTTTTGTTTATTCCTTTTTATAGTCATTATTAAATCATGTACTCCCATTCACGTCTTGCCCGCGCCAACTTTCCGTTGCCTTCCGGGAAAACAAACCCCAAGGACCAAGTCTTGACACATGTGGGTCGAGGAGGAGGAGCAACAGTCCCCCTCTTGCTTGGCCCCTGTATAAACAGTTTGCTTGCCTAACAGAATTGCTATTGTGACATCCAATGGACACATTTAGAAGAGCAGTTTATATTGTTGGGGAAAAAATACAGCTAATTTTTATAAAGTTAAAAGTTAAAGTACCACTGATAGTCACACACACACTAGGTGTGGTGAAATTAACCTCTGCATTTGACCCATCCCCTTGTGTCACCCCCTGGGAGGTGAGGGGAGCGGTGAGCAGCACCGATGGCCGCGCTCGGGAACACTAGGCAAACTAGTCACGCAAGCCGGATAAAACCTATTCATTTGTCCCAAATGTGGTTCTCACAAAGTCTGCCATGATTACTGTTAGTTGTTGTTGTTGTTGTTATTGTTGTTGACGGAAGTAGCGTTTGTTGCTATGCGCTCTGTGAAATCAATGTGCCCAGGAAAGAAGTTACGTAATGCTTAAAATGACCAAATTATGGTAAATATTAAACGTTATTATGAATGAGCCTGTTACTACATAACATCTTGACTTACAGCATATACATACAACCTTGGTGGAGGTTTTAGGGGGCTTTATAGGCAGAATAGATTGAATCCCAAATACCTGTGTTAGAATACTGTAGCAAATACATATTTAAATACATAATTTTAGGTTCGCTCAGTTTCTTTTTCTTTTTGATCTTTGCTCTGCCTGGAGAAAACACTCCATGTGTGGCTTTAATTCTCAATGTTTGACTGTATGGGTAAGACATGATGTGTGTTGTGGCTGTGTCTAATCATTGTACAAGACTGTAGAAATGCTGTCTGTTCTAATCTGTAACCCCAACCCAAGATGAATAATTATAGTGGACAAAACTTCCTCTTGTTAACTGTTAGCTCCACTCTAACCTCTCTCGATGGCTTTGTTATTGCCCAATAACAAGTGAAGTGAATTATATTTATATAGCGCTTTTTCTCTAGTGACTCAAAGCGCTTTACATAGTGAAACCCAATATCTAAGTTACATTTAAACCAGTGTGGGTGGCACTGGGAGCAGGTGGATAAAGTGTCTTGCCCAAGGACACAACGGCAGTGACTAGGATGGGGGAAGCGGGGATCGAACCTGCAACCCTCAAGTTGATGGCACGGCCACTCTACCAACCGAGCTATACCGCTCGGTTGGTAGAGTATATTGCCGCTATATTGTTATCCCCTGGATTCCCACCCCTATTTTGGAAGGACTCGCTTGACCAGGAATATGTTTTTTCTGGACCAGATGGACTTTTTTTTGCCTCACTAATAAACATTAATCCTGTCTTAAATTGGGTTTTTAATTTCAACCCCCTGTGCGATTGAATTTGACGCACCTGTCAATCAACCCATGAACAACAAATATTGATCACGTACCCATTTGGGCATTTTGCCTCCCTGAGGGTCATGGTGGTGGAACTGTAGAACGAGAACCGTCACGACCACGGATAAACCCACGATCATCATTGTACTGGCAAAGTACTGAGCTGCAAAAGAAAGTCAGTAAATTATGATAGAAAATACATATAGTATGAGAGGTGGAATATATTAATTATATAATATGAAATATGATCCACAAACATACAGTGATGGAATACTTAAATATACAGAATGTATATACCATATTTTCCGAACTATAAAACCCTTTTTCCCCCGCAAAACTCGACAGTGTGTCTTATAACCCGGTGCGCCTAATGTATGGAATAATTCCGGTTTTGCTTACCGACCTCGAAGCAATTTTATTTTGTACAAGGTGTAATGATAAGTGTGACCAGTAGATGGGAGTCAAACATAAGATATAGGTGTAGACTGCAATATGACTCTAGTAAACAACACCAATGTTCATATGTTCCATTGAAAATATAGAACGTTACACACGGCGCTCAAAAATGTATCAACATTATTTTGTACGACTTTGGTAAGCTATGAAACTGGATTGTACTGTGCTTCAACATACAAGTATTATTATGGTGTGTGTAT
The DNA here is from genome assembly GCF_033978685.3 of Nerophis lumbriciformis. Classification (NCBI taxonomy): domain Eukaryota; kingdom Metazoa; phylum Chordata; class Actinopteri; order Syngnathiformes; family Syngnathidae; genus Nerophis; species Nerophis lumbriciformis. The sequence continues at coordinate 16,483,806 of NC_084572.2, read as the reverse complement.
AAGATAAGACGTATTATTTGGTGTTTTGGTTTGCAATATTATGCAAAAGCCACTTTTCTATCCTTCTGGTACCTGCTGATCTGTATTTGGGATCTGCATAAATACGGAAAAATTGCGCGCATCCGCCTTTGTAGTCCGTGCCGACACTGTAGTCGAAAAGCCTCTTCTTTTCCTCTATCTTCTTGTTATGGGACATTTATCCTCCACTGTTGCCATTTCTAATATAAAGTAGTGTAAAGTTCTTACTTACAAACCCTGTTTCCATATGAGTTGGGAAATTGTGTTAGATGTAAATATAAACGGAATACAATGATTTGCAAATCATTTTCAACGCATATTCAGTTGAATATGCTACAAAGACAACATATTTGATGTTCAAACTGATAAACTTTTTTTTTTTTGCAAATAATCATTAACTTTAGAATTTGATGCCGGCAACACGTGACAAAGAAGTTGGGAAAGGTGGCAATAAATACTGATAAAGTTGAGGAATGCTCATCAAACATTTATTTGGAACATCCCAAAGGTGTGCAGGCTAATTGGGACTAGGTGGGTGCCATGATTGGGTATAAAAACAGCTTCCCAAGGGGTGTACCTTGCCCCATCCTTTCTTGTGAAAGAAAGGATGGGGCAAGGTACACCCCTTTGTCCACAACTGCGTGAGCAAATAGTCAAACAGTTTAAGAACAATGTTTCTCAAAGTGTAAATGCAAGAAATTTAGGGATTTCAACATCTACGGTCCATATTATCATCAAAAGGTTCAGAGAATCTGGAGAAATCACTCCACGTAAGCGGCATGGCCGGAAAACAACATTGAATGACCATGACCTTCGATCCCTCAGACGGCACTGTATCAAAAACCGATATCAATCTCCAAAGGATATCACCACATGGGCTCTGGAACACTTCAGAAAACCACAGTCACTAAATACAGTTTGTCGCTACATCTGTAAGTGCAAGTTAAAACTCTACGATGCAAAGCGAAAGCCATTTATCAACAACATCCAGAAACGCCGCCGGCTTCTCTGGGCCCGAGATCATCTAAGATGGATTGATGCAAAGTGGAAAAGTGTTCTGTGGTCTGACGAGACCACACTTCAAATTGTTTTTGGAAATATTCGACATCGTGTCATGCGGACCAAAGGGGAAGCAAACCATCCAGACTGTTATCGACGCAAAGTTCAAAAGCCAGCATCTGTGATGGTATGGGGATGCATTAGTGCCCAAGGCAAGGGTAACTTACACATCTGTGAAGGCACCATTAATGCTGAAAGGTTTTGGAACAACATATGTTGCCATCTAAGCACCGTCTTTTTTATGGACGCCCCTGCTTATTTCAGCAAGACAATGCCAAGCCACATTCAGCATGTGTTACAACAGCGTGGCATGGTAAAAAAAGAGTGTGGGTACTTTCCTGACCCGCCTGCAGTCCAGACCTGCCTCCCTTTGAAAATGTAAAATACGACAGCGGAGACCCCGGACTGTTGAACGACTGAAGCTCTACATAAAACAAGAATGGGAAAGAATTCCACTTTCAAAGCTTCAACAATTAGTTTCCTCAGTTCACAATCGTTTATTGAGTGTTGTTAAAAGAAAAGGTGATGTAACACAGTGGTGAACATGCCATTTCCCAACTACTTTGGCACGTGTTGCAGCCATGAAATTCTAAGTTAATTATTATTTGCAAAAAATAAATAAAGTTTATGAGTTTGAACATCAAATATCTTGTCTTTGTAGTGCATTCAATTGAATATGGGTTGAAAAGGATTTGCAAATCATTGTATTCCAAAGACATGCACCTGGGGATAGGTTGATTGGCAACACTAAATTGGCCCTAGTGTGTGGATGTGAGTGTGAATGTTGTCTGTGTATCTGTGTTGGCCCTGCGATGAGGTTGCGACTTGTCCAGGGTGTACCCCGCCTTCCGCCCGATTGTAGCTGAGATAGGCTCCAGCGCCCCCCGCGACCCCAAAAGGGAATACGCGGTAGAAAATGGATGGATGGATGTATTCCGTTTATATTTACATCTAACACACTTTCCCAACTCATATGGAAACGGGGTTTGTATATCTGTCAGTAAACTCGCCATGAAAGCGCTAAAACATACCGGTATAGTGAGTTTACATTATTCACCCAAGGAACTTTAGTTGTTAGAGTTCCAGTCGGACGTTTTTTCACGGGACACATTTCTGGTATTGTTGTTTCCGGGTGAGGAGATGCTGCTCCGTTATTGATTTAAGTAAAGTCTGTCATTAAAACAGTTAGCTCCATCTTTTGACACTTCTTCCACTCCCGTCCTTGCACGCTACACCGCTACAACAAAGATGACGGGGAGAAGACGCTGCCGAGGGTGAGTCACGTAAATAAGACCGCCCACTAATCGGTGCATCCGGAAGCGACTGTCAGAAAGCGGCTTAAAGATGATCTGTAAAACATAATCTATGCAACATTTTGACCAAAGAACCACCATTACATGTTATGTAGACCACAAGAAAATGTTTTCAATTTAGAAAAAAATAATAATGATATGACCCCTTTAATGCACCCTATAATCCGGTGCGCCTTATATATGAAAAAAAGATCGAAAATAGTCCGGTGCGCCCTATGGTCCGGAAATACGGTATACACTGTATGTACATATATATAAATATATATATATATATATATATATATATATATATATATATATATATATATATATATATATATATATATATATATATATACAGTGTATACCGGATTATAAGGCGCACTGCTGATGAATGGTCTATTTTCGATCTTTTTTCATATATATATATATATATATATATATATATATATATATATATATATATATATATATATATATATAAATAGCTGAGGCTGCTGTTTCTTCACTAACACAGATGTTTACTAAAGCATTTTACTATTTTTACTATTGTTTACTATATGTTTACTATTTTTAAGCACGCTGATCCTGCTTTGCAATTTTTTTGTCTAGGTTAATGCATCAGTTGTGCCTTATTCTCACGTCGCCTCACAACCGCAGAAAGTGACTATAATGTGGGGAATAGAGAGCTGCTGGCCATTGTTTTTGCGCCACAGGAGTGGACGCACTGGCTAGAGGCGACTGCCACGCCATATTCCTGATTGTCACAGATCATAAGAACCTAGCATATATACATACATACATACATACATTCATAAGAGGACTGCTCAAAGACTTAACTCCGGCCAAGCACGTTGGTCACTGTATAGTGTATATGTATGTACAAGTTTGTTTCTTTTTTTTTGAGTCGTCAGCTTGAAGCGTCCCTCTATCTCCGACTCTCTCGTCATTGTGTGACATGAGTGCGTCTCTGTTATGATTTTGCTTCCTGGTTTTCCTTATCTTGCCTCTGATTGGCCAGTCCGCAATGTTTCGCCCTAACCTTAGACAAGTGTGACTCATCATACGAACACCAACCAATCATCATGGATTTTCTCCGTATGTATGGATGTTCTCGTTCATCCAGGTCATTGTATTTTCTCTTTATTTACTTTTTTTCCCTGGATTCCCAGTAATTTTTCTCTCTTTGTAGCATGTAGCTTTGATGTAAGCTACCTCGCTACATAGGTCTAAAAAAAACTAAGCTACAGGAATCGCTACTCGTACATGTAGCTTGTTACTGCTCATCACTGTTCTTTAGCTCCCCAAAATCAACAAAATCTTGCCATTGCTGCTTTACTGCGGTTTAGATAAACAAGTCTTACATCCTAAAAACACTTTCTATCTATCATTTTGACCTTGGGGTCGGGGTTTCCACTTAGCAACGGTAGGTAACCAAGTTGCCATATATGGACTTTCTCTAAAGTTGTAACATTAGAAATTCATAAGATCTCATAGAAATCATATTCTCTCAATGAGTTCAAGAGATTTAGAAGCACCGCAATAGTAAGTTGATGGTTCAAACCCTGCTCCCTCCCTCCCAGTCACTGATATTGTGTCCTTGAGCAAGACAGTGTAGGCCACACTGGTATAAAAAGGTAATGGTCCAAATTGTCAGCCATGTCTTCGTCAGTCTGAAAATGTATTTGATCACCATCATCAATGTTTGAATGAATGCTGGATTATCAGTGTGAAGAACGCCGGCGCTATTTGAATTTTATTACAATAATTTGAACACGTACATACGTCTGAAAAGGATCTAGGATAAGAATTAGTACATGGAGTCTCAATGAAATGTGACAAGTAGAAGTCTTACCAATAAGAGGAACAGAGTCTGACGTGGCAGGCATGATCTCTGCTACCAGCAACATGAAGACAGTCAGAGACAGCAGCACGGTGATGCCTGAAGGACAGAACATGACTTGAAAATCTGGACTTCTGAATTTCCAATGGAGTGACAAGACCGGCAAGTCCTTAATTGTCACTTGGTGGATTATTCGATCATTTTTTAGTCAACTATAGAAAAAACATGTACAACGGTCACGCTGCTACCTTAGAAAGATCGTATAAACCCGAGTCATAGGACAATAACCTGCTCAGTGAAGTAACTTATTATCAGTTGTGATCGCTCAGTTGTTTTTTTAAGATGTTTTGGTCCCTTTTCGGTTCCAACATGTTCGTCTCCCTAGGGATGGGTACCGACAGACCCGACTTAACTTAAGGAGGGGGCTGGGGATGAGGGGGTTTCGGGATCCCCCTCGCCCAAACATAGTTTGAAAAAAACCCATCATGATTTTACTTATCAAAACAGCAACAATGCAAAAAAAATCAAACATTTCAAAATTAATTCACGCCGGGCGCATTCACAGAAGACTGTCTGTGTTTTAGCTCATTAGTAGTACGCTGTTCTCTCACTCAAGCGATGTCGGTTCGAGCCCAACTCGGAGCAGTAGGAAAAAAACATGCACACGTACACATTCGCGAAAAAAAGCTGAGTTGTCTGTGATTGACAGCTATGAACACCAATAATTGCTTTTATTGTATTACGTACCAAAATAATTTTGTCGGTACTACAGAGAACCAATTTACGTAAAATAAAACATTACAATATTTCGAAGCCTTGGTTGCACTTAAAGGCCTACTGAAACCCACTACTACCGACCACGCAGTCTGATAGTTTATATATCAATGATGAAATCTTAACATTGCAACACATGCCAATACGGCCGGGTTAGATTAGTAAAGTGCAATTTTAAATTTCCCGCGAAATATCCTGCTGAAAACGTCTCGGTATGATGACGTCTGCGCGTGACGTCACGGATTGTAGAGGACATTTTGGGACACCATTGTGGCCAGCTATTAAGTCGTCTGTTTTCATCGCAAAATTCCGCAGTATTCTGGACATCTGTGTTGGTGAATCTTTTGCAATTTGTTTAATGAACAATGGAGACAGCAAAGAAGAAAGCTGTAGGTGGGAAGCGGTGTATTAGCGGCCGGCTGCAGCAACACAAACACAGCCGGTGTTTCATTGTTTACATTCCCGGAAGATGACAGTCAAGCTTTACCATTGGCCTGTGGAGAACTGGGACAACAGATACTCTTACCAGGAGGACTTTGAGTTGGATACGCGGTACCGTGAGTACGCAGCTGCGTCTTCCAAACATGTGATCGCTTGCCCATACGTGCGTGCCGCTATGTGCATGTCACGTACGTAACTTTGGGGACTTTGGGGAAATATATGTGCTGTATGAACTTTGGGGAGGTGAACGGTACTTTGGGCTGTGGGATTGAGTGTGTGAGTTGTTTTGGCGGGTTATATGGACGGGAGGGGGAAGGTATTTGTTATGCGGGATTAATTTGTGGCATATTAAATATAAGCCTGGTTGTGTTGTGGCTAATAGAGTATATATATGTCTTGTGTTTATTTACTGTTTTAGTCATTCCCAGCTGAATATCAGGTCCCACCCGCCTCTCACAGCATCTTCCCTATCTGAATCGCTTCCACTGCCCTCTAGTCCTTCACTCTCACTTTCCTCATCCACGTATCTTTCATCCTCGCTCAAATTAATGGGGAAATCGTAGCTTTCTCGGTCCGAATCGCTCTCGCTGCTGGTGACCATGATTGTAAACAATGTGCAGATGTGAGGAGCTCCGCAACCTGTGACGTCACGCGCATATAGTCTGCTACTTCCGGTACAGGCAAGGCTTTTTTATCAGCGACCAAAAGTTGCAAACTTTATCGTCGATGTTCTCTACTAAATCCTTTCAGCAAAAATATGGCAATATCGCGAAATGATCAAGTACGACACATAAAATGGACCTGCTATCCCGTTTAAATAAGAAAATCGCATTTCAGTCGGCCTTTAATGTCATGTCCGGTTGCAGACTTGGCACAGACTAAAACACTTGGTGGGCAAACATAGTATTCTGCCTCTGAGTAATGTTGTAATTCTACATGCCAATAGAGGAAACATGCATCGTAGGAAACACTCAAAAGTAAGGTTCCACTTTTTTTAAATGTACTAGCTTGGATATGCCATATACATGCTGCCGGTTAGCATTAGTGATTCTACATGGTGATTTCAACACCTCCAAATATGGTAATTACAACAATTAAGATGAATGTCACCATCAACCAGCTGCTGTGTAATAAGTACAGTAGTATAAACACTTTGTAGGACTCAACAAACGTTAAGACTGGCACATTCAACTTAATGGCAAAGACGCCTTCCTGACTATGGCAACATACCTAGGACAAACTAAAGTGTAACTGTAGGAAAACAAAATATAACAAGACAGAACAGTTATAATCTGCTCACTCTAAATATTACATCAAATAAATTAGATTTTAGTATTAAACAAATTAAGATTTATTAACACATTATATTTAAAAATGTTACAGTTGAGTACCAATATCGATTTCCAGGTACCGGAAATTGGTTGTCCTTCGTTTTAAATGGGAAATCTACACATTCCTACAAGTGTTCTTCTTGATGGGCAACTAGTCTTGTAGAAATTCTTGCAAGAAAAATAGGAGTTTTTTGTCCTTTGGTGATTTGTTTGAGTAAATGAGTGACATTTATTGTTCATACCAAGCGAGATCTTCTCTCCAGAATCTGCAGGCAGCAGGAAGACCAGCAGGGCCAGACCAGAGATTAGCACACAGGGGATGAGCAAGTTGAGCCCGTAGTAAAGTGTCCTACGGCGCATGGTGACAGTGAACGTCACATCAGGGTACGGTTCTTTGCAACAGTCGTAATACAGCTCATTACGTTTGACCGGCACACCTACAATCAAAGACATGACAAGGACAGAAGTATTAGTTAGCAGTGCTTTGTTTTGTCTTTTATCATTTACAGTCTGGATCTTTTTTTTAATCTAATATAATGTAAAGTAGTTAATTCTTCTCATTTGAAAATACATCTTTGCATCTATTTGCACCACCATTCTAAAAAAAAAAACACTTATTTGCATCAATATAAAAGACACCAAGGTGATGGTGGTGGACTTCAGGATGGTTAAACACGACCCTCTCCTGCCTCATCGGAACTGCAGAAGTGGCCTCCAGCTTTATTATGTATATATATATATATATATATATATATATATATATATATATATATATACACACACACATATACACACGTACGTATTTATATATTGCTCTCTCCCACTCATACATATATATACACATATATGTATATACATATATATATATATATATATATGTATATATATATACATCAGTGACGTGCAGTCAGGAGAGGCAGGTGAGGCGGGGCCTCACGTGCCATCATGGAAAGAAAAAAAATGTAAAAAGAAAAAATAATAATTAAATTGTTATATGTATCCAGTGATTATACTATAAAGTTATTTTCCATTTAACTTCACCAGTTTTAGATTATTTTTATTCAAAATCGCTGAATTTTCACATTTGCCGTTCAAATACTGAGAAGAGACTTGCGGTGAGTCAGCAGCCAGTTGAGGCACGTCACTGAGTTGAGCCTCACCATGGATTGCGCAATGACTCGGCTAACTGCTGGCCTGCTGTGCAGTGAGACCGTATTGCTATATTATACATTTCCATAGTTTAGTTAGCTGAGGTATATAATGTACAGTGTATTTTGTCAACAACTGTATGTGTGTAACGTATTTCTTGTGCTGAGCAATCATAAAACGGCTGCAAAAGAACACTGGCTGAGGCTCGCAGTAATCCCGCCTCCTGGTGGTAGAGGGCGGTAGTGATCCCAGAGATCATTCTTGCGACTACTCGGCTGCAGAAGAAGTGACAACAAGCAGCAACAGTTAGCAGCGATCGTTTATTTTTTCCTCTTGCCTGGACTATTAACATGGAGGATTACATATCTAAAATAAAACAGTTTTCTAAACTGGACTGTCTTTTTTTTTTTTGTCCTGTCCAGCTTCTCAGGCAAATCATATAGTTGATGTAGATGCCCATATCAACTGTTCAGATTTACTTTACAAAAGAGACGTGTAGGATACTTCTCTTGTTGCCTTATTGGTATTTGACTTCCATCCATCCATCCATTTACTACCGCTTATTCCCTTCAGGGTCGCGGGGAGCTGGAACCTATCTCAGCTACAATCGGGCGGAAGGTAGGGTACACTCTGGACAAGTCGCCAACTCATCGCAGGGCCAACACAGATAGACAGACAACGTTAACACTCACATCCACACACTAGGGCCAATTTAGTGTTGCCAATCAACCTATCCCCAGGTGCATGTCTTTGGAGGTGGGAGGAAGCCGGAGTACCCGGAGGGAACCCACGCAGTCACGTGGAGAACATGCAAACTCCACACAGAAAGATCCCGAGGCCGGAATAGAACTCACGACTACTCAGGACCTTCGTATTGTGAGGCAGACGCACTAACCCCT